>NC_139814.1:10837716-11402716 GCF_963457635.1 Microchirus variegatus
GTGGCCAGTGCTGTTCTGTTTGCTGTTGTGTGCTGGGGCAGCAGACTGAAAGTAGCAGATGCCAACAGACTCAATAAGCTGCTCAGGAAGGCCAGTGACGTTGTGGGGATGGAGCTGGACACTTTGACAGCAGTGTCAGACAGAAGGATGCTGTCAAAGGTGAGGGCAATACTACAGCATGACTCTCACCCTCTCCACAACGCTCTGGTCAAACAGAGGAGCACCTTCAGCCAGAGACTGGTTGCTCCTAAATGCACCACAGAGCGCCACAGGAAGTCATTTCTGCCTGTGGCCATAAATCTTTACAACTCCTCCCTCTGATGATCAGACTCTGTATAAATAAATATACAAACAAACAAACAACAGACAAACTATAATTACCCATTCTCATCTAACTTCTTTCATTTGTTTATACATACATTCTCTGTATATTGTATATATTTCCAGATTGTCTACATTGTTTATTGTATTGTTATTTTATTTCATTTAGCTTACTGTCTATTTTCACTGTCTTATTTTATCTTATTTTATTTTATTTTATTTTATTTTATTTACATATTTTATTTATTTTATTTACATCTGTATATCTAGCTCTTGTTTCCGCATGCTGTATTTCTTCTTCTTACTTTGCACAGAGCATCTGGAACAAAAACAATTTCCCCACGGGGATTAATAAAGTATTCTGATTCTGATTCTGATTCTGATTTTCTCATTTTCAAAAATTCATTAAAAATATTCCTTAAGAGATATGCAAATATTTTCAATTGATTCTTGTTCAGGGCGTCGTTGACTATGACTGAGTACAATTTCAAGACATTCCAACATACTTGGAATGTCCAAGTGCATGGATCGCTTTCCGGATTTTCAAAAATTCATTAAAAATATTCTTCAAGAGATATGCAAATATATTCAACGGATTCTTGTTCAGGGCATGCTTGACTATGACTGTGTACAATTTCAAGACATTCCAAGATACTTTTGGGGTCTTTTTTGAATAAAAAGTTAAGTCACTGCCTAAGTGCATGGATCGCTTTCCTGATTTTCAAAAATTCATTAAAAATATTCCTTAAGCGATATGCAAATATTTTCAACGGATTCTTTTTCAGGGCGTCGTTGACTATGACTGAGTACAATTTCAAAACATTCCAACATACTTGGAATGTCCAAGTGCATGGATCGCTTTCCTGATTTTCAAAAGTTCATTAAAAATATTCTTCAAGAGATATGCAAATATATTCAACGGATTCTTGTTCAGGGCATGCTTGACTATGACTGTGTACAATTTCAAGACATTCCAAGATACTTTTGGGGTCTTTTTTGACAAAAAAGTTAAGTCACTGCCTAAGTGCATGGATCGCTTTCCTGATTTTCAAAAATTCATTAAAAATATTCCTTAAGCGATATGCAAATATTTTCAACGGATTCTTGTTCAGGGCGTCGTTGACTATGACTGAGTACAATTTCAAGACATTCCAACATACTTGGAATGTCCAAGTGCATGGATCGCTTTCCTGATTTTCAAAAGTTCATTAAAAATATTCTTCAAAAGATATGCAAATATATTCAACGGATTCTTGTTCAGGGCATGCTTGACTATGACTGTGTACAATTTCAAGACATTCCAAGATACTTTTGGGGTCTTTTTGAATAAAAAGTTAAGTCACTGCCTAAGTGCATAGACTTTCCTCATTTTCAAAAATTCATTAAAAATATTCCTTAAGAGATATGCAAATATGTTCAATGGATTCTTGTTCAGGGCGTCGTTGACTATGACTGAGTACAATTTCAAGACATTCCAACATACTTGGAATGTCCAAGTGCATGGATCGCTTTTCGGATTTTCAAAAATTCATTAAAAATATTCTTCAAGAGATATGCAAATATATTCAACGGATTCTTGTTCAGGGCATGCTTGACTATGACTGTGTACAATTTCAAGACATTCCAAGATACTTTTGGGGTCTTTTTTGACAAAAAAGTTAAGTCACTGCCTAAGTGCATGGATCGCTTTCCTGATTTTCAAAAATTCATTAAAAATATTCCTTAAGCGATATGCAAATATTTTCAACGGATTCTTGTTCAGGGCGTCGTTGACTATGACTGAGTACAATTTCAAGACATTCCAACATACTTGGAATGTCCAAGTGCATGGATCGCTTTCCTGATTTTCAAAAGTTCATTAAAAATATTCTTCAAGAGATATGCAAATATATTCAACGGATTCTTGTTCAGGGCATGCTTGACTATGAATGTGTACAATTTCAAGACATTCCAAGATACCTTTGGGGTCTTTTTTGAATAAAAAGTTAAGTCACTGCCTAAGTGCACAGACTTTCATCATTTTCAAAAATTCATTAAAAATATTCCTTAAGAGATATGCAAATATTTTCAATGGATTCTTGTTCAGGGCGTCGTTGACTATGACCGAGTACAATTTCAAGACATTCCAACATACTTGGAATGTCCAAGTGCATGGATCGCTTTCCGGATTTTCAAAAATTCATTAAAAATATTCTTCAAGAGATATGCAAATATATTCAACGGATTCTTGTTCAGGGCATGCTTGACTATGACTGTGTACAATTTCAAGACATTCCAAGATACTTTTGGGGTCTTTTTTGACGAAAAAGTTAAGTCACTGCCTAAGTGCATGGATCGCTTTCCTGATTTTCAGAAATTCTTTAAAAATATTCCTTAAACGATATGCAAATATTTTCAACGGATTCTTGTTCAGGGCGTCGTTGACTATGACTGAGTACAATTTCAAGACATTCCAACATACTTGGAATGTCCAAGTGCATGGATCGCTTTCCTGATTTTCAAAAGTTCATTAAAAATATTCTTCAAGAGATATGCAAATATATTCAACGGATTCTTGTTCAGGGCATGCTTGACTATGACTGTGTACAATTTCAAGACATTCCAAGATACTTTTGGGGTCTTTTTTGAATAAAAAGTTAAGTCACTGCCTAAGTGCACAGACTTTAGACTTCTCACATGCCATTGTAGTTGCTGCGTATATTCCCCCGTCCGCTAACCCGACGTCGGCATGTGACGTCATCCACACTACAGTCGCTGGACTACAGACTGCGCACCGAGTGCTCTCATAATAATCTCGGGTGACTTCAACCATGTTTCCATTAAAAAAACACTCCCGAAATTCACCCAGTATGTGACCTGTAAAACCAGAGAGGAGAAGACACTGGACCTGCTGTATGCTAATGTAAAGGACGCATACACCTCCACGTCTCTCCCCCCGCTGGGAAGATCAGATCACAACTTGGTGTTTCTCACCCCCTGCTATGTGCCTCTAGTGAAGAGGCTGCCTGTGACCACAAAGACAGTGAGGACATGGTCAGAGGACTGCTATGAGGCACTGCAGGGCTGTTTCGAGGTGACTGATTGGAATGTACTCTGTGAGCCACATGGAGAGGACATAGATGGGCTTACTGAGTGCATTACAGGCTACATCAATTTCTGTGTGGACAACATTGTCCCAGCAAGGACTGTGCACTGTTACCCAAACAACAAGCCCTGGGTAACAAAAGACATCAAAGCCATACTTAATCAGAAGAAGAGGGCTTTCAGAGGTGGGAACAGGGAGGAGCTGAGAGACATTCAGAGGGACCTGAATGATAAGATCAAAGTGGCTAAGGACAGTTACAGAAGGAAGCTGGAGAGGAAACTCCAGCTGTACAACACAAGGGAGGTCTGGAGTGGTATGAGGACCATCACTGGTTTCAGACCCGCTGGCAGTGGAGCTGATGGCAGCTTGGCTATGGCCAATGAGTTAAATCTATTCTTCAACAGGTTTGACACTGCTGCCCCAGCCCCTGCTGCTTCTCCTGTTGACTGTCTGCAGCCACCAACACTATGACCTCCCCCCCTCCTCCTCCTCCTCCTGCTGATAGCACCTCATCTAACTTTTTGAGCCCCTCACACCCACCCCCCACTTCTCACACCTCTTCTGGCTCCCATGCTGCCTGCCCACTGTTTACACCACTTCATGTAAGAAGACAGCTGAGCAAACTCCCCGCTGGTAAGGCTGCAGGCCCTGACGGTGTCAGTCCACGTGTCCTCAAAGCCTGCGCTGAACAGCTCTGTGGAGTGCTTCACCATGTCTTCAACATGAGTCTGAGTCTCCAGAAGGTCCCTGTGATATGGAAGACGTCCTGCCTCGTTCCTGTGCCAAAGACGCAGCAGCCCACTGCTTTCTCTGACTACCGACCGGTGGCACTGACGTCACATATCATGAAGACTCTGGAGAGACTCGTGCTGGAGCAGCTCAGGACTATGGTCAGGTCGCATCTGGATCCCCTCCAGTTCGCCTATCAGCCCCGGATAGGAGTTGAGGATGCCCTCATCTACCTGCTGAATCGTGCCTACGCCCACCTGGACAGGCCGGGGAGCACTGTGAGGGTCACATTCTTTGACTTCTCCAGTGCTTTCAATACCATCAGGCCTGCCCTACTGGGTGACAAGCTGACGACGATGCTGGTGGACCCTCCCCTTGTGTCCTGGATTGTTGACTACCTCACTGGCAGACCACAGTACGTGCGCTTGCGGCACTGTGTGTCAGATGTATTGGTCAGCAACACTGGGGCCCCACAAGGGACTGTCCTCTCTCCTTTCCTCTTCACCCTTTACACCACGGACTTCAGCTACATGACAGAGTCTTGTCACCTTCAGAAGTTTTCTGATGACTCTGCTGTGGTTGGATGTATCACTAAGGGTGAGGAGGCTGAGTACAGGGCTGTGGTGGACAACTTTGTCTCATGGTGTGAGCTGAACCACCTGCAGCTCAACACAACTAAAACCAAAGAGCTGGTGGTGGATCTGAGGAGGAAGAGGACACCAGTGACCCCACTTTCCATCCAGGGGCATAATGTGGACACTGTTGAACACTATAAATAACTGGGAGTGTTCATTGACAATAAACTGGACTGGACTAAGAACACTGAAGTCCTTTACAAGAAGGGACAGAGCCGCCTCTATTTTCTGAGGAGGCTCCGCTCCTTTAACATCTGCCGGACAATGCTGAGGATGTTCTATGAGTCTGTGGTGGCCAGTGCTGTTCTGTTTGCTGTTGTGTGCTGGGGCAGCAGACTGAAAGTAGCAGATGCCAACAGACTCAATAAGCTGCTCAGGAAGGCCAGTGACGTTGTGGGGATGGAGCTGGACACTTTGACAGCAGTGTCAGACAGAAGGATGCTGTCAAAGGTGAGGGCAATACTACAGCATGACTCTCACCCTCTCCACAACGCTCTGGTCAAACAGAGGAGCACCTTCAGCCAGAGACTGGTTGCTCCTAAATGCACCACAGAGCGCCACAGGAAGTCATTTCTGCCTGTGGCCATAAATCTTTACAACTCCTCCCTCTGATGATCAGACTCTGTATAAATAAATATACAAACAAACAAACAACAGACAAACTATAATTACCCATTCTCATCTAACTTCTTTCATTTGTTTATACATACATTCTCTGTATATTGTATATATTTCCAGATTGTCTACATTGTTTATTGTATTGTTATTTTATTTCATTTAGCTTACTGTCTATTTTCACTGTCTTATTTTATCTTATTTTATTTTATTTTATTTTATTTTATTTACATATTTTATTTATTTTATTTACATCTGTATATCTAGCTCTTGTTTCCGCATGCTGTATTTCTTCTTCTTACTTTGCACAGAGCATCTGGAACAAAAACAATTTCCCCATGGGGATTAATAAAGTATTCTGATTCTGATTCTGATTCTGATTTTCTCATTTTCAAAAATTCATTAAAAATATTCCTTAAGAGATATGCAAATATTTTCAATTGATTCTTGTTCAGGGCGTCGTTGACTATGACTGAGTACAATTTCAAGACATTCCAACATACTTGGAATGTCCAAGTGCATGGATCGCTTTCCTGATTTTCAAAAGTTCATTAAAAATATTCTTCAAGAGATATGCAAATATATTCAACGGATTCTTGTTCAGGGCATGCTTGACTATGACTGTGTACAATTTCAAGACATTCCAAGATACCTTTGGGGTCTTTTTTGAATAAAAAGTTAAGTCACTGCCTAAGTGCACAGACTTTCATCATTTTCAAAAATTCATTAAAAATATTCCTTAAGAGATATGCAAATATTTTCAATGGATTCTTGTTCAGGGCGTCGTTGACTATGACCGAGTACAATTTCAAGACATTCCAACATACTTGGAATGTCCAAGTGCATGGATCGCTTTCCGGATTTTCAAAAATTCATTAAAAATATTCTTCAAGAGATATGCAAATATATTCAACGGATTCTTGTTCAGGGCATGCTTGACTATGACTGTGTACAATTTCAAGACATTCCAAGATACTTTTGGGGTCTTTTTTGACGAAAAAGTTAAGTCACTGCCTAAGTGCATGGATCGCTTTCCTGATTTTCAAAAATTCATTAAAAATATTCCTTAAGCGATATGCAAATATTTTCAACGGATTCTTGTTCAGGGCGTCGTTGACTATGACTGAGTACAATTTCAAGACATTCCAACATACTTGGAATGTCCAAGTGCATGGATCGCTTTCCTGATTTTCAAAAGTTCATTAAAAATATTCTTCAAGAGATATGCAAATATATTCAACGGATTCTTGTTCAGGGCATGCTTGACTATGACTGTGTACAATTTCAAGACATTCCAAGATACTTTTGGGGTCTTTTTTGACGAAAAAGTTAAGTCACTGCCTAAGTGCATGGATCGCTTTCCTGATTTTCAGAAATTCTTTAAAAATATTCCTTAAACGATATGCAAATATTTTCAACGGATTCTTGTTCAGGGCGTCGTTGACTATGACTGAGTACAATTTCAAGACATTCCAACATACTTGGAATGTCCAAGTGCATGGATCGCTTTCCTGATTTTCAAAAGTTCATTAAAAATATTCTTCAAGAGATATGCAAATATATTCAACGGATTCTTGTTCAGGGCATGCTTGACTATGACTGTGTACACTTTCAAGACATTCCAAGATACTTTTGGGGTCTTTTTTGAATAAAAAGTTAAGTCACTGCCTAAGTGCACAGACTTTCCTCATTTTCAAAAATTCATTAAAAATATTCCTTAAGAGATATGCAAATATTTTCAATTGATTCTTGTTCAGGGCGTCGTTGACTATGACTGAGTACAATTTCAAAACATTCCAACATACTTGGAATGTCCAAGTGCATGGATCGCTTTCCTGATTTTCAAAAGTTCATTAAAAATATTCTTCAAGAGATATGCAAATATATTCAACGGATTCTTGTTCAGGGCATGCTTGACTATGACTGTGTACAATTTCAAGACATTCCAAGATACTTTTGGGGTCTTTTTTGAAAAAAAAGTCAAGTCACTAAGTGCATCAGGGCAAATGGATCGTTTCCTCCGTCTCACCTTATTTCCTGCTGTGTGATCCATGGTGTCCAAACGTTTGTTTCCAGGGACTGGGCGACATGGATGAACTCCTGCAGCTTTAATGCTTTAAAAACAAACCAAAAACATCAAAAGTTAAGTCACTGCCTAAGTGCATGGATCGCTTTCCTAATTTTCAAAAATTCATTAAAAATATTCCTTAAGAGATATGCAAATATTTTCAATTGATTCTTGTTCAGGGCGTCGTTGACTATGACTGAGTACAATTTCAAGACATTCCAACATACTTGGAATGTCCAAGTGCATGGATCGCTTTTCGGATTTTCAAAAATTCATTAAAAATATTCTTCAAGAGATATGCAAATATATTCAACGGATTCTTGTTCAGGGCATGCTTGACTATGACTGTGTACAATTTCAAGACATTCCAAGATACTTTTGGGGTCTTTTTTGAATAAAAAGTTAAGTCACTGCCTAAGTGCATGGATCGCTTTCCTGATTTTCAAAAATTCATTAAAAATATTCCTTAAGCGATATGCAAATATTTTCAACGGATTCTTGTTCAGGGCGTCGTTGACTATGACTGAGTACAATTTCAAAACATTCCAACATACTTGGAATGTCCAAGTGCATGGATCGCTTTCCTGATTTTCAAAAGTTCATTAAAAATATTCTTCAAGAGATATGCAAATATATTCAACGGATTCTTGTTCAGGGCATGCTTGACTATGACTGTGTACAATTTCAAGACATTCCAAGATACTTTTGGGGTCTTTTTTGAATAAAAAGTTAAGTCACTGCCTAAGTGCACAGACTTTCCTCATTTTCAAAAATTCATTAAAAATATTCCTTAAGAGATATGCAAATATTTTCAATTGATTCTTGTTCAGGGCGTCGTTGACTATGACTGAGTACAATTTCAAGACATTCCAACATACTTGGAATGTCCAAGTGCATGGATCGCTTTCCTGATTTTCAAAAATTCATTAAAAATATT
The DNA here is from genome assembly GCF_963457635.1 of Microchirus variegatus. NCBI lineage: Eukaryota > Metazoa > Chordata > Actinopteri > Pleuronectiformes > Soleidae > Microchirus > Microchirus variegatus. The sequence continues at coordinate 10,846,107 of NC_139814.1, forward strand.
CCTTAAGCGATATGCAAATATTTTCAACGGATTCTTGTTCAGGGCGTCGTTGACTATGACTGAGTACAATTTCAAGACATTCCGACATACTTGGAATGTCCAAGTGCATGGATCGCTTTCCGGATTTTCAAAAATTCATTAAAAATATTCTTCAAGAGATATGCAAATATATTCAACGGATTCTTGTTCAGGGCATGCTTGACTATGACTGTGTACAATTTCAAGACATTCCAAGATACTTTTGGGGTCTTTTTTGAATAAAAAGTTAAGTCACTGCCTAAGTGCATGGATTGCTTTCCTGATTTTCAAAAATTCATTAAAAATATTCCTTAAGAGATATGCAAATATTTTCAACGGATTCTTGTTCAGGGCGTCGTTGACTATGACTGAGTACAATTTCAAGACATTCCAACATACTTGGAATGTCCAAGTGCATGGATCGCTTTCCTGATTTTCAAAAATTCATTAAAAATATTCCTTAAGCGATATGCAAATATTTTCAACGGATTCTTGTTCAGGGCGTCGTTGACTATGACTGAGTACAATTTCAAGACATTCCAACATACTTGGAATGTCCAAGTGCATGGATCGCTTTACGGATTTTCAAAAATTCATTAAAAATATTCTTCAAGAGATATGCAAATATATTCAACGGATTCTTGTTCAGGGCATGCTTGACTATGACTGTGTACAATTTCAAGACATTCCAAGATACTTTTGGGGTCTTTTTTGACGAAAAAGTTAAGTCACTGCCTAAGTGCATGGATCGCTTTCCTGATTTTCAAAAGTTCATTAAAAATATTCCTTAAGCGATATGCAAATATTTTCAACGGATTCTTGTTCAGGGCGTCGTTGACTATGACCGAGTACAATTTCAAGACATTCCAACATACTTTGAATGTCCAAGTACATGGATCGCTTTCCTGATTTTCAAAAGTTCATTAAAAATATTCTTCAAGAGATATGCAAATATATTCAACGGATTTTTGTTCAGGGCATGCTTGACTATGACTGTGTACAATTTCAAGACATTCCAAGATACTTTTGGGGTCTTTTTTGACAAAAAAGTTAAGTCACTGCCTAAGTGCATGGATTGCTTTCCTGATTTTCAAAAATTCATTAAAAATATTCCTTAAGAGATATGCGAATATTTTCAATTGATTCTTGTTCAGGGCGTCGTTGACTATGACTGAGTACAATTTCAAAACATTCCAACATACTTGGAATGTCCAAGTGCATGGATCGCTTTTCGGATTTTCAAAAATTAATTAAAAATATTCTTCAAGAGATATGCAAATATATTCAACGGTTTCTTGTTCAGGGCATGCTTGACTATGACTGTGTACAATTTCAAGACATTCCAAGATACTTTTGGGGTCTTTTTTGACAAAAAAGTTAAGTCACTGCCTAAGTGCATGGATTGCTTTCCTGATTTTCAAAAATTCATTAAAAATATTCCTTAAGCGATATGCAAATATTTTCAACGGATTCTTGTTCAGGGCGTCGTTGACTATGACTGAGTACAATTTCAAGACATTCCAACATACTTGGAATGTCCAAGTGCATGGATCGCTTTCCGGATTTTCAAAAATTTATTAAAAATATTCTTCAAGAGATATGCAAATATATTCAACGGATTCTTGTTCAGGGCATGCTTGACTATGACTGTGTACAATTTCAAGACATTCCAATTTACTTTTGCGGTTTTTTTTGAAAAAAAAGTCAAGTCACTAAGTGCATCAGGGCAAATGGATCGTTTCCTTCGTCTCACCTTATATCCTGCTGTGTGATCCACGGTGTCCAAACGTTTGTTTCCAGCGACTGGACGACATGGATGAACTCCTGCAGCTTTAATTCTTTAAAAACAACCCAAAAACATCAAAAGTTAAGTCACTGCCTAAGTGCATGGATCGCTTTCCTGATTTTCAAAAATTCATTAAAAATATTCCTCAAGAGATATGCAAATATATTCAACGGATTCTTGTTCAGGGCATGCTTGACTATGACTGAGTACAATTTCAAGACATTCCAACATACTTGGAATGTCCAAGTGCATGGATCGCTTTTCGGATTTTCAAAAATTCATTAAAAATATTCTTCAAGAGATATGCAAATATATTCAACGGATTCTTGTTCAGGGCATGCTTGACTATGACTGTGTACAATTTCAAGACATTCCAAGATACTTTTGGGGTCTTTTTTGAATAAAAAGTTAAGTCACTGCCTAAGTGCATGGATCGCTTTCCTGATTTTCAAAAATTCATTAAAAATATTCCTTAAGCGATATGCAAATATTTTCAACGGATTCTTGTTCAGGGCGTCGTTGACTATGACTGAGTACAATTTCAAAACATTCCAACATACTTGGAATGTCCAAGTGCATGGATCGCTTTCCTGATTTTCAAAAGTTCATTAAAAATATTCTTCAAGAGATATGCAAATATATTCAACGGATTCTTGTTCAGGGCATGCTTGACTATGACTGTGTACAATTTCAAGACATTCCAAGATACTTTTGGGGTCTTTTTTGAATAAAAAGTTAAGTCACTGCCTAAGTGCACAGACTTTCCTCATTTTCAAAAATTCATTAAAAATATTCCTTAAGAGATATGCAAATATTTTCAATTGATTCTTGTTCAGGGCGTCGTTGACTATGACTGAGTACAATTTCAAGACATTCCAACATACTTGGAATGTCCAAGTGCATGGATCGCTTTCCTGATTTTCAAAAATTCATTAAAAATATTCCTTAAGCGATATGCAAATATTTTCAACGGATTCTTGTTCAGGGCGTCGTTGACTATGACTGAGTACAATTTCAAGACATTCCGACATACTTGGAATGTCCAAGTGCATGGATCGCTTTCCGGATTTTCAAAAATTCATTAAAAATATTCTTCAAGAGATATGCAAATATATTCAACGGATTCTTGTTCAGGGCATGCTTGACTATGACTGTGTACAATTTCAAGACATTCCAAGATACTTTTGGGGTCTTTTTTGAATAAAAAGTTAAGTCACTGCCTAAGTGCATGGATCGCTTTCCTGATTTTCAAAAATTCATTAAAAATATTCCTTAAGCGATATGCAAATATTTTCAACGGATTCTTGTTCAGGGCGTCGTTGACTATGACTGAGTACAATTTCAAGACATTCCAACATACTTGGAATGTCCAAGTGCATGGATCGCTTTCCTGATTTTCAAAAATTCATTAAAAATATTCCTTAAGCGATATGCAAATATTTTCAACGGATTCTTGTTCAGGGCGTCGTTGACTATGACTGAGTACAATTTCAAGACATTCCAACATACTTGGAATGTCCAAGTGCATGGATCGCTTTCCGGATTTTCAAAAATTCATTAAAAATATTCTTCAAGAGATATGCAAATATATTCAACGGATTCTTGTTCAGGGCATGCTTGACTATGACTGTGTACAATTTCAAGACATTCCAAGATACTTTTGGGGTCTTTTTTGACGAAAAAGTTAAGTCACTGCCTAAGTGCATGGATCGCTTTCCTGATTTTCAAAAATTCATTAAAAATATTCCTTAAGCGATATGCAAATATTTTCAACGGATTCTTGTTCAGGGCGTCGTTGACTATGACTGAGTACAATTTCAAGACATTCCAACATACTTGGAATGTCCAAGTGCATGGATCGCTTTCCTGATTTTCAAAAGTTCATTAAAAATATTCTTCAAGAGATATGCAAATATATTCAACGGATTCTTGTTCAGGGCATGCTTGACTATGACTGTGTACAATTTCAAGACATTCCAAGATACTTTTGGGGTCTTTTTTGAATAAAAAGTTAAGTCACTGCCGAAGTGCACAGACTTTCCTCATTTTCAAAAATTCATTAAAAATATTCCTTAAGAGATATGCAAATATTTTCAATGGATTCTTGTTCAGGGCGTCGTTGACTATGACTGAGTACAATTTCAAGACATTCCAACATACTTGGAATGTCCAAGTGCATGGATCGCTTTTCGGATTTTCAAAAATTCATTAAAAATATTCTTCAAGAGATATGCAAATATATTCAACGGATTCTTGTTCAGGGCATGCTTGACTATGACTGTGTACAATTTCAAGACATTCCAAGATACTTTTGGGGTCTTTTTTGAATAAAAAGTTAAGTCACTGCCTAAGTGCATGGATCGCTTTCCTGATTTTCAAAAATTCATTAAAAATATTCCTTAAGCGATATGCAAATATTTTCAACGGATTCTTGTTCAGGGCGTCGTTGACTATGACTGAGTACAATTTCAAAACATTCCAACATACTTGGAATGTCCAAGTGCATGGATCGCTTTCCTGATTTTCAAAAGTTCATTAAAAATATTCTTCAAGAGATATGCAAATATATTCAACGGATTCTTGTTCAGGGCATGCTTGACTATGACTGTGTACAATTTCAAGACATTCCAAGATACTTTTGGGGTCTTTTTTGAATAAAAAGTTAAGTCACTGCCTAAGTGCACAGACTTTCCTCATTTTCAAAAATTCATTAAAAATATTCCTTAAGAGATATGCAAATATTTTCAATGGATTCTTGTTCAGGGCGTTGTTGACTATGACTGAGTACAATTTCAAGACATTCCAACATACTTGGAATGTCCAAGTGCATGGATCGCTTTTCGGATTTTCAAAAATTCATTAAAAATATTCTTCAAGAGATATGCAAATATATTCAACGGATTCTTGTTCAGGGCATGCTTGACTATGACTGTGTACAATTTCAAGACATTCCAAGATACTTTTGGGGTCTTTTTTGACGAAAAAGTTAAGTCACTGCCTAAGTGCATGGATCGCTTTCCTGATTTTCAGAAATTCTTTAAAAATATTCCTTAAACGATATGCAAATATTTTCAACGGATTCTTGTTCAGGGCGTCGTTGACTATGACTGAGTACAATTTCAAGACATTCCAACATACTTGGAATGTCCAAGTGCATGGATCGCTTTCCTGATTTTCAAAAGTTCATTAAAAATATTCTTCAAGAGATATGCAAATATATTCAACGGATTCTTGTTCAGGGCATGCTTGACTATGACTGTGTACAATTTCAAGACATTCCAAGATACTTTTGGGGTCTTTTTTGAATAAAAAGTTAAGTCACTGCCTAAGTGCACAGACTTTAGACTTCTCACATGCCATTGTAGTTGCTGCGTATATTCCCCCGTCCGCTAACCCGACGTCGGCATGTGACGTCATCCACACTACAGTCGCTGGACTACAGACTGCGCACCCGAGTGCTCTCATAATAATCTCGGGTGACTTCAACCATGTTTCCATTAAAAAAACACTCCCGAAATTCACCCAGTATGTGACCTGTAAAACCAGAGAGGAGAAGACACTGGACCTGCTGTATGCTAATGTAAAGGACGCATACACCTCCACGTCTCTCCCCCCGCTGGGAAGATCAGATCACAACTTGGTGTTTCTCACCCCCTGCTATGTGCCTCTAGTGAAGAGGCTGCCTGTGACCACAAAGACAGTGAGGACATGGTCAGAGGACTGCTATGAGGCACTGCAGGGCTGTTTCGAGGTGACTGATTGGAATGTACTCTGTGAGCCACATGGAGAGGACATAGATGGGCTTACTGAGTGCATTACAGGCTACATCAATTTCTGTGTGGACAACATTGTCCCAGCAAGGACTGTGCACTGTTACCCAAACAACAAGCCCTGGGTAACAAAAGACATCAAAGCCATACTTAATCAGAAGAAGAGGGCTTTCAGAGGTGGGAACAGGGAGGAGCTGAGAGACATTCAGAGGGACCTGAATGATAAGATCAAAGTGGCTAAGGACAGTTACAGAAGGAAGCTGGAGAGGAAACTCCAGCTGTACAACACAAGGGAGGTCTGGAGTGGTATGAGGACCATCACTGGTTTCAGACCCGCTGGCAGTGGAGCTGATGGCAGCTTGGCTATGGCCAATGAGTTAAATCTATTCTTCAACAGGTTTGACACTGCTGCCCCAGCCCCTGCTGCTTCTCCTGTTGACTGTCTGCAGCCACCAACACTTATGACCTCCCCCCCTCCTCCTCCTCCTCCTGCTGATAGCACCTCATCTAACTTTTTGAGCCCCTCACACCCACCCCCCACTTCTCACACCTCTTCTGGCTCCCATGCTGCCTGCCCACTGTTTACACCACTTCATGTAAGAAGACAGCTGAGCAAACTCCCCGCTGGTAAGGCTGCAGGCCCTGACGGTGTCAGTCCACGTGTCCTCAAAGCCTGCGCTGAACAGCTCTGTGGAGTGCTTCACCATGTCTTCAACATGAGTCTGAGTCTCCAGAAGGTCCCTGTGATATGGAAGACGTCCTGCCTCGTTCCTGTGCCAAAGACGCAGCAGCCCACTCCTTTCTCTGACTACCGACCGGTGGCACTGACGTCACATATCATGAAGACTCTGGAGAGACTCGTGCTGGAGCAGCTCAGGCCTATGGTCAGGTCGCATCTGGATCCCCTCCAGTTCGCCTATCAGCCCCGGATAGGAGTTGAGGATGCCCTCATCTACCTGCTGAATCGTGCCTACGCCCACCTGGACAGGCCGGGGAGCACTGTGAGGGTCACATTCTTTGACTTCTCCAGTGCTTTCAATACCATCAGGCCTGCCCTACTGGGTGACAAGCTGACGACGATGCTGGTGGACCCTCCCCTTGTGTCCTGGATTGTTGACTACCTCACTGGCAGACCACAGTACGTGCGCTTGCGGCACTGTGTGTCAGATGTATTGGTCAGCAACACTGGGGCCCCACAAGGGACTGTCCTCTCTCCTTTCCTCTTCACCCTTTACACCACGGACTTCAGCTACATGACAGAGTCTTGTCACCTTCAGAAGTTTTCTGATGACTCTGCTGTGGTTGGATGTATCACTAAGGGTGAGGAGGCTGAGTACAGGGCTGTGGTGGACAACTTTGTCTCATGGTGTGAGCTGAACCACCTGCAGCTCAACACAACTAAAACCAAAGAGCTGGTGGTGGATCTGAGGAGGAAGAGGACACCAGTGACCCCACTTTCCATCCAGGGGCATAATGTGGACACTGTTGAACACTATAAATACCTGGGAGTGTTCATTGACAATAAACTGGACTGGACTAAGAACACTGAAGTCCTTTACAAGAAGGGACAGAGCCGCCTCTATTTTCTGAGGAGGCTCCGCTCCTTTAACATCTGCCGGACAATGCTGAGGATGTTCTATGAGTCTGTGGTGGCCAGTGCTGTTCTGTTTGCTGTTGTGTGCTGGGGCAGCAGACTGAAAGTAGAAGATGCCAACAGACTCAATAAGCTGCTCAGGAAGGCCAGTGACGTTGTGGGGATGGAGCTGGACACTTTGACAGCAGTGTCAGACAGAAGGATGCTGTCAAAGGTGAGGGCAATACTACAGCATGACTCTCACCCTCTCCACAACGCTCTGGTCAAACAGAGGAGCACCTTCAGCCAGAGACTGGTTGCTCCTAAATGCACCACAGAGCGCCACAGGAAGTCATTTCTGCCTGTGGCCATAAATCTTTACAACTCCTCCCTCTGATGATCAGACTCTGTATAAATAAATATACAAACAAACAAACAACAGACAAACTATAATTACCCATTCTCATCTAACTTCTTTCATTTGTTTATACATACATTCTCTGTATATTGTATATATTTCCAGATTGTCTACATTGTTTATTGTATTGTTATTTTATTTCATTTAGCTTACTGTCTATTTTCACTGTCTTATTTTATTTTATTTTATTTTATTTTATTTACATATTTTATTTATTTTATTTACATCTGTATATCTAGCTCTTGTTTCCGCATGCTGTATTTCTTCTTCTTACTTTGCACAGAGCATCTGGAACAAAAACAATTTCCCCACGGGGATTAATAAAGTATTCTGATTCTGATTCTGATTCTGATTTTCTCATTTTCAAAAATTCATTAAAAATATTCCTTAAGAGATATGCAAATATTTTCAATTGATTCTTGTTCAGGGCGTCGTTGACTATGACTGAGTACAATTTCAAGACATTCCAACATACTTGGAATGTCCAAGTGCATGGATCGCTTTTCGGATTTTCAAAAATTCATTAAAAATATTCTTCAAGAGATATGCAAATATATTCAACGGATTCTTGTTCAGGGCATGCTTGACTATGACTGTGTACAATTTCAAGACATTCCAAGATACTTTTGGGGTCTTTTTTGACAAAAAAGTTAAGTCACTGCCTAAGTGCATGGATCGCTTTCCTGATTTTCAAAAATTCATTAAAAATATTCCTTAAGCGATATGCAAATATTTTCAACGGATTCTTGTTCAGGGCGTCGTTGACTATGACTGAGTACAATTTCAAGACATTCCAACATACTTGGAATGTCCAAGTGCATGGATCGCTTTCCTGATTTTCAAAAGTTCATTAAAAATATTCTTCAAGAGATATGCAAATATATTCAACGGATTCTTGTTCAGGGCATGCTTGACTATGACTGTGTACAATTTCAAGACATTCCAAGATACTTTTGGGGTCTTTTTTGAATAAAAAGTTAAGTCACTGCCTAAGTGCACAGACTTTAGACTTCTCACATGCCATTGTAGTTGCTGCGTATATTCCCCCGTCCGCTAACCCGACGTCGGCATGTGACGTCATCCACACTACAGTCGCTGGACTACAGACTGCGCACCCGAGTGCTCTCATAATAATCTCGGGTGACTTCAACCATGTTTCCATTAAAAAAACACTCCCGAAATTCACCCAGTATGTGACCTGTAAAACCAGAGAGGAGAAGACACTGGACCTGCTGTATGCTAATGTAAAGGACGCATACACCTCCACGTCTCTCCCCCCGCTGGGAAGATCAGATCACAACTTGGTGTTTCTCACCCCCTGCTATGTGCCTCTAGTGAAGAGGCTGCCTGTGACCACAAAGACAGTGAGGACATGGTCAGAGGACTGCTATGAGGCACTGCAGGGCTGTTTCGAGGTGACTGATTGGAATGTACTCTGTGAGCCACATGGAGAGGACATAGATGGGCTTACTGAGTGCATTACAGGCTACATCAATTTCTGTGTGGACAACATTGTCCCAGCAAGGACTGTGCACTGTTACCCAAACAACAAGCCCTGGGTAACAAAAGACATCAAAGCCATACTTAATCAGAAGAAGAGGGCTTTCAGAGGTGGGAACAGGGAGGAGCTGAGAGACATTCAGAGGGACCTGAATGATAAGATCAAAGTGGCTAAGGACAGTTACAGAAGGAAGCTGGAGAGGAAACTCCAGCTGTACAACACAAGGGAGGTCTGGAGTGGTATGAGGACCATCACTGGTTTCAGACCCGCTGGCAGTGGAGCTGATGGCAGCTTGGCTATGGCCAATGAGTTAAATCTATTCTTCAACAGGTTTGACACTGCTGCCCCAGCCCCTGCTGCTTCTCCTGTTGACTGTCTGCAGCCACCAACACTTATGACCTCCCCCCCTCCTCCTCCTCCTCCTGCTGATAGCACCTCATCTAACTTTTTGAGCCCCTCACACCCACCCCCCACTTCTCACACCTCTTCTGGCTCCCATGCTGCCTGCCCACTGTTTACACCACTTCATGTAAGAAGACAGCTGAGCAAACTCCCCGCTGGTAAGGCTGCAGGCCCTGACGGTGTCAGTCCACGTGTCCTCAAAGCCTGCGCTGAACAGCTCTGTGGAGTGCTTCACCATGTCTTCAACATGAGTCTGAGTCTCCAGAAGGTCCCTGTGATATGGAAGACGTCCTGCCTCGTTCCTGTGCCAAAGACGCAGCAGCCCACTGCTTTCTCTGACTACCGACCGGTGGCACTGACGTCACATATCATGAAGACTCTGGAGAGACTCGTGCTGGAGCAGCTCAGGCCTATGGTCAGGTCGCATCTGGATCCCCTCCAGTTCGCCTATCAGCCCCGGATAGGAGTTGAGGATGCCCTCATCTACCTGCTGAATCGTGCCTACGCCCACCTGGACAGGCCGGGGAGCACTGTGAGGGTCACATTCTTTGACTTCTCCAGTGCTTTCAATACCATCAGGCCTGCCCTACTGGGTGACAAGCTGACGACGATGCTGGTGGACCCTCCCCTTGTGTCCTGGATTGTTGACTACCTCACTGGCAGACCACAGTACGTGCGCTTGCGGCACTGTGTGTCAGATGTATTGGTCAGCAACACTGGGGCCCCACAAGGGACTGTCCTCTCTCCTTTCCTCTTCACCCTTTACACCACGGACTTCAGCTACATGACAGAGTCTTGTCACCTTCAGAAGTTTTCTGATGACTCTGCTGTGGTTGGATGTATCACTAAGGGTGAGGAGGCTGAGTACAGGGCTGTGGTGGACAACTTTGTCTCATGGTGTGAGCTGAACCACCTGCAGCTCAACACAACTAAAACCAAAGAGCTGGTGGTGGATCTGAGGAGGAAGAGGACACCAGTGACCCCACTTTCCATCCAGGGGCATAATGTGGACACTGTTGAACACTATAAATACCTGGGAGTGTTCATTGACAATAAACTGGACTGGACTAAGAACACTGAAGTCCTTTACAAGAAGGGACAGAGCCGCCTCTATTTTCTGAGGAGGCTCCGCTCCTTTAACATCTGCCGGACAATGCTGAGGATGTTCTATGAGTCTGTGGTGGCCAGTGCTGTTCTGTTTGCTGTTGTGTGCTGGGGCAGCAGACTGAAAGTAGCAGATGCCAACAGACTCAATAAGCTGCTCAGGAAGGCCAGTGACGTTGTGGGGATGGAGCTGGACACTTTGACAGCAGTGTCAGACAGAAGGATGCTGTCAAAGGTGAGGGCAATACTACAGCATGACTCTCACCCTCTCCACAACGCTCTGGTCAAACAGAGGAGCACCTTCAGCCAGAGACTGATTGCTCCTAAATGCACCACAGAGCGCCACAGGAAGTCATTTCTGCCTGTGGCCATAAATCTTTACAACTCCTCCCTCTGATGATCAGACTCTGTATAAATAAATATACAAACAAACAAACAACAGACAAACTATAATTACCCATTCTCATCTAACTTCTTTCATTTGTTTATACATACATTCTCTGTATATTGTATATATTTCCAGATTGTCTACATTGTTTATTGTATTGTTATTTTATTTCATTTAGCTTACTGTCTATTTTCACTGTCTTATTTTATCTTATTTTATTTTATTTTATTTTATTTTATTTTATTTACATATTTTATTTATTTTATTTACATCTGTATATCTAGCTCTTGTTTCCGCATGCTGTATTTCTTCTTCTTACTTTGCACAGAGCATCTGGAACAAAAACAATTTCCCCACGGGGATTAATAAAGTATTCTGATTCTGATTCTGATTCTGATTTTCTCATTTTCAAAAATTCATTAAAAATATTCCTTAAGAGATATGCAAATATTTTCAATTGATTCTTGTTCAGGGCGTCGTTGACTATGACTGAGTACAATTTCAAGACATTCCAACATACTTGGAATGTCCAAGTGCATGGATCGCTTTTCGGATTTTCAAAAATTCATTAAAAATATTCTTCAAGAGATATGCAAATATATTCAACGGATTCTTGTTCAGGGCATGCTTGACTATGACTGTGTACAATTTCAAGACATTCCAAGATACTTTTGGGGTCTTTTTTGACAAAAAAGTTAAGTCACTGCCTAAGTGCATGGATCGCTTTCCTGATTTTCAAAAATTCATTAAAAATATTCCTTAAGCGATATGCAAATATTTTCAACAGATTCTTTTTCAGGGCGTCGTTGACTATGACTGAGTACAATTTCAAGACATTCCAACATACTTGGAATGTCCAAGTGCATGGATCGCTTTCCTGATTTTCAAAAGTTCATTAAAAATATTCTTCAAGAGATATGCAAATATATTCAACGGATTCTTGTTCAGGGCATGCTTGACTATGACTGTGTACAATTTCAAGACATTCCAAGATACCTTTGGGGTCTTTTTTGAATAAAAAGTTAAGTCACTGCCTAAGTGCACAGACTTTCATCATTTTCAAAAATTCATTAAAAATATTCCTTAAGAGATATGCAAATATTTTCAATGGATTCTTGTTCAGGGCGTCGTTGACTATGACCGAGTACAATTTCAAGACATTCCAACATACTTGGAATGTCCAAGTGCATGGATCGCTTTCCGGATTTTCAAAAATTCATTAAAAATATTCTTCAAGAGATATGCAAATATATTCAACGGATTCTTGTTCAGGCCATGCTTGACTATGACTGTGTACAATTTCAAGACATTCCAAGATACTTTTGGGGTCTTTTTTGACGAAAAAGTTAAGTCACTGCCTAAGTGCATGGATCGCTTTCCTGATTTTCAAAAATTCATTAAAAATATTCCTTAAGCGATATGCAAATATTTTCAACGGATTCTTGTTCAGGGCGTCGTTGACTATGACTGAGTACAATTTCAAGACATTCCAACATACTTGGAATGTCCAAGTGCATGGATCGCTTTCCTGATTTTCAAAAGTTCATTAAAAATATTCTTCAAGAGATATGCAAATATATTCAACGGATTCTTGTTCAGGGCATGCTTGACTATGACTGTGTACAATTTCAAGACATTCCAAGATACTTTTGGGGTCTTTTTTGACGAAAAAGTTAAGTCACTGCCTAAGTGCATGGATCGCTTTCCTGATTTTCAGAAATTCTTTAAAAATATTCCTTAAACGATATGCAAATATTTTCAACGGATTCTTGTTCAGGGCGTCGTTGACTATGACTGAGTACAATTTCAAGACATTCCAACATACTTGGAATGTCCAAGTGCATGGATCGCTTTCCTGATTTTCAAAAGTTCATTAAAAATATTCTTCAAGAGATATGCAAATATATTCAATGGATTCTTGTTCAGGGCATGCTTGACTATGACTGTGTACAATTTCAAGACATTCCAAGATACTTTTGGGGTCTTTTTTGAATAAAAAGTTAAGTCACTGCCTAAGTGCACAGACTTTCCTCATTTTCAAAAATTCATTAAAAATATTCCTTAAGAGATATGCAAATATTTTCAATTGATTCTTGTTCAGGGCGTCGTTGACTATGACTGAGTACAATTTCAAGACATTCCAACATACTTGGAATGTCCAAGTGCATGGATCGCTTTTCGGATTTTCAAAAATTCATTAAAAATATTCTTCAAGAGATATGCAAATATATTCAACGGATTCTTGTTCAGGGCATGCTTGACTATGACTGTGTACAATTTCAAGACATTCCAAGATACTTTTGGGGTCTTTTTTGACAAAAAAGTTAAGTCACTGCCTAAGTGCATGGATCGCTTTCCTGATTTTCAAAAATTCATTAAAAATATTCCTTAAGCGATATGCATATATTTTCAACGGATTCTTGTTCAGGGCGTCGTTGACTATGACTGAGTACAATTTCAAGACATTCCAACATACTTGGAATGTCCAAGTGCATGGATCGCTTTCCTGATTTTCAAAAGTTCATTAAAAATATTCTTCAAGAGATATGCAAATATATTCAACGGATTCTTGTTCAGGGCATGCTTGACTATGACTGTGTACAATTTCAAGACATTCCAAGATACTTTTGGGGTCTTTTTTGAATAAAAAGTTAAGTCACTGCCTAAGTGCACAGACTTTCCTCATTTTCAAAAATTCATTAAAAATATTCCTTAAGAGATATGCAAATATTTTCAATTGATTCTTGTTCAGGGCGTCGTTGACTATGACTGAGTACAATTTCAAGACATTCCAACATACTTGGAATGTCCAAGTGCATGGATCGCTTTTCGGATTTTCAAAAATTCATTAAAAATATTCTTCAAGAGATATGCAAATATATTCAACGGATTCTTGTTCAGGGCATGCTTGACTATGACTGTGTACAATTTCAAGACATTCCAAGATACTTTTGGGGTCTTTTTTGACAAAAAAGTTAAGTCACTGCCTAAGTGCATGGATCGCTTTCCTGATTTTCAAAAATTCATTAAAAATATTCCTTAAGCGATATGCATATATTTTCAACGGATTCTTGTTCAGGGCGTCGTTGACTATGACTGAGTACAATTTCAAGACATTCCAACATACTTGGAAAGTCCAAGTGCATGGATCGCTTTCCTGATTTTCAAAAGTTCATTAAAAATATTCTTCAAGAGATATGCAAATATATTCAACGGATTCTTGTTCAGGGCATGCTTGACTATGACTGTGTACAATTTCAAGACATTCCAAGATACCTTTGGGGTCTTTTTTGAATAAAAAGTTAAGTCACTGCCTAAGTGCACAGACTTTCATCATTTTCAAAAATTCATTAAAAATATTCCTTAAGAGATATGCAAATATTTTCAATGGATTCTTGTTCAGGGCGTCGTTGACTATGACCGAGTACAATTTCAAGACATTCCAACATACTTGGAATGTCCAAGTGGATGGATCGCTTTCCGGATTTTCAAAAATTCATTAAAAATATTCTTCAAGAGATATGCAAATATATTCAACGGATTCTTGTTCAGGGCATGCTTGACTATGACTGTGTACAATTTCAAGACATTCCAAGATACTTTTGGGGTCTTTTTTGACGAAAAAGTTAAGTCACTGCCTAAGTGCATGGATCGCTTTCCTGATTTTCAGAAATTCTTTAAAAATATTCCTTAAACGATATGCAAATATTTTCAACGGATTCTTGTTCAGGGCGTCGTTGACTATGACTGAGTACAATTTCAAGACATTCCAACATACTTGGAATGTCCAAGTGCATGGATCGCTTTCCTGATTTTCAAAAGTTCATTAAAAATATTCTTCAAGAGATATGCAAATATATTCAATGGATTCTTGTTCAGGGCATGCTTGACTATGACTGTGTACAATTTCAAGACATTCCAAGATACTTTTGGGGTCTTTTTTGAATAAAAAGTTAAGTCACTGCCTAAGTGCACAGACTTTCCTCATTTTCAAAAATTCATTAAAAATATTCCTTAAGAGATATGCAAATATTTTCAATTGATTCTTGTTCAGGGCGTCGTTGACTATGACTGAGTACAATTTCAAGACATTCCAACATACTTGGAATGTCCAAGTGCATGGATCGCTTTTCGGATTTTCAAAAATTCATTAAAAATATTCTTCAAGAGATATGCAAATATATTCAACGGATTCTTGTTCAGGGCATGCTTGACTATGACTGTGTACAATTTCAAGACATTCCAAGATACTTTTGGGGTCTTTTTTGACAAAAAAGTTAAGTCACTGCCTAAGTGCATGGATCGCTTTCCTGATTTTCAAAAATTCATTAAAAATATTCCTTAAGCGATATGCATATATTTTCAACGGATTCTTGTTCAGGGCGTCGTTGACTATGACTGAGTACAATTTCAAGACATTCCAACATACTTGGAATGTCCAAGTGCATGGATCGCTTTCCTGATTTTCAAAAGTTCATTAAAAATATTCTTCAAGAGATATGCAAATATATTCAACGGATTCTTGTTCAGGGCATGCTTGACTATGACTGTGTACAATTTCAAGACATTCCAAGATACTTTTGGGGTCTTTTTTGAATAAAAAGTTAAGTCACTGCCTAAGTGCACAGACTTTCCTCATTTTCAAAAATTCATTAAAAATATTCCTTAAGAGATATGCAAATATTTTCAATTGATTCTTGTTCAGGGCGTCGTTGACTATGACTGAGTACAATTTCAAGACATTCCAACATACTTGGAATGTCCAAGTGCATGGATCGCTTTTCGGATTTTCAAAAATTCATTAAAAATATTCTTCAAGAGATATGCAAATATATTCAACGGATTCTTGTTCAGGGCATGCTTGACTATGACTGTGTACAATTTCAAGACATTCCAAGATACTTTTGGGGTCTTTTTTGACAAAAAAGTTAAGTCACTGCCTAAGTGCATGGATCGCTTTCCTGATTTTCAAAAATTCATTAAAAATATTCCTTAAGCGATATGCATATATTTTCAACGGATTCTTGTTCAGGGCGTCGTTGACTATGACTGAGTACAATTTCAAGACATTCCAACATACTTGGAAAGTCCAAGTGCATGGATCGCTTTCCTGATTTTCAAAAGTTCATTAAAAATATTCTTCAAGAGATATGCAAATATATTCAACGGATTCTTGTTCAGGGCATGCTTGACTATGACTGTGTACAATTTCAAGACATTCCAAGATACCTTTGGGGTCTTTTTTGAATAAAAAGTTAAGTCACTGCCTAAGTGCACAGACTTTCATCATTTTCAAAAATTCATTAAAAATATTCCTTAAGAGATATGCAAATATTTTCAATGGATTCTTGTTCAGGGCGTCGTTGACTATGACCGAGTACAATTTCAAGACATTCCAACATACTTGGAATGTCCAAGTGGATGGATCGCTTTCCGGATTTTCAAAAATTCATTAAAAATATTCTTCAAGAGATATGCAAATATATTCAACGGATTCTTGTTCAGGGCATGCTTGACTATGACTGTGTACAATTTCAAGACATTCCAAGATACTTTTGGGGTCTTTTTTGACGAAAAAGTTAAGTCACTGCCTAAGTGCATGGATCGCTTTCCTGATTTTCAAAAATTCATTAAAAATATTCCTTAAGCGATATGCAAATATTTTCAACGGATTCTTGTTCAGGGCGTCGTTGACTATGACCGAGTACAATTTCAAGACATTCCAACATACTTTGAATGTCCAAGTACATGGATCGCTTTCCTGATTTTCAAAAGTTCATTAAAAATATTCTTCAAGAGATATGCAAATATATTCAACGGATTCTTGTTCAGGGCATGCTTGACTATGACTGTGTACAATTTCAAGACATTCCAAGATACTTTTGGGGTCTTTTTTGACAAAAAAGTTAAGTCACTGCCTAAGTGCATGGATTGCTTTCCTGATTTTCAAAAATTCATTAAAAATATTCCTTAAGAGATATGCGAATATTTTCAATTGATTCTTGTTCAGGGCGTCGTTGACTATGACTGAGTACAATTTCAAGACATTCCAACATACTTGGAATGTCCAAGTGCATGGATCGCTTTTCGGATTTTCAAAAATTCATTAAAAATATTCTTCAAGAGATATGCAAATATATTCAACGGATTCTTGTTCAGGGCATGCTTGACTATGACTGTGTACAATTTCAAGACATTCCAAGATACTTTTGGGGTCTTTTTTGACGAAAAAGTTAAGTCACTGCCTAAGTGCATGGATCGCCTTCCTGATTTTCAAAAATTCATTAAAAATATTCCTTAAGCGATATGCAAATATTTTCAACGGATTCTCGTTCAGGGCGTCGTTGACTATGACTGAGTACAATTTCAAGACATTCCAACATACTTGGAATGTCCAAGTGCATGGATCGCTTTCCGGATTTTCAAAAATTCATTAAAAATATTCTTCAAGAGATATGCAAATATATTCAACGGATTCTTGTTCAGGGCATGCTTGACTATGACTGTGTACAATTTCAAGACATTCCAAGATACTTTTGGGGTCTTTTTTGAATAAAAAGTTAAGTCACTGCCTAAGTGCATGGATCGCTTTCCTGATTTTCAAAAATTCATTAAAAATATTCCTTAAGAGATATGCAAATATTTTCAACGGATTCTTGTTCAGGGCGTCGTTGACTATGATCGAGTACAATTTCAAGACATTCCAAGATACTTTTGGGGTCTTTTTTGACGAAAAAGTTAAGTCACTGCCTAAGTGCATGGATCGCCTTCCTGATTTTCAAAAATTCATTAAAAATATTCCTTAAGCGATATGCAAATATTTTCAACGGATTCTCGTTCAGGGCGTCGTTGACTATGACTGAGTACAATTTCAAGACATTCCAACATACTTGGAATGTCCAAGTGCATGGATCGCTTTCCGGATTTTCAAAAATTCATTAAAAATATTCTTCAAGAGATATGCAAATATATTCAACGGATTCTTGTTCAGGGCATGCTTGACTATGACTGTGTACAATTTCAAGACATTCCAAGATACTTTTGGGGTCTTTTTTGAATAAAAAGTTAAGTCACTGCCTAAGTGCATGGATCGCTTTCCTGATTTTCAAAAATTCATTAAAAATATTCCTTAAGAGATATGCAAATATTTTCAACGGATTCTTGTTCAGGGCGTCGTTGACTATGATCGAGTACAATTTCAAGACATTCCAAGATACTTTTGGGGTCTTTTTTGACGAAAAAGTTAAGTCACTGCCGAAGTGCACAGACTTTCCTCATTTCCAAAAATTCATTAAAAATATTCCTTAAGAGATATGCAAATATTTTCAATGGATTCTTGTTCAGGGCTTCGTTGACTATGACTGAGTACAATTTCAACACATTCCAACATACTTGGAATGTCCAAGTGCATGGATCGCTTTTCGGATTTTCAAAAATTAATTAAAAATATTCTTCAAGAGATATGCAAATATATTCAACGGTTTCTTGTTCAGGGCATGCTTGACTATGACTGTGTACAATTTCAAGACATTCCAAGATACTTTTGGGGTCTTTTTTGACGAAAAAGTTAAGTCACTGCCTAAGTGCATGGATCGCTTTCCTGATTTTCAAAAATTCATTAAAAATATTCCTTAAGCGATATGCAAATATATTCAATGGATTCTTGTTCAGGGCATGCTTGACTATGACTGTGTACAATTTCAAGACATTCCAAGATACTCTTGGGGTCTTTTTTGACAAAAAAGTTAAGTCACTTACCTAAGTGCATGGATCGCTTTCCTGATTTTCAAAAATTCATTAAAAATATTCCTTAAGAGATATGCAAATATTTTCAACAGATTCTTCTTCAGGGCGTCGTTGACTATGACTGAGTACAATTTCAAGACATTCCAACATACTTGGAATGTCCAAGTGCATGGATCGCTTTCCGGATTTTCAAAAATTCATTAAAAATATTCTTCAAGAGATATGCAAATATATTCAATGGATTCTTGTTCAGGGCATGCTTGACTATGACTGTGTACAATTTCAAGACATTCCAATTTACTTTTGGGGTCTTTTTTGACAAAAAAGTTAAGTCACTTACCTAAGTGCATGGATCGCTTTCCTGATTTTCAAAAATTCATTAAAAATATTCCTTAAGAGATATGCAAATATTTTCAACGGATTCTTCTTCAGGGCGTCGTTGACTATGACTGAGTACAATTTCAAGACATTCCAACATACTTGGAATGTCCAAGTGCATGGATCGCTTTCCTGATTTTCAAAAGTTCATTAAAAATATTCTTCAAGAGATATGCAAATATATTCAACAGATTCTTGTTCAGGGCATGCTTGACTATGACTGTGTACAATTTCAAGACATTCCAATTTACTTTTGGGGTTTTTTTTGAAAAAAAAGTCAAGTCACTAAGTGCATCAGGGCAAATGGATCGTTTCCTACGTCTCACCTGATATCCTGCTGTGTGATCCACGGTGTCCAAACGTTTGTTTCCAGCGACTGGACGACATGGATGAACTCCTGCAGCTTTAATTCTTTAAAAACAACCCAAAAACATCAAAAGTTAAGTCACTGCCTCAGTGCATGGATCGCTTTCCTGATTTTCAAAAATTCATTAAAAATATTCCTCAAGAGATATGCAAATATATTCAACGGATTCTTGTTCAGGGCATGCTTGACTATGACTGTGTACAATTTCAAGACATTCCAAGATACTTTTGGGGTCTTTTTTCAAAAAAAAGTCAAGTCACTAAGTGCATCAGGGCAAATGGATCGTTTCCTCCGTCTCACCTTATTTTCTGCTGTGTGATCCATGGTGTCCAAACGTTTGTTTCCAGCGACTGGGCGACATGGATGAACTCCTGCAGCTTTAATGCTTTAAAAACAAACCAAAAACATCAAAAGTTAAGTCACTGCCTAAGTGCATGGATCGCTTTCCTAATTTTCAAAAATTCATTAAAAATATTCCTTAAGAGATATGCAAATATTTTCAACGGATTCTTGTTCAGGGTGTCGTTGACTATGACTGTGTACAATTTCAAGACATTCCAAGATACTTTTGGTTTTTTTCTGTTAAATCAATCAATCAATCAATCATTTTTGTATAGCCCACAGTTTACAAAACATAGTTTGTCTCAGGGACTTCACAGGGTTGGTAACATCCTCTGTCCTTAGACCTTCTGCCAGGGTAAGGAAAAACTACCAGCGAAAAAACTCTTCTAACAGGGAAAAGGGTAGAAACCTTAAGGAGAACCACAGTTGAGGGATCCACTCCCTGGACGGACAGACGTGCAGTAGATGTTACCAAAAACATACAATACACAATGACAAAGAATAAAAAGTGAAAAGTCTTTAAATGCCAGGATCATCTGTCACAGCCTGTCGTGAAGGCTGTTGTGGTCAGAGACTTGAAGATGACGGAGTCCTCTTTCCTATCCTGACCTCATGTCGTTCACTGGTGTCAGCAGAACTGTAAGAGATTAAACATCAGTTAGAGAAGGTCTACATGTGAATTTATGGTCTACATGTGGATTTATGGTCTACATGTGGATTTATGGTCTACATGTGGATTTATGGTGTACATGTGGATGTATGGTGTACATGTGGATTTATGGTCTACATGTGGATTTATGGTGTACATGTGGATGTATGGTGTACATGTGGATTTATGTGCTACATGTGGATTTATGGTCTAAATGTGGATTTATGGTCTACATGTCATGGGGGACATCGGGTAAGTGGTGAGGGTTGAGAAATTGAGGACGGGGTAGAGAAAGTGCGGCTCGTGCAAAGTCTGTGTGCTCATTCTAAGTGCATGATGGGAAATTCCTCCAGCAGTCTAAGCCTATGGCAGCATAAGATAGACTATTCTAATCAGGACATACCTGATCTAGCTTCGACTATAGTCTATGTTAAAAAGGTAGGTTTTCAGTCTCACCTTAAAGGCAGAGACAGAGTCAGACTGTCTGACTGAAAGCAGAAGTTGGTTCCACAGGAGAGGAGCCTGGTAGATAAATGTTCTACCACCGATTCTACTTCTAGTTATTTTAGGAATAACCAGTAGACCTGAGTTCAGGGTCTATTGGGTTGATATAAAGTGATTAAGTCACAAATATAAGAAGGTGCCTGATTATTCAGGGCCTTGTATGTGAGTAGAAGTATTTTAAAATCTATTCTACTTTTCACTGGGAGCCAGTGAAGAGAAGCCAAGACAGGAGTCGTATAATCACGTCGTCTGGTTCCAGTCAGTATCCGTGCTGCTGCGTTCTGGACAAGTTGAAGGCTTCTCAAGGACTTACTAGGACATCCAGACAGTAAGGAGTTACAGTAATCCAGCCTAGAGGTTATAAAGGCGTGGATAAGTTTCTCAGAGTCTTGTCGTGATATAATATTTCTAATTGTCTTAATGTTGCGAAGGTGGAAGAAGGCTGTTCTACATATATGCTTAATATGTTCATCCAGTGATAAATCCTGGTCAAACAGGACTCCTAGGTTCCTTACTGTAGTGCAAGGGACTGAAGTGTTACTGCCTCGGTTTAGAGCTCCACTTAAAAGTGCTGCTCTTATATCTTTTGGCCCAAGGACCATGACCTCAGTTTTTTCTGTGTTAAGCATCAGAAAGTTCAGAGTCATCCACGTCTGTATGTCTATGAGACAATCCTGGAGTTTTATAGATGGGTTTGGGTCATCCGGTCGTACAGATACATATAGCTGGGTGTCGTCTGCATAACAATGGAAATCTATGTTGTGTTTCCTGATAATGTTGCCTAATGGCAGCATGTACAGGGTAAAAAGAATAGGTCCGAGCACGGAACCCTGAGGAACTCCGTAGTTGACCTTAGTGAATATGGAGTAGTCCTCGTTAACACTAACAAACTGAAATCTGTCCCATAAATAGGACTTGAACCAGACAAGTGCAGATCCTCTAATCACAACATCTTGTTCTAGTCTATGTAGCAGGATCTCATGATCTATCGTATCAAATGCTGCACTGAGATCCAGCAGGACCGATCTGGCGTTGTCTGGTAAACCAGCAGATGGCAGCAACTTTCAAGAGACCAGCTTCTCCATCTCTGAGCCCAGTAATGTTCAGGTAAGGCATTGGATATTTGAGATATTATTCAATAGAATCTTCCTCTTACTTCTAATCTTACTCTACGTATGTAGAAGATGTTTCTCCTGCTTTGATCTATTCTCTCTCATGCTCTGCTTCATCAATGAAGAACGAATTCATCGACAACATCCTTTCAGCTAATGTTCTACCTTAAAAACATCCCTACAGTTTCTTCCTTTCATCACAGTGACTCAATAATGATGGATTGTCATGAGTGAAAGTGGCTTCAGCTGCTTTTCCTTGTGTTTCAGGTCCGTGGAGATTTGAGGCCGAGGAGAAGCGAGCCTGGTGATGAGTCCAGAATCCCTCAAGGCTCCATCACACTTCCCTCCTCTATCACAAAAGTCACTTTACATGTAGAGGGAAAAAAAAGAAAACAAAGTCACACACTCATCCAACAAAGCAGCCTTTCAGCACCACGGACAGCGCCCGAAGCTCCACAGTTACCGTAGCGACCCGCCCTCACCTATTCCATTCTTACTCACACACACAGGGATTGGATTGGAACAGAATGGCTACTTGAACTTTTTAAATGTTAAACTTCAAAAAAACATATATCTATATTATATATTTTATAAAATCTAAAATAAAATGCTTGAGGGGCTTAACTGGGGCTACACAGATGTTTGACGGTGTAGCGTGTTTGGTGTGAGTGAA
Organism: Microchirus variegatus; assembly: GCF_963457635.1. Taxonomy (NCBI): domain Eukaryota; kingdom Metazoa; phylum Chordata; class Actinopteri; order Pleuronectiformes; family Soleidae; genus Microchirus; species Microchirus variegatus. The sequence goes on from NC_139814.1 coordinate 10,868,838, forward strand.
TGGGGCGATGGAGGAGGTCTGAAGGTAAGAAGGATTTGTAGGTGGTGAAGAGGATCTTGAAATGTGTTTACATGTTGAAACTGCCCTCTGGTGGACACGTTTGACATTACATGTAAGGTCACATGAGATTTAGAGCTGCTAAACTGGTGAAATAAATAGTAACTTTTGTGAGGGAAACAGTTTTTTTATGTTTAAGACCCTGCCAGGCCATAAATAATTCATCATAAAACAGAACTGCAAAAACCTGACCTCCAGTGGACAAAGGTGACATTACGTGTAGATGAAAAATGTATTCAAAGCTGCTGAATTCAAGTCACTGCCAGCCCATAAATAACTTGAGAAAACATTCAGGGTTCAGGCCATACAGAGTTTCACCGAGGGCCAGACTGTGGCACACATTTGTTCAGCCAGTTCAGCAGAGTGAGTGTGAGTGAAAGAGCGAGAGACTTCAAATAAGTGACTTATTTATTTATTTAACACAAAAGATTCAAGATGGAAAAAACATCAACACAAAGCAGAAAAGAAACAAAACGGCATCAAAGAAACATATAAAGGTTAAGTAGAAATTAAAGTCAAACAATCACAGGCTCTTTTCTTCAACGCAATAAAACAATACAGAGAAGAAAATACAGTTAGCTTTAAATAACAATAAAAACAAGAACTTATTCTTCATAAACCCTGTTGGCTTTAAACCCCACTTACACTGTGAATTAGAAATGGAAAAGAAAAAAGACTCAGCTTCACCCACTGAGGCTGAAGTGGCTGTGACGCCCCCTGCTGGTTGGACTAAAACCTCATTTAATCAGAAAAAGGAAGGAAGCAATAAAGTCCATTAGAGAAGGAGAGAACACAGGGATGGAGGAAATGGCAAAAAGAAAGGGCTGAAAGACATGAAAAAGAATGGAAGGAAAGAGAAAAGGAAAGCAATAAAAGGACAGCAAGGAAATAAATGAGTTTGTCGACTCACAGGGAAACCACATCAAGTCCAGTCGGTGAAATCCAGTCCATGTTTTGCTGCCGTTTCTGGACACATGAAAACACATGAAGTGAAAATTAACTTGACTATCGTCACAACAATGACAAACATTCAAACACATTCTACACATTAACATTTACTCAAAAAGATCAACTTTTCAAATAAGTCACAAATGTCCGGGTAAACTTATCGTTTGCCGCCGTCGTTAGCGTTACCCAGAGTGCACCACGTGGAGGTGACAGTCGGACTTGCACTCCTTTTTTTTTTTTTTTTTTAAATCATTCATAATATTAGAGAGAAGAGAAACCCAACAATTCACACAATGAGCAAGCAATCGTGGCAACAGTGGAGAGAAAAAACTCCCTTTTAACAGGAAGAAATCTCTGGCAGAACCAGACTCAAAGTGTGCGGCCGTCTGCCTCGACCGGTTGGGGGGAATGGGAGGGGAACAGAAAGGACAAGAGGTGGTAACTTTTGTTAGTCAGTGGTTTTGGTTGGACGACCACAAGGAGGCCATTTTGTGCAGTTCATGTTGGGTTTTTTTCAGATTCTTGTGTTCCGTTCCTCCAGGTTTTGAATCCACTGATCCCATTTCCTCAAAGATCATCATGCAGATCCATCCATTTTCCAAGAGTAGATTCACTGAGGTGAATGAATTCCTCCATTTGCTGCATCATAGTGTTGACAAAGTTGTCCAGAAAGTTACTTTTGCATTTCCAAGCCATGATTCCAGTTTGTCCATCCTTGTGAGCAGATTTTTGTTTTGCTGTCACGTATGGAGAGTTCCGTCCAATCAGAGTTATCAATCCTCCGACACCTGCACCCGTTTACTGTCAACTAAGTTTTGCTAAGTGTACACATTTGTGTAACAACGACAACACAGGAAGATGAAACGACAGACCAAAGTAGAAGTGCATATTGACACAAACAAAAAAACACTCATCTTGTTTTGACAGCCGGTGTTCAGAGTTCGTCTAAGTTGTCCAGGACGTAAGAAGTCCACCAAGTGTTAGGGTCTCAATTCTGGAACAGATTAGGAAAAACAAAACTGAAAAGCAGTAGCAAAGTGTCATTGATGTCAAAAGGAGTCTAATATACTCACCACTGTAGGTTCTTGTGTAGTGGAAGTGGTTAACGAGCTCTGCAGAACTCTGATAACCTGTGCACCTGAACCAGGTGTTTTGGGGATAACTAACTAAGGTTAGCTAACCCTAACCCCCTCATTTGTTCCTTGTTGCAGAAAACGGCCCCTTGCCAAAAACTGCTGTAAAAATATCTTAATATTTATTTCCACTTTAAATGAGTCAGTCTTTTGAAGCTACTTCATCCTGAAATATGCATATCAAATATTAATATTTTTAAGAGGTGAACCTTTTAAAAATATTATTTTTTAAAGGTTCACCTTTTAAAGGCCATATTGTTTACGCAACTACACTGTTTTTATTGGGAAAAAAAAACTACAATAACTTTTGATTCTGATGCATTCTTATTTTTTGCAATGTCAGATTTTTCTAAAAACAGTATCCTACAAAAATATTGTTCATATTTTTTTCAACTTTAAATTGTCACTCTTTTAACGCTACTTCAGACAGATATACCCATCAAATACTATTTTTAAAATTCTAACCCTTTAAAGGCCATAATGTTTATGCAACTCTTTAAATCAACAAAAAAACTACAATCCTTTCCAATCAATCATAAAATACCTTTCAAGGACTATTTATTATTATCAGGCCCTGAGATGGTCAGTGATTGGAAGAAACATTGATTTTGATGCATTGTTAGTTTCTGTAGTGGCAGATGCAATTTAATAATCTTGTGATATGATGGATTTTGAACCGTCTCCTTCTATAAGCAAACTTTTTTCCAACTAAATAATTATTACCCTGTTTTGTTTAAAGACAAATAAACAAGAATAGGTTCAACCTGAACAAATATTTATTTTGCAATGATGAAGACTGAAATATAAACATTGAATATGAAACATGGGGCAGTTGGGTGTGTTGTTGGAGATGGGGAGAAAGGAAGAGAGATGGTGAGTGAGTGCATCATGTGTGACTGAGTGAGGGAGTGAGGGAGTGAGGGAGCGAGTGAGCGAGCGAGCGAGAGTGAGTGAGTGACTGTGAGTGAGTGAGCGAGCGAGAGTGAGCGAGCGAGCGTGACTGCGAGTGAACGAGCGAGATTTGGAGTCTCTGCTCCACCTGAGCTGAACTCTCACATTCACACATGATGAACTCACTCACCATCTGCATCTTTTCCCTTCTCCCCATCGCCAACAACACACCAAACTGCCCCATGTTTCATATTCAATGTTCATATTTAAGTGTTCATCATTCAGTGTCCTTTGCAAAATAAATGTTTTTTTAGGTTCAAACTATTATTGTATGTTTATTTATCTTAAAACAAAACCAGGTTATAATTGGGTTAGTAGGAAAAAAATGTTTTACTTGTAGTCGGAGACCGATTCAAAATCCATCATATATCACAAAATAAGATTACATTGGATCTGCTACTACAAACAACTAATGCATCAAAATCAATGTTTCTCCTAGTCACTGACCCATCTCAGGGTCTAATAACAACCAAATATTCCTTAAACCACGCCAAACATTTCATTTCAAAAATGAAACAAACTTGAACCCTGAGTCTGTTTATATATCAAAAAACAACCTGTGTTTGAATCGTATTCAGTGCTTTGTGATTTTTGTACACTTAAAAAATAATGGAAAAAACTAAATAATGAAAAGGGACGAGAGCAGCAGAAAACAACAATACTCATCTTCTTCTGACAGTTGGTGTTCAGATGTTCAAAGTTGTCCTGGACGTCAGAAATCCACCAAGCCTTGGGCTCGTTTTTCCTAATCTGAAACAGATTAGGAAAAACGAAACTGAAAAGCAGCATCAAACTTTCATTGATGTTCAAAGGAATCTGATATACTCACCACTGTAGGTTCTTCTTGTGCAGTGGGAGTCACCGATGAGATCAGGGAAGAGGCGACTGTAGACAAAAGTAGAGGTCAGTTTTCCGGCCAGTTTTCTGCTGCCTTTAACCAGCTCTGTGTCCCCTCTGAATTATTACCAAACACGGAGGTGCTCAGTTCTTCGTTTCACTCCTCCTGCCGAACCATATTGGACTCTGTGGCTCCATTTAAAACCGTGCAGCCCAAAGCTAAACCTGAGCCCTGGTTCAATGCGAGAACTCGCGCAGCCAGACAGGATTGCCGCAAAGCTGAACGCAGGTGGAAAAAGGACAAGCTGCAGGTTTCTCGCCAAATCCTAAAAGACAGCTGGCGCTGCTACCAGAGCACTGTCAAAGAGTCCAGAAGAGAGCACCTGTCAAATATTATTGAATCAAACTCTCACAACCCACGTGTGTTATTTAAAACCATAGAGTCTGTTCTTGGCTCACCTCAGCCTGTGTGCACAGAGGAATCCCCTGAAATGTGCAATAGCTTCCTGCAGTTCTTCATTGATAAGGTTGCTACCACAAGGGCTCTAATCACCACACCTGTGTCTGACCCCTCTGACAGTGTGCTTTTCTCAGCTGTGCTTGATTCGTTTGAGCCCGTGTCTCTGATTGCCTTAGAAAAAGTGGTTGCCCAGATGAAGCCATCAGGCTCTCCCTGTGACACTGTCCCGCCTCACTTTTTTAAAGAGGTATTTCCTTGTATAGGGCAGTCAGTCCTGGCCATTATTAACAGCAGTCTGTCTTCTGGTGTTGTCCCCCAATGTTTTAAACATGCTGTTGTACAACCCCTGCTTAAGAAACCTGGCCTTGATCGTGTTATGCTAGCCAATTATAGACCTATCTCCAAGCTGCCTTTTATTTCAAAGATCCTGGAAAAAGTTGTCCACGCCCAGTTGCAGTCGTTCCTGGACGAGCATGATATTCTGGAGATTTTCCAGTCTGGCTTTAAAACAAGGCATAGTACAGAGTCAGCTTTATTAAGAGTGTTCAATGACATCCTCCTGACGGTTGATTCTGGAGACTCTGTGATCCTTGTCCTGCTGGACCTAACTGCAGCGTTTGACACTGTGGACCACAATATTTTAGTGGCACGCTTGCAGCACCTAGTGGGCATTAGTGGTAGCGCCCTTAATTGGTTTAGATCGTATCTTGAGGGAAGATCTATGTGTGTACGCCTCGGTGGCTCTGAGTCCCGCTCTGCTCCACTGTCATATGGGGTTCCACAGGGCTCAATTTTAGGGCCCCTGCTCTTCTCCCTGTATCTGCTTCCCCTGGGCTCCATCTTGAGAAAACATGGCATCTCATTTCATTTTTATGCAGACGACAGTCAGATTTATGTCCCACTGAGTAAGAAAAATGCCTGTCTGCAACCACTTCTACTATGTCTTGATGACATAAAAGCATGGATGTCACTGAACTTTTTAAAATTTAATGAAAAGAAGTCGGAAGTCATAATGTTTGGTCCTAGCGGCTCTAGTGAACCCCCCCCTGCTGATTTGGGCCCTTTGGCATCGTATGTGAAGCCTTTAGTGACAAACTTAGGTTTTATTATGGACAGTGATTTTAAATTGGACCGGCAAATTGGGGCAACAGTAAAGTCCAGCTTTTTTCACCTCAGGCAGCTGGCAAAGGTGAGGCCCTTTCTCTCACAAAAGCACTTTGAAACAGTAATCCATGCCTTTGTTACATCTCGGCTGGATTACTGTAACGCTCTTTATCTTGGAGTCAGCCAGTCCTCCCTCTCACGTCTCCAGTTGGTCCAGAACGCTGCTGCTCGCCTCTTAACTGGAGCACGTAAGAGGGAGCACATTACTCCCATTTTGGCCTCCCTTCACTGGCTGCCTGTGCATTTTAGAGTCCATTTTAAGATTCTTTTATTTGTTTTTAAATCTTTAAATGGTCTTGCCCCGCCTTACCTCTCTGAGCTTCTCCATCCTTACACTCCTGCTCGGTGCCTCAGGTCAGCTGACCAGCTGCTCCTGGAGGTACCGAGGTCTAAACGGAAGCTCAGAGGGGAAAGAGCTTTCTCCATTGCCGGTCCCAAACTTTGGAACGCCCTCCCGCTTCATATTAGACAGGCCCCCTCACTGTCCATTTTTAAAACTCATCTTAAAACACATTTTTATTCTTCTGCGTTCAACTCAGCATGAGACTCTGCTCTTGTTTTAGTGTTTTATGGTTTAAACATTTTTATTGTTTTATAGTTTTATTGTTTTTTTTATTATTTAAACATTGTTACTGTTTTATAGTTTTTATTTTGTCTCCTATGTTTTATGTGCCATGTTTTATTTATTGTACTGTTAAGCACTTTGTACCAGCTTTAGCTGCCTAAAGCGCTCTATAAATAAAGTTGAGTTGAGTTGAGTTGAGTCAACAACAATGACGCAAAGAAAAATAAATATCACCATTCTCCTCCTCTTCCGACAATCTGTGTTCAGAGTTCGTCGAAGTTGTCCAGAACGTCCACCAAGCACCGCCTCGAGGTCGACCATGTTGGGTCTCCATTCTGGAACAGATTAGGAAAAACAAAACTGAAAAGCAGTATCAAACTGTCATTGATGTCCAAAGGAATCTGATATACTCACCACTGCAGGTTCTTCTTGTGCAGTAGGAGTCACCGATGAGATCAGGGAAGATGCGACTGTAGGGTAGAACGTCCAACAAGCACCACCTTGAGGTCGACCATGTTGGGTCACCCTTCTGGAACAGATTAGGAAAAACAAACAAATTAACAGAGACAAAAGCAGCAGCAAACACAACTACTAACAATACTCATCCTCTTCCGACAGCTAGTGTTTAGAGTTTGAAGTTGTCAAGGACCTAGGAAGACCACCAAGCCTTGGGTCTCCATTCTGAAACAGATTAGGAAAAACAAAACTGAAAAGCAGTATCAAACTGTCATTGATGTCATAAGGAATCTGATATACTCACCACTGTAGGTTCTTCTTGTGCAGTGGGAGTCACCTACCAGATCAGGGAAGAGGCGACTGTAGACGAAAGTAGAGGTCAACAATAACTCAAACAAAAATATCACCATACTCATCCTCTTCCAACAGTCTGTGTTCAGAGTTCGTCGAAGTTGTCCAGAACGTCCACCAAGCCCCGGCTCGAGGTCGACCATGTTGGGTCTCCATTCTGGAACAGATTAGGAACAACAAACAAATTAACAGAGACAAACGCAGCAAACACAACAACTTACAATACTCATCCTCTTCTGACAGCTGGTGTTCAGAGTTCGTCAATGTTGTCCTGGACATACACCAGGCGTGACCGTTCCATCACAAGGTCCATGTCGGGTCTCGATTCTGGAACAGAAATGTGTCCAGCCATGGCAAAAGGGTTCACATGTCTACTTCGGGACATTTGGAGTTATTTACAGATTCCGAAAGTGTGATATCTAAGCTTTCCAACAATGTCAAACCCATGTCCATCTGATAATTTTTGAAGAAGATGTGGTCATTTGAATGTAGACACTCCTCAAACTGCTTTAGGGAGAAATTCAGCCTGAAAGATTTCGACCCTCTTGAGGAGCCAGGCCAATAGCTGCTCATTTGCATGACATTAACATGGTCACAACCCCCCACCCAGTCTAGCTGTCAGTGACATCTGATGTCTGTTAGCCCACAGGACAGTAACAGTGTAGCAGTTTGGAAAAAAAAAAGGAATGAATGTAGTTCATGTCAATGTAAGGCAAGGCAAGGCAAGTTTATTTGTATAGCACATTTCAACAACAAGGTAATTCAAAGTGCTTTACATAAAGCATTAAAAAGCATAGAAAAGAGACATTTATAAAATCAGATATAACATCAAAATAAAAACAAGCAGGTAAAATTTAAAGATTAAGATTAAAAAATAAAATAGATACAAATAAAATAAAAAGATAACAAATAAAATCAAGAGTATATATAAGGAATAAAGGTTACAGTGCAGTATTGGAAATGACTGAAATGCAGCGGCAAACAGAAAAGTCTTCACTCTTGATTTAAAAGAGGTGAGAGTTTCAGCAGACCTACAGTTTTCTGGGAGTTTGTTCCAGATATATGGTGCATAGAACTAAAATAAAGAAATAAAATATATCTAAGTGTGTGAAGGAATATTTTCCAGACCATGGACTATATTATCATCTTCAATACCAGTTCCTCCCCCACAATGTGGCTGTACCCACTCTGTCCATCACAGTTGATATGCGGACTAAATGATGACATCACAAACGCACCCTCTTCTGTGCTGTAACCTTTGGTGCTGGGCATGTGAAGAATTTTGCCTCATCAGAACAGAAAGGCCGGATTTTTTCAAAAAGATACGTCTGCCTGTCCATGGTCAGTCCAGGTGGGGCCAGGACGGGGAGACTGTCAACAGGGGCCAGAACTCCTGGGTTGCGCAGTAGCTGAAACTCGATAGGCTCTGCATCACTGTGAGTTTGAGCAAGCACCACACCTGGTCTGTTGGCATCAAAGCTGTGACAGAATAGAAGCACACAACAGGATATTTAAAACATAGCTCACTGTTCACATGGAACACTATTATGTTCATTCGTGATTTTTTTATTCATAAAATGCAGAATTTTGAATATAAATACCTAAAGTTCTGATAACTCTTGATCTGTGGGAGCTTTTGAAAGTAGGGACTCAGATGTGTCTGCCAGTCGATGGTCTTTACTATCACTCTGCCATTCCAACAAGCTGCGGAATATTGAGGCGACTTTCAGCAGAGCTGTGTTCCACTACCTGTTGACAGCAAGAACCACAATGAAAATAATGATTTTATTTTTCCAAAAAAATCACATTTTACACATTACATATTGCAGTCTATATAAGCATTTGGCTATTGTATAGAAATCAATTTATACACATACCAAGAGCCTTAGCCGACCTCATGTATTGACGCCACACTGAGGCCTTGGACATATGGGTTGGCAGCAACTTCACATGCCAATCCTTATGCCCAGGATTCTGAAAAAAAAAAAAAAAATACTTATTTCAGATCATGGTTCATGTTAAAAGGCATTTAATCACTGAATCAGTATAGATTGATCAGTAGTATTGCTTGAATTATGTGTGAATGCCACACCTTTATGTGCATGAATTGCACGTGTAATTAACACGTTCATCACACATTGTGTTAATCATGTGTGATTCATGCATGCAAAGGTGTGGCATTCACACATCATTCAATGCAATGTTAGGTTTCGAACACGGGAGTTTCGTCTCAAAGCATTTGAATTATCAAACTGAACCTGCGGGTGTACAAAATCTCAAAGAGGGCCGTGACATGCTCCTCTAACGGCTTATAATACGCTCATCTGACCGAACAAAAGTTTCGATGTGCGCATCATTCTCATTGTAATAATACAGTACCGAGCTAGCGAGCTAAGCTAGCGAGCTAAGCAAGCATGGCTAATAACAATGTAGCCAAACGGCGTTATGAAACGCACAGTGGATTATTAAAAGACAGCTTCCCTATGTGCGTCTGTATGTGACTTTGAATGAACACTAACATAACATCGATTAACAACGTTAAGGAAAACTCACCCCATAAGAACATGAGTTCCTCTGATCATAAGAGGTCCGCTTGCTTCCTTTTCGTTGCAGTTTTACGTCTGTTCGCCTCCAAAAGTCCAATTCGATAGGAGATAGAGCGGTGCTGGCGTCATGTCATCATCTCAGACAACTACCGTGTGTGTCCTGCTCTCTTTCAGCCGCGGAATAATCATCTGTTTGTTGTTTTTGTGACGATGAAGTCTGCTAACACGTTAGCATAAAGATCGCTAGCTTAAAATGCTAACAGTCCACACACAGCAGTCTCTGTACGTTCGCTGTCCTTGTCCGTGAAGAAGCTGCTCAGCCACAGACTTATTGTCCTTTTCTCTTTGTCTTCCTTTGTCAAACAAAGCTTTGATGATGACTGCTTTGATGATATTCACGCTTTAATTTCGCACTGCACACACACACACTGCACACATACGCTGGACATTCGACACACTCTCTCTCCCTCTCCCTGTCTCTCTCTCTCTCCGTATAATTAGCCATGTGTATTCTCTGTGATCGTCAGCTGATTGGCTGAAAAAGCAACAAAAGCTCTGGAATGTGAGATCGTCACACCCAAACTAGGAGCGATTCACAGCGATAAAACAACCTTAAATCAAACACAAAGTTTATGGTTTTAAGACCCACAATACTGTGATTTGAAGCATGTAGTGGCTTCTTCAAAACTTCAACTTGTGTGATTTTGAAAAAAACGAAAATCCCTAATTTTGGAAAAAAAAAACGTTTTCCTGTTTTTCTCGTTTTGCGCTCGGCCGAATTGTTGCCTTTTGGTCCGTGGCGGGTCACAGATATGAAAACAACAAAAACTAAAGCAGCAGCAAACATCAGTGTCTCATATCAGAGGAGGAGTCTGGTTTACTCACCATCTTTGGAACTTGGAGATTGAAGCCATGTTGGGTCCTTGATTCCAAAGTAGTTCACCTTTTTATGTACAGCAGGAAAAAACCTCACACCAAAATACAAACATTATACAGCGCAGTGGTATTTATCCCCACTTTGTCCCATACCAGTGCCCTCTTGTGTTTAAAACTTTAAATACCACACATTTGACACTCAAACCAAAGCCCCTCAGTACGCCATGTAATCAAACACCAAAAGTAAGCAACCTTAAACCAAAATACCTTTGAGATGATAAATCCCATTGAGCAAAATGGCTTAAAGTTGTTTTTTCTAAACCTGGTTTGTACAAACACCAAAAATAACCAAAGTACACCACACATATCAAACCTGTTTGAATGTTATCAAAACCATTTCATTCAGCTTTCAGCCATTTTAAGTTGGTTTACCCAGAGAAAAACCCAGAAAGTAAAAACACACCATTGACACCTTTTGTCTTGAAGACCAAAACCTGAGACCTTTTAGATTTGATGAAACCACTTTGTAGTTTGAACCTTTTGATGCACAACAGGAAAAACCTCACACCAAACCAAAAAGACACAAACCTTTATATACAGCACAGTGCTAAGTCAAACACCACAGTTAAAAAAAACCTTTCAACTCTGGCAAAACCTTGTTTTCAACACCGCACATTTGGCACTCACAGGACACCATACCACATGTTTTATGAAAGAAGTTCAGAGTAAAAACCTTCGTAAACCTCGTTTGTACAAACACCAAAAATAAAACCAAAGAACACAAATCAATGGACCCAAACCTGTTTGACTTGAGGGGCCCCTCTACACACACCTTTGAAATCCTTTCATTGTTTTTAAACCACACCAAACATTTCATTTCAAAAATGAAACAAACGTGAACCCTGAGTCTGTTTATATATCAAAAAACAACCTGTGTTTGAACCGTATTCAGTGCTTTGTGACTATATTCACGTATACAGACACACAAACGTATGTAACACATATACATATAGAGACAGAGAGTATTATATCTATATATAGAGATTTTTGTACACTTACAAATAACCTAGAAACTGAGCTTTCTGTTGTACTTACAGCAGAAACCCAAATCCAATCCAGTCCCGTCCATCCATGGAATCCGTTCCGGGTTTTGCAGCAAAGAGCAATAAGCCTGTTCTGGTAAACGGACGATAAGAATGAGAGCAGGAAATAAGCTGAAAAAAAAGCAAATGTGATGTGATACCACAGCACACTGTAAAAATGTTTTAAATACCAAACATCAGTGAGCTAATGCTAACCTGAGCCTGTTTAGAGCAGTGTTTCCTGACCCCGGTCCTCAGGGAACTCTGTCCTCCATGTTTTACATGTTGTCCTGCTCCAACACCTGATTCAGATCAACAGCTCGTTATCAGGCTTCTGCAGAGCTTCATGACGAGCTGAATTTACATGTTTTTACAACATGAAAAAAGTGCAAAACAACAATCTCTGTAGAGTCAAATTCTAAAATGTCACATAACTGGAGATTAGCACTTTAATAAGAGAAGAGAAAGTGCAGAGCAAACACTTCACTCACCATGTGTTGCCTCCCGCTAGCGTTAGCTACTGCTGCAGCAGGTGTGAGGACTGCAAACATCAAAGGTTTTTCATCAAATTCATCTCTAAATTAAGAACATTGTCGCCAAATTGTTAATTATATTTAAACAAGCCAGTCTCAACAGGCTAACTGAAAATGCTAACAAACTAAAAGCTAGTGAGCTAACATACAAATGCTAACATGCTAACTAACCATAGGCTGACATAAATGCTAATATACAACACAAAAAGTTAATGGGCTAATATACAAAAAGCTAATGGACTGACATACAATTCTAAAATACAAACAAACAAAATGCTAATGCTAACATACAAAAACTACTGGGCTAAGATGCTAACAAACAAAAAGCTAATGGGCTAACACAAATGCTAACATGTGACAGTCAGGACTCAAAGTCAAGATCAAACAAACCTCCAAACTGGTGAACTGCTCCAGACTGAGTGAACTGAGTGGAGGCAATCACAGTAACATGCAGCAGGTGAGTTAGAGGGAAACCAGGGAAAGGGGTTTCTCTGGCCAACCTGCAGGGGCAAAGACAAGCTGACACACCCACCCACGGAAAGACACACCCACAGACACACACACCCACTGACAGACACACCCACTCATGCAGCCATTTAACAGGAGGGGAGGGGGCGAGCACCAACATGACTTTTAAATGCATTTAAATCTTTTATTTCATGTATAAATTCAGTGAACATCTGCTAAACAAACATGATTGTTTATGTTGACTTAAGGCTTTTCTTTAATGTTGATGATATTCACTTATCTTGAGTTTTTGTAAAGTCAACATAACTTTATAAAAAGAGCAGAAAAAACATCCATAACTGATAAAAAAAAATACAACCTATGCACAACCTACACTGTAATAAATGCTCAAAACATTAAAACTCAACTGTAAAAAATACTTGTCAGATGACCGCACTGATGCCGCGTTCGCTGACCGCACTGATGCTGCGTTCACTGACCACACTAATGCTGCATTCACTGACACTGTGTTCACTGACCACACTGACACTGCATTCACTGATCGCTGCCGTTATTTATGGTTGCCGTTCCCACTGGTGGACAAAACTAACATTACACATAAACTGTAATTTACAGAGAATTTGAGATTAAGTTCTTACTCATTGACAATGAAGTCTGGAACTATGTGAATTACAATAAACACATATAAGGTTAATCTTTGACACTGCCCTCCTGTGGGCAAACCATGACAAATCATGGTGAGTTTTCAGCCAGTGCTGATACAGTATTTAAACTGTGCTGCATTGAACTACATTCACTGAAGAATGACAGAGTATTTAACATCCACTAAAGTCTTATCACTTATGGTGCTGGTAAAGAATTAAATGATAAAACTTGAATTATTACAAAAATATGTATCACAAACTTTTTGACACTGTTTTACCATCTTTTGTCAAATGTTTCACAGTCAAAATGTGATTGATTTTAGACAAAAGACACTGTTTTCTTCACTTTTAAGTTTTCACAAAGCATTATGGGTAATGGATTGGTTCACATGGTGGAACAGCTTCCTGGTGAACCAATGTGTTTTTACAAGGAGGGTCACATTTGATTTATGGCTGCTGAATTATTCAGACTCCCCTCTGGTGGACAAACGTGTCATTACAAGAAAGGTTAAATGTGATTTATGGCTGTTAAATTCTTCAGACTGCCCTCTGGTGGATAAACGTGTCATTACATGTAAGTTTAAATCTGATTATTGGCTGAGAAATTATTCAAACTGCCCTCTAGTGGACAAGGTCAAATCTGATTTATGGCTGCTGGGTTCTTCAAACTGCCCTCTAGTGGACAAACATGTCATTACATGTAAGCTCAAATTTGAAGTATGGATATTTAATTATTTCAACTGCCCTCTAGTGGACAAGTTTGACATTACAAATAAGATCAAATCTGATTTATAGCTGTTGGATTCCTCAACTGCCCTCTGGTGGACAAACACATCATTACATGTTATGTCAAATCTGATTTATAGCTGTTTCATTATTTCAACTACCCTCTAGTGGCAAAGTTTGACATTATATATAAGGTGAAACATGACTTGTGATCTGAAAGTATTTAAACAGCCCACTAGTGGAAAGTATTGAATTGCATGAAAAATATATTTATAATTAATGTTGAACACCGCCCTCCTGTGGGCAAACCATGACATGGTGAATTTCATCTAGTGCTGCTACAGTATTTACACTGTACTGTGTTAAACTACATTGACTGGAGAATGACAGAGTATTTAACGTCCACTAAAGACTTATCACTTATGGTGCTGGTAAAGAATTAAATGATAAAACTTGAATTATTACACAAATATGTATCACAAACTTTTTGACACTGTTTTACCATCTTTTGTAAAATGTTTCACAGTCAAAATGTGATTTATTTTAGACAAAATACACTGTTTTCTTCACTTTTAACTTTTCACAAAGCATTATGGGTAATGGATTGGTTCACATGGTGTAACAGCTTCCTGGTGAACCAATGTGTTTTTACAAGGAGGGTCACATTTTATTTATGGCTGCTGAATTATTCAGACTGCCCTCTGGTGGACAAACGTGTCATTACATGAAAGGTTAAATGTGATTTATGGCTGTTAAATTCTTCAGACTGCCCTCTGGTGGATAAACGTGTCATTACATGTAAGTTTAAATCTGATTATTGGCTGAGAAATTATTCAAACTGCCCTCTAGTGGACAAACGTGTCATTAGAAGTAAGGTCAAATCAGGTTTATTGCTGCTTGATTCTTCAGACTTGCCCTCCGGTGGACAAAGGTGTTACTACATGTAAGGTGAAATTTGATTTATGATGCTAAATTATTTAGACTGCCCTCCAGTGGACAAACATGTTACTACAAGTAAGGTCAAATTTGATTTATGGATGGTTAATTATTTAGACTGCCCTCTGGTGGGTGAACATGTAATTACATGTAAAGGCCACATTATACTTCTCCGACTGCGTATGCGTTATCCGTCTGCGTCACCACGGAGACGCCTCGAGCATTTATACTTCTGCGTCGTGGTGACGGACACTCGCTGCAATTTCCCGCCCGATCAGTAGGGGTCGCTGCGCAAGGTTGTTGTGCTTCTGGCTACAGTGAGCAATGGCGTCCGAGAAAGAAAGAGAGAGAAAGACTGTTGTTGTTGAAAAAGTGGCCGTTTCTCACTTTTCTGTGTCACGGAACGCAGTTTTAAGATAATTTGAGGCGAGAAATTGGCCATTTAGAGTCTAAACATGTGCTGTGTGTGTTAAGATATGACGTATTTATAGTTCGGCAGCGGCGTTATCGGCGGTGATCAGCTCCGCCTCTGTCAGGACGCCCGGAGCGCACTGAGAGCCGGCACAGAGCAGCTTAGCTCAGCCTGTCCTGAGGACCAATCGCAGCTCTTGCCGTCTCCGTAGTCCCTTGACGGAGTGACGGACACTTAAAAAATATTTCGTGCAGACGGAGACTACGCAGAGGCTCTTCGACAGTCTCTGCGTCGACGCAGAGTCTCTACGTAGCCTACGCAGAGCACTTTACGCAGAAGTATAAATTGGGCTTAAGGTTTAATCTGATTATTGGCTGAGAAATTATTCAACCTGCCCTCTAGTGGACAAACGTGTCATTAGAAGTAAGGTCAAATCAGGTTTATCGCTGCTGGATTCTTCAGACTGCCCTCCGGTGGACAAAAGTGTTATTACATGTAAAGTCAAATTTGATTTATGGATGGTAAATTATTTAGACTGCCCTCTAGTGGACAAACGTGTCATTAGAAGTAAGGTCAAATCAGGTTTATTGCTGCTGGATTCTTCTGACTGCCCTCCGGTGGACAAACGTGTTTTAACATGTAAGGTCAAATTTGATTCATGGATGGTGAATTATTTAGACTACCCTCCAGTGGACAAACATGTTCCTACATGTAAGGTCAAATCAGGTTTATCACTGCTTGATACTTCAGACTGCCCTCCGGTGGACAAAAGTGTTATTACATGTAAGGTCAAATTTGATTTATGGATGGTAAATTATTTAGACTGCCCTCTGGTGGATGAACATATAATTACATGTAAGGTTTAATCTGATTATTGGCTGAGAAATTATTCAAACTTCCCTCTAGTGGACAAGTAAGGTCAAATCTGATCTATTGATGTTGGGTTGTTTAGACTGCCCTCCGGTGGACAAAAGTCTTATTACACAAAAAATATAATTCACATATACACAATAATGTAGACTGCCCCCACTGGACAAGTATATCTGTGTCTTTGTCTGATCACACTTTAAGCTGTTTAAGATGGAGAGTTTATGCTTTTGTAAAGTCGTTTCTTGTTAGCCCTTAACCCTAACTCTTACCGAGTGTCTAAACCTAATATGAATCATTTTTACCCTAAAGCCAGGTCTTAACACTGAAAACCTCACAAAGATATAAAATACATGTACACATACACATACACACACATTCTTGTACTTGCCGCATACTGAGGACCAGCATTTCCACTTTATAAATCAACACAATTACAAATATTGTGTTGATTTATAACAAAATATTTAAATTATTGTGTTATAAATAATTTAAATATTATTTATAACACAAATTATAAATAATATATAATTTGTGTTATAAATTGTGACAAACCTAAGGAAGTGATTTCAATGAAAACAAAGCGAGGACTGGCCAAAATGTCCCCACTTCGTAAAAAGGACCTTTGTTGGTTAAAAACCCTCACTGGTCCTCAGTATGCTGCAAGTGCAAGAACACACACACACACACACACACACACACACACACACACACACACACACACACACACACACACACACACACACACACACACACTTCCTGCTGGAGACTTCCCCCAACCGCTTCCCCCGACATCCTCTAACCCCAACATTCAAATAAGGCTTTAACCTAAACCTTCACCTTAATTTCGACTTTAATTCAAATAATTTTCTCCCTGGAAAATGACCTATTGTCCCCCGACAGGAAGTCAGGCTCCTACAATGTAAGACATAAATATCCACAATTACTGCACATGTTGTCATGTGATTTAGTTATTAGGAGTGAAATGATAACAATATATAATAATAATAGTAATAATAACGATAATACATGCAATGGCAGTGAGTAAACACTGCTAAATATTACCAAAATATGATAGTAATTAAAATAAATTAATATTAAAGGCATTTACGTACATACACATACAAACATTAAATATGTTTATACATATTCTGCGTGTGTATATATTTACAGCATATGCATACACACATAGCAGTTGCTATGATTGTAAATTGACTCATCATTATATTCATTGTTCTTATGACTCCTATGATTATTATTGTTATTATTAGTAGTATTATTACCATAAATGTTATTAATGTTGCTCAGTGACACACACACACACACACATTCTTGTACAGCAGGGGTCTCAAACTCGCGACCCGCGTCCACATGCGGCCCCCCAGTCGATGTCCTGTGGCCTTACACTTATTTCTTTTTTATTTGTATAATATTATTATAATAATAATAGTTAGCATTAGCATGCATTAGGTTGGATTTATCACATTAATGTTCTTTTATTTTATTTTATTCTATTTTTGTGATTTACAGATGTATAAAGATATACAAAGATGCATATATGTATCTCTGTATATGTATGTATAGATGTGTATATATGTGTGTGTATATATATATATATATATATATGTGTGTGTGCATATATATATATATGTATATAGTAAAATCTGTAACTCATAAACAGCCATGTTGTGACAGAAAGTGAAGAGCAGCCAAAATGTCCTCACTTCCTGTGTTTTTTTGGTCTTCACAAAGATACATGTCAAGATACATGTACACACAAACCCACAAAGACAGACACACAAAGACAGACACACACACACACAAAGGATTGTATTACAGTCGTCTGCCTCTAATCTACGTCTAAAGTAGCCAGCAGCAGCAGCAGCAGCAGCAGAGCAGCAGCAGCAGCAGCAGCAGCAGCAGCAGCAGCTGTTGTACTTGAACCTGCTGCTGCTGCTGAAGCCAAACATCTTCATTGTGAATCTGTCGTCTTGTGTTTGGTAACGAGCTGAGACTTTCACTTCCATCACCGATGTTCTGCTTTTGTATTTGTGTTTCAGTAAAGTTATTTTAGATGCATATCACTTTCCCGCAACACTTTTTTTTTTTAAAGTTGTGGCAGCATTTGTAAAACATAATGTTTTTCAGATTAATTTTATTAAATGATGTTATTTAATGAATTTAATGTGAAAGCAATGTTTCAATGACTGTGTGAAGAGAATGTGACTCGAGTTTATTTTAGCATTAGCCACATATAAACACTTGTCTTTCTTTCTGCAGGTTTAAAAGGTCTCTGAATAATAAGAATAATGTTTTATAGATTCCTTTTTAATGAGAATAAATAAAAACATAAATATAGAAAAATAACACATTTCCTTTGCCTTGTGGTAGTGCAGGGACCTGTGGCTCCATGGCTGCAGGAGCCAGGACTTCTGTCTTCTTTTTGCTGTTTTCCAGTGGAGGGGTCATCTGCAGCAAGTCGCCCCTCTTTCAGCCACATCTCCCTGGGTAGGGAAGGAGAAAATTGAGAGAGAATATTCACATCAATGAGAATATGGTTCATGGAGACATTGTGACGCTTGAATTCATGGAATTCCTTGAGTATAACTATTGGAGCGGTTGCGGCCTGAATAGCGCCTTCAGTCTTGTGTATGTTGAGAAGTTTGTCATCTCCACACAGGACGTCCTCATCTTTATCACATTAGTTTGGCCAGTTTGACGGATTTAGAGCGGCTGCAGCAGAAATGATCCCATTGAAGTGAACATAGAGGGCGTGGCCAAAAGTGACGCGTGCGCTCCAAAATAGTTTTGGATTTCTGAGCCCTTGTCATATTTCTACTGCCCTCACAGCCCACGCAAAGTAACTAAGTAACGTTTACTTAAAGTACATTTCAAATGAACTACTTTTACTTCTGCTTGAGTAATATTTCATCAAAGTATTGGTACTTTTACTTGAGTACAATATTTTAGTACTTTTTCCACCTCTGTTGTTACGCTAGTGTGAGCGCTGGGCAGTGAAAGTCCATTCACGATTGTTTTTGTTGTTTACGTTACAGACTTAACTTTGCAGCATTTTATTTGATGTACTTTATTTACATGGTCTATAAAGCAGGGATACATAAAAAAAAACCACATGCTGCAACACCATGGCTGCAGGAGCCACATCAAGATCTGTATGACGTAGAAATGACAGTAATACATTAATATGATTTAATTCACACCTTTTGTTCCCTCAGATGCTTAAAGGAGTGTTTGTTGATTGTGTGAAATGTTATTATTATATTGTACTTTATCTGCTTTACTGTTAAAAAAGTGCCTCAGTCATGTTGTTATTTTTGGCGCTTAACAGATAAAACTTGATGGTGTAAGTTGGGCCGTGATCGCATTTCACATCTGGACAAAGCAGCAGCAGATGTTGCGCTTTCTTGTGCTGCGTTTCCGCGCTGTCATTGTTTCCGTTTCCACCCACGAGAAAGAAGACGCCTCACGCCTCCACACACACACACACACACACACACACGCTGTGGAACAGAGGAAGCCTGTATCTACTTTTCCTCTATTGTTTTATTTTATTTTTATTTTTTTTGTTGCCTTAAATCCGTGACGTGCAGTTTGGAGTCTCTGGAGCGATTTGAGGAGCTCGTCCGGTTGAAGAATGGGGGACATCGAGGCTCCCAGGTCTCAGCCGAGCCACACCGCCACACTGCTCTCTGTTCTCCCGAGCAAAGAGTTCGCTACGTCCAGGAAAGGAATGCTACTTATTTCTGAAGTGGTAAGAAATGAGCAGAGAGACTCTCTCCTCTCTCCTCTCTCCTCTCTCCTCTCTCCTCTCTCCTCTCTCCTCTCTCCTCTCTCCTCTCTCCTCATGTTCCTCTCTCAAACTGCAGAAACTCTCTCTGTTTGTGTCTGTGCGCACAGGGCGCGCTGCGTTCTGGACGCATTGATTTAAAAGTTTTTGCACAAGCGATTGCAGCTTCATGATGATGATGATGATGATGATGATGATGACCATGTGTTGCATTACTTCACATCCACTAACTGTTACTGTGAGTGTTACACAGCTGAATGTAGGTCAGGCCCCGTCACAGGGTTTTCATTAGTGAAGAAGGGAGGAGCGGTGATGTTTCACAGCATCATGACATGAGGTCAACCCGTGAAATCTGCCAGTGAGCTAAAGTGTTATATGTTAGATTATCCGCAGTATCTCAGCAATATCAGTGCTGAAATAACCCAAAAAGGACTTCCTGAGTGGTTTTATAGTAGATTTAAGAAAGGGTGTAAACGTCTAAAATGTTTCTTTTAAAAAAAAAAGATGAACTATGAAGTATTTTTGTTATGTTTGCCAACCTTTTTGCCTCAAACTTAACTTTATGTGATCTCTCAGTGTTGTCTCTCTCTCTCTCTCTCTATCTGTGTGTGCGTGTGTGTATGTGTGTGTGTGAACAATCAAAACAACAAAAGAAAGAACATGGAACTTTACTTTACTTTTCTTTGATGACTGTGCTATCGGATTTTCACCAAACCAGGAAGTGGAAGTTTGTGTATGGCCTGTGATGGGAGGAGGAGGAGGAGGAGGAGGAGGAGGACTGACCATGTGAGCCGTAACCTTAGTGTCATGTGACATAGTCATCACATCCTCCCTAAGATGTAGCCTGGAGCTCAGTCGTCACCACTCTCCCTCTCTCCTGCTCTCTCTCTAACTTCCATTCATTTGGACAGCATTAAATCATTATCCCTAACTTAGACCATAACCTGTTAATCCCTAGTTCTGCCTCATTAGGACCAGGTTTTTGCCAGAAAATGTCCTAAAGAGACAACAAATACAAGTGTACACACACTCACAGCCTTTTTTTACTGCTTCTTTACCAGCAACAGCCTTTGGCTAAAATTCCTCAGAAAGTGTATTGACCTCAGCTGACAGTGTGAAACACAATCATCTCCGTTTATACTCGACTTTAAGGATCCCAGTTGTAACGAGCAAGAGACTGAAGAGGTTCTGGGTCATGAGGACGACGATCGTCACCAAATACTCACAGACTCTTGTTCAAACTGTAGCTCACAGATTCACAGACGAGCCACGAATGGCAGTGGCCGAAACGGCTCCTGGTACAAATTTTAATTACAGTTGTCCACACTATTATTTATGTCATTTAAAATAAATATCTGTTTTTGATATTAATACATTCATTTTGCATCATAAATAATATTATTAAGTATACGTGTGATACCATGATGCAATATTGTCAACAGTTGGTTTTCCCCCCCCCACTTTTTCTCCTACTTAGGCTGGCCCCCTCTTGACCACAGTAGATGCATTGGCCCCCAGGTCATTTGAGTTTGAGAGCCCTGATTTAGAGAAATGTGGCCTCTAAAACTCGACTGCAGATTTTCTTCTTCTTTCTTCTTATGGCACAAATAGCACAGACAAACAGATAACATTGACTTTGAAAACATATTAAATATGTTTATTCAATATTCGTTGACAATTAATACTACATTTTAGTATTAATTGTCAATGAATAATCATGAATTAAAAATAGACTGTGACTACACGACCATGGCCACCACTGGAAAGCCTTATATTGTGTTTGCACAGAACCCTCATCATCAAAATGTGAATAAAACCAAATGAGAAATCATATTTTCCTAATTTAAAACGTTTTTTTTCCTCTCAGAACACAGAATATTTCAATAAATTTGGTAAACGAGATCATTTTAACAGCCCAGGCTTAGGTTTTCAGTTTGAGAAGAATAGAATATTATTATTATACTTTTTGCGATTATACCACTGACCTTATACATTAGCTTCTGCTGGAAGGGTCATTTTAAAGGCCATACTGTAACTGGGGTTCATTATTATTAGTCTTAGTACATGTTGGTGTAGTTGTAGTAGTGGTGTAAATAAAATAAATCAGTTAAATTTGTTGTTTGGCTAATCTCATTTTAGTTTGCTAGATCTGAACATGGTTAGGGTTAGATGCACGATGTAAGGTCAGGTCAGTCACCTTGGATTTAAAACTGCAGTATGTAACTTCAGTGGAAGCCTACTGCTTTTTCCTAAACAGAGGTAACAGGCATTTCTTTTTACCATCAACCCAAGCATTATTGCACTCTCTGTTGTGGAAGCATCTGCAGAGAAGACACCAAGAGACGATGTGAGGACTTCAGGCTCTAAAGTTTAACAGTGAAAATCAAACAAGACGACAGTTTCTTCTCTGCAGAGTTTCCAAGAGTGGAGTCTGGAGCATGGACGCTGGCAAGTACGTGATGTGGAGAATCTCAACGATGATCGGGCTGTCAGCTCGTTAGCTTGTTAGCTCATCAGTTTGTTAGCTTGTCAGTTTGATAGCTTGTCAGTTCGTTAGCTCGTCAGTTTATTAGCTCGTCAGTTCGTTATCTCGCCAGATCAGTTTTTCTCAAAAGTTGTAAACATTTCAACTTGAGCGTCAGATAAATCGCACGATAAATTTGCGTCGCAGCATTAGCATCAACTAAAATTGGACTTTCAACATACACGACTGATCAAAAGTTTGGGGTAAAAGGAAAAACACCTTTTTTTCAATGAATATAACATTAAATGAATCATAAATACACTCTATACATTGTTAATGTGGTAAACGACTATTCTAGCTGCAAACGTCTGGTTTTTAATGGAATATGTACATAGGTGTATAGAGGCACATTTACAGTGTTCTGATGGTACATTGTGTTTGCTAATCATGTTAGAAGACTATTGATGATTAGAAAACCTTGTTTCTTGTGTTTTCTTTGTAGCTGCCTTCCATGTAAGTCTGAAACAACAAAACAAAATATGATGTATGTATATGTATGTTTAATATGTTTATCGTCTAATTTTGATTTCTCAAACTGACAGCATGTGAATACATTCCTGATTACACATTCAGTGAAACCAAACGGCAAAATATTACATGTGTTTTCGTATAAACATTAAAATATGTGCGAAATGGAGGAGTTGTCTCAACGTTTTTCCAGCTTCTCTTTGACTTCCTAGCCTTTAAGAATGACATCAGCTTCTGGAAGCATAAGAAAAGTATGGTAGGAATGTCAAGCAAAGCAGGTAGGTAACTTTGGTCAAGTGCGTCACTGAAATAATATAATAGTAGACGGGAAATACATGCTGAACATTTTGAATGTTTAGATCTTCAGAATGAATTCTGGCATATAGCTTACAGTGTGTTACTGTCAGTCTGTGAATATACATGAGACCAGGCTTTCCTAGTGTGTTCTGTATTGTTTTGTTAACTTGAGTCATATGTAACAGTTTGTGTTTGTGTTCTTTCTCTCAGTGCTGTGGCGATGCTTCAGCACCATAGTGATTTTCCTCTATCTGTTTGACGAGCAGACCAGCCTGCTTGTCCTCATACCTGCTGGGATCGGCTCTATCATTGAAGCAAGTACCCATATACTTAAAAGGACATAAACAAAATGACCACTGACATTTAGACAAAGGGCACTTTAAGTGTGACAAAAAAAGTTATTTTTAAGATAAGATAGATAAGATATTGCTTTTTCCTGAACTGGATTATATTTGCTATTATGTGCTTAAAATGTGAGGATTATCAAATGGGTAATTTGATAATTACCATTTTGACAGGTTTGACAGTTGGAAGTCACGTATGTATAATCAAATTAACAATGGCTCAGTGTTCATGTTGGTTCATTCACGCTGTCCTGACTTGCATGAAGTGGAAAGATCAGTAAAACCTTTCTTTGTCCTGCTAAAACATGTCAAAATGGCTGCGGTGTCTATTAAGCCTCATGTTTTGTCTATACTGTGGGTTTGTCATTTTGTCTTACATCTCTATTTTCTATTTGTACAGGTATGGAAAGTGAAGAAGGCCTTTAAGATTCAGGTTTTCTGGAAAGGTGGCAAACCAACATTCCTGGTGGGTGTGTGTGTTTATGCGTTTGTGTCATTGTATACATACCACATACACGCAAACTGACAGTGAATATGTACAGATAAATGATATATTTCCCTGTGTAACCCATTTGTTTTCTTTTCTGTGGAATAGTTTGGGAAATTAGATGAATCCGAGAGAAGAACAGAAGAGTATGATACTCTGGTATGACATAGTGTGCTCAAACGTTGACAGATGACCACATTTTTACGACCAAGACTTATATGACTTACAAACTTATGCTTATATGTGGCTTGTGTGTCTCTGTAGGCCATGAGGTATCTGTCATTCCTCCTCTACCCACTTTGTATCGGAGGTGCTGTTTACGCTCTAATATTCCTACGATATAAGAGGTAGGTGTGGGTATGTTCATCAATAAAATTTGTAATCACTAATATTATACTGATTATGTCCCATCACTCTCTCTCCTCATCATAGTTGGTACTCATGGTTGATCAACAGTTTAGTGAATGGTAAGTTAAAACAACTCTCTTACTATTTTACATTTTTCTCCATTGTTTGATTAAAATGAAAAGCCTAATTAACCTCTTGTGTCACCTTCACAGGTGTTTATGCTTTCGGCTTCCTCTTCATGCTTCCTCAACTATTTGTCAACTATAAGGTCAGTTTTTAGCAGATATTATATTTTATGCTGCTTTAAAAAATGTGTCATCGATACAGTAAATAATATATTTAATAATTCCAAAGGGAGAGAATGTGTTCATATTATGTGCCTCTCAATCACTGGTAACCTACCAACTAACATAAATACCTTATTTTTCTGTTGGTTTCTTCAGCTGAAATCTGTGGCCCACCTTCCCTGGAAAGCCTTTATGTACAAGGTGAGATATTAAATTATATTGGAGATACTTGTTTATATTTAGGATTTAACATTAACTGATGCTAATTGATCATTTCCAGGCGTTCAATACCTTTATCGACGATGTGTTCGCCTTCATCATCACCATGCCAACCTCTCACAGACTGGCATGTTTCCGAGATGACGTCGTGTTTCTCGTTTACCTCTACCAGAGATGGTATGTGGACACACGCACACACACACATACCTTCCATTGACGTCATGCATTTCCTCAACCATAATTGCGAAACTAACCCTAATTCTAATCCTACGCTGAAGTCTTAATGTGTGCACTCTCCATGACATCGAATGGTGCTTTTCCACTACCTTTTCAGAAAAAATATATTGTACGTGACAACTTCCTTTCCCTTTTCCAGGCTCTATCCCGTTGACAAGACAAGAGTGAATGAATATGGGGTTTCTTATGATGAGAAGCCCAAAGGAAAATCTCACAAGGACTAGAGAGGAAAGACAGATGATCGATTTCCACCTGATCTCTCCTGGTAGCGACTGAGTTATTCAATGGCCCAGGTGGATCACCACACTTGTTGTCTCTGACTTTTTCCAATGTCGTCCCCTTGTGCAAAGCATTCTCAGGAAAGGTCAGCGTCTGCTTATCTGGACCTTGTAGTCCAGAGAGAGTTTCTTTTTTCTTTGTATTCTGTTCTTGTTTTGCAGTTTGTGACAGTACAGGAGGATCAATAAGCTCAGTCGATACATTTTCAAACTGACATACCAACATAGAGAAAGGGTGCGGCTCGTATGAATATGCGAGTGACTAGGTGTGCATAGCAAACATTGTAGTGTACAGCACTATGAGTGGACAATAAGACTACAAAAGCACAGACCATTTACCATAAACTGATGAAACTAATGAAGACTTATCACATCAGTTCACAACCCAAGTCACTGCCTCTGTAGACCCACTGTATATATTGTGTCCTCAGAATTTTAATTGTTCTAATCAGTCAGAAGTTCTCTTTCTAAATTATTTTTGCTGGCTTGGGTTTATTGTGAGGCTTTGACCCAGGTAAACTCAGGAGTTTGAGTTTGTTTCAAACTTGATTTGAGGAAGCAAATCTTAAAACTCAAGCTGCGTGGTCCATCTGTGAAACATCATTTATCAAAACTTTACAATCCTTCAGCTCATTTTACACCAGACTGAAACAAATGACTGAAAAGCTAGTTTTAATGTAACCTCTGCATCGGCGTGACTGCAGAGAGTGAAACAAATAAATACAAATATAGTGCTATGTCCATCACAATGTGGGTATAATTACCTGTAATTAACAGCGGCTAAGGTGAGCCTTCTCAATTTGTTTGCCTTTTCAAGTATTTTGATAAAAATTAGGCTTTCAGATAAATGAGTCACCCAGTCATAATTAATGGTGAAGTAAACTCACAACTCATAACCAATCAATAGAGTAACTCTGATATAACACGAATGATGCATTAAGCAAAGTTTGGCAGAACTGAAACATTCCAGTCAGGTCACTTAAATATTTCCGATGCAGAATTTAAATGCTTTGCAAATATATGAACATGTTGTGCTATTACTTAATATTCCTCACAGAAAAATGATGTTAACAATTCACAATGAATCACAAAGATAAAGCTAACATAATTTTAACCTAGAGTCCAGAAGACTTTGTTTCACCCCTCTGTAAATGTGAGAATATACCATACAACTATGTTAATTTAAAAAAATAAAAATAGAATTGACCGAGGCACTGGAAAGACACTTAGAAAAATCATCAATGTACTTGGCATCAGATGGCTGCAGTCTAAACAGTGTGGAAATTCAGATACTAGGTAGATAGATATATGTTGCTATGGTGATAAAGATAAACTGTATCGACTGAGGGGGATTCTGATCTCATTTAGAAGCAGATTAGAACGTTCTGATTTGTTGCCAAGGAAACATGTCAAACCTGGCCAAACATTCCAGAATCTGTTGAGTTGAAGTGTCTCTTGTCCAGTCCACACATTAAATGGTACTGGTACATTTTTACTACGACACTGTGGCACAGGATGGAGCTGTACTAACGAAGGCTACCCTGTCCTTTTACATCCTTTCTAGTTCTGCAGTTCTAACCTGTGTAAGTATTTTTCTCACATCAGAGCCAAGAAAATCTGTTTGTGCCAAATGTAAGAATGATTCTTTGGAGCTTTGTGTGTTCATCATAAACGGTCCATCTGACATTGCAGGGGAAATGACAAATGGACAAACCTTGTGAAAAGTATTACTACAACAGTCATATTTAGGTTTTTCTGCCATAGTTTAAACATAAGCATATATGAGTGCAGTCAGGAGAGATGTACCAGAGATTTGCCTTGATATGTAAAGTTATTGTAATGTTTTTGTTCATAATTGAAATGAAATGAAATTGACTGAACATTGTTTGGTGTTGATTTCCAACCTCTGCAGTACTTGTTCTTTATGTTAATTTCAATTATTAATAATAAGTCACATGAAGTTGTGTGTTTGTGTCTGTGTTGTAGATTAGGGCTGCAGTTTAAGATTATTTTCATTACCAATCATTCTGTTGATCGTTTTTGACAATAAAAGGCTCAAATTGTTATTCTGTCTGCTTTCATTACTCAAGTGCTGCTGCAGAAACTCTCAAACTCTTGTATTGTATTTTCATAATCGATTAATCTGTTGATTATTTTCTTGATTAAGCGAGTAATCGTTTGGTCCATAAAATATCAGAAGATGTCATAAAAATGTTGATCAGTGTTTGTCAAACCTGGAAATCGTGATGTTTTCAAATGTCTGGTTTTTATCTACAAACCAAAACGATTCTGTTTTAATGATTCCTTTGTTTTATGAAGCAAAGGAACCAGAAGATATTCGCATCTGAGAAGCTAAAACAATCCAAAATCTTGTTTAAACAACGGAAAAAAAAGCTTCAAACCAATTAATTGATTATCAAAGTTTACAATTAATTTAGTAATCGATTAATAATCGAGTAATTGTTTCACCTCTAGGCTCGGCTGATGTGGAAATCGCATCTGCACACAGACTTTGCATGTAAACTTGTCACGGCCTTTCTGTGTGTGGAGGTTCCATTTTCTCCCTGTGTGAGTAAGGTTCTCATGACTCAAAGACGCTTTGAGTCTTTCACACAGTCCGAAAACATGCAAATGTGGGGATTAGGTAAATAGGGCACTTGACTGTAGGTTTGAATGTGAAAGTGAGTGTTAGAGATTGTCTCCTGTGACCTGTCCAGGGTGTGTCTTTCCTTTCACCCTCTATCAGCTGGGATTGACTCCAGTAAATAATGTATAGATTTATGCTCAGCATAATCCAACAAATGAACTACCTTTTGAGATATGTTTTAATTCAATAAATGTGTTTAGTTGTTTTACATTTAACGTAAAACAGTATGTATGTGTCTGGAAAAGTTAGGACCAGACTGAGAAGCGACCACGTCTGGCGTCATGTCGTGTGCGTGCTGACGTCAGACTCACGCAGCCCAGACGTTGAGTATATATCCAAATGTCCCGCCCTTTCCTCTTCCCTTTCCGCTGTAGGAAGTCAACGTGCCTAAGGTGCTCGGTTCTTCATCTGAAGCTAAGGCCCACAATCCGGCGACTAGCACCGTTAAATTTAGGCATCCGACGCCACAGACATAAAATCTAACATCTAAAATGGCCTCCGTATCCGAGCTCGCCTGCATTTACTCTGCTCTGATCCTCCACGACGATGAAGTCACCGTCACCGTAAGTGTACCGGCAAATCCCCGACAGCTCAACTCCCCCCGCTTCACAGCACACTGTTACATGATGGTCTGGTGATGAAAGCGTTTTATATCATCATTTAGGATCGGGTTTAAATATGCTGACAAGCTGGAAAAATACATTCGTTTATTAAATCGATTTATAGTCATCACTTGTCTGTAAACACCAGTCTGCTAGCTAAAATGGCGGCATGCTTGTTGCTAATGTCAGGCCACGTTTTCTTAACCGGACGAGATACATTCCACGTTAGTTTATAAACGTTTGTAAATCAGCAGCGTGTTATAGCTGATTCTCGTCGCGAGTTTTACTAATAAATACGGCTCTATTGTCACTTAGGCATTGATGTGACACTTGCTATCATATGCTGTCAGTGGTGATGCTTTAGAGTGCACCATGCTTTTTTATCACTGACAGTAACTTAACAATACCACACTACTGTGGTCATCATTTGTAGGTCTGTTCTTTTTGATTAACAGTCTCACGTGGATGCTGCTTAGGTCATACATCTAGATGCTAACGTTGGTCCTACGTACTGAACATTGTGTTATATCCTCAATGTAAATATTGAGTTTATCAACTGCCAAAGCAGCTTATCATTTCAAACTGGGAGCAACAGTGTTGAGTGTTCGAAGTGTCTGAACAGATCAGTTTAATAATTGAAGTCCCTGATAGGCATGTTTTCTGTTCATATAAATACATCAGTTGGAAAGGACAGAAGAAGCAAAGTTAGTAGTTGCATTGTTTTTGTTAATAAGCCACTAATTGAACATGTGATTAACGTCTGGTATATGTTTGTTTTGTGTCTGCAGGAGGACAAGCTGAATGCTCTGATCAAGGCTGCTGGAGTCACCGTGGAACCCTTCTGGCCAAATCTGTTTGCCAAGGTAAGAGATGCACAAACGATTGTAGAGGGAATACAAGGTTTAAACTTGCCGTGTTACATTGAGGAACATATGAACTGTTAAAAGTTGGAAAAGCCGCTGCATACTAAGGAGACAGACTTAGGCGGTGTGTGTCCGTACGTCATCTATTATGGCTTGGTCTTTGTTTAGTCGTCTGTCCAATGAGCGATGGTATCTGACAAAGTATGAAGTGTAATGGGTTATGAAGTTCAAAAGACGGTACTTGTAGATGTCTACAGATTCTGTTAGGAAAGTCAGGTTATGCTCTCTGGAAGAAGTACCTCTTTTAAATTGCCCCATTGTGGGACTAAAACCATTATCTTGAAGTTAGTCATCCATGTTTTTATACTTGGCAGATTTTTCCTGACCTTATGGCCGCAGCTGGAAGTGCTTTCTCCTTTTTACCTAAATGGCACTGACCTGTGTTTATTTTACATGTCTTAGGCTCTGTCCAGCGTTGATATCGGCAGCCTGATCTGCAACGTAGGAGCCGGAGGAGGTGGAGCTCCCGCTGGTGGAGCCCCAGCTGGTGGAGCCCCTGCTAGTGGAGACGCACCAGGTAACGAGACACTACTTTTTTTTTTTTTTTATCATTTCGTACCATTTTCTGCCCATTTGCGAGTGACAACGTTTTGTTAGTGTATAAAAATTAATGCACATGGTCTTGACTTTTGGTAACTTTGACTGTGTAAATTTTCATTAGTCCAGTCAATTAGGGAGTTTGGTGCATATACTCAGAGTTTTGGGGCTTTGAGGAACAATTCATCTCCATCTCATCATGGATGGATAGATTCTCAATTTTTCCAGGGCTTGACTGTAATCTGAAATCTTAACGTTTTTTTCACTAAACATCTATTTTGTCCTACAGCCAAGGAGGAGGAAAAGAAAGAAGAGAAGAAGGAAGAGTCTGAGGAGTCCGACGACGACATGGGCTTCGGTCTCTTTGACTAAAACAGCTGTTTTTGTAACAAAACGCAGTAAAATCACAAACATGACCACTGGCTTGTCTTGACTTTTGTTTTCACCAATGATTGTTAAAAGCATTGTTTTTATATAAGCAATGAGAATAGACACGTGTACACTTGAAGTTCCTGTACCAATGTAAAATGAGGTGTGATCTGTGGTTGAAAAAAAAAAAGAACCTGATGGAGATTAGAGCTGGTTGTCATGATTCAACCGACTCTTTAACCCGTGTCTTTAAATTAACCCATGAGTCGCGAGTCACTAGCATCGCTAACCCGGATCAGTTGAGTCATACTACAATTTCATTTAAACGGCGCCACACACCAACATCTTGCAACTTTAGCTACTAGTCCTAGCCATCTTAGCTGTCAAAAGTTGTAAACTTACAGTTTCGAAGGCAACCACAACTCCACAAGTCCGAGATAGGAAACTCTTGCAGAGCCATAAACAGCCGCAACTCGCGCTTATCAGCCGGTTACGTTGTCATTAGTGGATCTTTTTCCCAGCTAGCAGACGAGAGGTAGGCTATTTCTCCGTAGTTAGCAAACCCACAACAAAAGCCATACTTTCACTTATGAAATAGCATGTTCATAAGATATTGGCATAGGTTTGGTGTATAGATGTAGCATATACATTTTTTTTTCAGTTGTTAAATACCCTAATGATAATAAGATGATAATAATAGGCTAATGATATTAATCATCATAATAATAATTGTAGGTTAATGCTAGACAAACTATTCTATTAACAAAACAACAACAAAGGATGAATTATAATATACCCTCTCTGTCCCCAAAGAGTAATTAATTCTAATAGGTTTCTTTAGGCTTACTTGACAACATGTTTTCAGGTAGTGTCATAAAGCCCTTCCCACTTCTCTTTTCTAATGTATCTGTCTGACCCTCTGCCCTGGCTGCACAGAAAGATACTGAGTGATGCTGCATGTTGATGTTGAAACTGACGAATCTTTGGACTTTTTGAATAGTAACGAGACACTACTCTTTTTTCATCATTTCGTTTTTGAACAGTAGCGAAATCTAGTGGCTGAATTAAGTATGGCTTCATTCCTCGTTAGTATAGTGGACAGTATCTCCGCCTGTCACGCGGAAGACCGGGGTTCGATTCCCCGACGGGGAGGATCACACTTTTTTCCCCTCTTAGCAGACCATGCCGGTCATCTAAAATCGGCTTAGCAAATAGTGACCTCACTGTTCACCATGCCAAATGTTAAATTCTGATTTTTTTTTTAAAAGAACACATTTAATAAATATCTACTTCCTCTTCTCTGTAGCCTTATAAAAGTCAGACACTTGGAACTCCCCCCAGATCCTCTCCCTGACCTCACCCTGTGCCTTGTACAGGGAAAATATTTTGGCAGGGCAGTAGATATATTTCTTTGGCACATCAGGGAAACAGGCATGAATATGAGAGCTGTCGTGTCCCTGCTGACTTCTCCTGGTCATAGCCTGGGATGGAGGCTGCCGGCTGCCTGACAGGAGGTGATGGGCATGGCAGAGCTGTAAAACACAAAGAACACTATAACTTACTTACTACTTAAAACAGTGTCAAAAAGCTAAACCTAGACTATCGTTGTATTACAGCTCGATAAAATCATAAAATCACTGTATAAGCCATTGCAGGTGAAGTAATATTTCAGTAATGTGTGCTGTGTGTAACTTTTCAGCGAGCGAGAGGCGGAGTTACAGCGTTACAGCGCCACAATCCTCAGTGGCCGAGCTGCGCATTACGTCCGTAGTGGGTCAGCACTACCATAGAGAATGAATGGGATTTGGTTTAGAGCCGTTAAACAAAACAATTCTCGCTGGCCGAGAAATGGCCCTTAACATAGAGGGGGAGACTTTTATTGGCAAATTGCTTCCCGCAAAGCTCATCAATCCTCGTTAGTATAGTGGACAGTATCTCCGCCTGTCACGCGGAAGACCGGGGTTCGATTCCCCGACGGGGAGGATATATTTTTCCTACTTGGCAATGTGATTCATTAGTGTCTACCATGCCACGAACGAAACCGCCGTGCCTAATGATAAACCTAGACATTTGGCAAATTAACAAATTAACATATTGTCTTACAAACACCGTACACGCTATGTTAGTATATTGGTTGGCCTACTTACGTTGGAAAAGTTTGACAACGGAGTCTTGAAAAATTCCATAAACACGGAGCACACGCTCTCTACACTGAAAGCTCTCTAGATTAGCACCCAGAAATACATTACACCGTAGAGATAAGAACTATCATTGAAAATGAATGCAAAAAGTGTAATGACGAAAGAGACCAGTGTTCGACTCCCCGAACGGTGTGTGATAGATAGCATGTGTAATGACAGAAAGACAGACATACAGTACCGAAGCGTACTATAAAGGTATAAAATACTCCATGTTTCATATCATAACGGACACCGAACATACAATACACCGACTGTGAAATATACATATTAATTAAAATGACAGTTTTACATTCGGTCATTAATAAAAAATGACGTTACGACGTTACGAACTAACGTTGTAAAATAGAGTAGATAAATGTAATAATTTCTAATATCTAACTCCAAATTCTAATGTACTCTTACTCACCACAGAAGTAACATGTTGGGGCTACTTACGTATGAAAATAATTCGACAATGAAACGTAGAAAATGCCGTCAACAGGAAAAACACACAGCCAAGACTCACTCCAACATTCAGGTGTCCTTCCGTGTTTCAAACAGCGCCCCCAGAATCCTGCGAGTGGCCAAAAATATATTTCATCCATACTGATAAGAATTACCATAGAGAAGAATTCAAGAAGTTAATAGAAGTTAAGCGAAATTAAACGTATCAATACCAAAAGGTGGCTCCTGTGTTAAGTTATATTCCACTCTGACATAACGATAATATCGCAGGTTTCCGTAGTGTAGTGGTTATCACGTTCGCCTCACACGCGAAAGGTCCCCGGTTCGAAACCGGGCGGAAACATGATTTTCATTTTTTTCTATTAATTTAAAACTATGATCAAATGAAATTGTGCTCTTAGCTTGTGAACTACCAAGTTGAAATAGACACAGCCCATCTTGTGACTATATAGAGCTCATAAATGTGTGTTTATTTTTTTGCCTACAACGTGAAACGTAATACGACTTAAGAATTGCATGTTTATTTTTTTCATTTTTACAAAGGTATTAAAAGCAGACAGTCGTCATGCATGATAACAGTGTTTTATTTGCTTAGTTTAGCAACTGTACATGTGGCTCCTTCCTGAGAATACTGCTCACCATGGAGGAGAGGGAACAGAGGAATGGAGGGAGCGAAACAAGGGAGGGAGGAGAGGAAGAAGTGACAACAGAAGAGAGGGAATAAAAAAGGTATAAATAACTCCAGAAGAGGAGGAAGACGGGAAGCCTGAGGGAAGAGAGAAACAACAAATCATTTTGGACACACATTGTGAATCATAAACCCTGTGAACAAGGCCCATGTCCCAATTCAGCCCACAGTCAATAATTAACAAATATTTAAATTGTGGACCAATTCACTTTCAGTGCAGCCGGTTACACCCTAATAAAGATCAACAGATCTAAATATAAACAAATTAAAAATCGATGTTTTTTCACATTGAAAGAGGCGTCAGTTACACATATTGAATGAATATGATTGATACAACAATATATCGATAACTCAAAATAATGGCTTCTTGAATTCTACAATTGGAATTGGAGTTTTTTTTTTCCAAAAAACGGACAATAATCTGCATTTCGAGTGAAATGCTCCTTTTTCTCTAATCTATTCATTTGGCACTGGGTGACAGTACAGTACAGTGAGCACCTCCATGATAGCAGAAAAAAAATGACCCTCCGTCCACCTCCCCCACTCCTCCATCCCCTCACTCTCCCCCTTTCATCCACCCCCATTATTCACTTAGAAATGTGTTAAAAATATAGATTCTTTGTACATTTACTATGTTTGTTAACTTAAAAAGTGGCCCGTGGCAGTTTTGATTCATAAGAAGACACCTTTCATATTTCATTTTTATGTCTTGATGCCTGAGATAGAGAGACACGGGGAAGAAGATGGGGACGGGAAAGAAGTTGAAATCAAGACATTTCTGAGCAGCTGTGCTGTAAATCAATGTGTGCTCATACAAGTGTCGAGAGGAAGACTGAGAAGCTGCTTAAGAAAGAGTCAAGGCTGAAACTAGCAACAATAATAATAATAATTAATACTGATATAAAAGCATGTTTAAACAACAACATTATGAAATCATCTTCATTATCCTCTTCTGTCTGGCTCTTCAGTTCCAGTTGTTGAATCCTGCTTATTGCGCAGAGTCTTGTGTTTTGTGTGTGATGCTGCGTCAGTTCACCACAGATGTCTGTACAGTCCTGCACAGAGAGCCTCTGAAACCTCATTCTCTTCATTGATTATTAAAAACATTGTAATGGAGGATTTTTTCAGGATACGTGAAGGGAGAGAAGATTGTTTTTTTCTTGGATACAAAATCAAAAGTAATGCAACAAAAGTACAAAAACAACACCATAATGGACCAAGTCATGACTGTGGCCAGAGATAAAAACTTGGAAGAAGAGAGATCTGATTGTTTCTGTCAGTCACGTCAGCTGTCCATTTTAATCCATCATCAATATCCATGTAAATGTTCTCTTCCACTCCACAGCAACATGACCTCTTGACCCTGCAGCCACCTGGGCGTTACTGGGTCCTGGGCTAATGTGGGCGGGTCTGCGTGATCATCTTGAGCCGTGATTGGTCGATGACATCCAGCAGGTTCTTGGCGTCGACGGCAAGGGCGTGAGCTGCCATGAGCATCTGTTTCTTGTAGTCCTTTTGCAAACTGTACACACAAAAAAATGAGAATAGTTGTGTGACAAGACAACAATGAGTATCTTTGGCACATAAACCAGCGTATAGTGTGTGTTTGTACTTGTATTTGTTACCTCTTTAGAACCTTTTATGACATAAACACTGACCTCGTCAGGACCAGTAGTCCTCATAGAGACCAAAACCTGGTCCCACTGAGGCAGAACTTAATTTCTAAGGAACTTATTCAGTTTAGGGCTAAGATTTGAATTGTGGTTCGGTTAAGGTTTGGGTTAGGCATCAACTGGTACTGGGAAAGTTTAGGGATAATGCTTTGAAGGGCAATTGTGTGTGTGTGTGTGTGCGTGTACCCACCTCGTCATGACGTACTGTTGGGCCAGTTTCATCTTTGCGATCAGCTCTGCCAGATCTGAATTCAATAATTTCTGGGCCATTTCAATCTGTGATAATAGAAACAGAAGACAGTGGATGATTAAAGTGTTTCTAAAGTCTTAAGTTATTAGGACAAACTATGTCTGACACATGTCTGCCTTTAAAACAATGTTTGGAAACTAACTGAAGACTTCTGTGTCTTGTGTGTGTATCATTTACCTCTCTGTGTGTGCTGGCTGGCAGCACAGGAATCGTCTCGTCAACTGTAGCTAGCAGAGTCCTCAGAGCCAGACCAACCTCCTACCACAGACACACAGACAAGGTGGTTTAAAGCACTTAAACACGTTGGGTTAAGGGAATGTGCTATATATCTTTAAATACTTCAAAGGAGAGAAGTAAAACTCATGTGGCTAAAGCTCATGTGACGGTACATAACTCTTCTGTGGTTGTTTTCATCTCAGAGATTGAGCACGACTCCTACCTTGACCATGGGGACGTACTCCTCTGGTGCTGCCGGCTGAATCCTGTTGGACATCTCGATCACAGCTTTCACCAGTCCCGTCACATTCTCATACACTTTATCGTTGGAGCGATCCAAGTTGGCGGTGGGGGGTGGACTGATCTCCTGAGGCTGTAGCTGCACCAGGGGAGAGGGATTCAACGGTTTATTTAGTTTGTAAACATTATGTCAAGTCAACATTATTTCATCTTTAATATATTTTTAACTCATTTTAAGGTCAAGTGGAATTTTAATATGGAGAGTGCAATTACATAGACACAACACTAGGAGGCAGTCACTGACTACAGAAAAGGGCAGGGAGAGGGAGCTTTTGTCTCATGTCTCCCTCTCCCCCTCTCTCTATCTCACACACACACACATATACACAGAGAAAACGTGCATTTCTACCTACATATATTACAAACTTTGACTTTTCTACTGAGACGGACAGGTAGGTAATGCAAATTAAATGACCAATAACTACTTCCTTCTACGGATGGTGAACAACACACTGTGATGAAAACTCTGCCTCCACTAATCCGTTTTATTTTCTTCACCACAAACCATTTGTTTTATGAAATGATTGTTGCTTTTACTCAAATGTAACTAGTGATTCAATTCAATTTTCACGCTTCTCTTTTATACGCCAATAAAACATTTTTGCCGTTTGTGGTGGAGAAAAATAAATTTGGCTTCTCTGCAAAGTGACCGAAACTATGAAGAAACTAACTCTATCATGATATGAGACACAACACAGATCATCTTACCCTCCAGGGCTATGGGGAGAGGGTGGGAGCAGGTAGGTGGGGGTTGATGAGGAAGAAGGAAGAAGGTGAGGTGGATTGGGAGTGATCAAAGGAAGGG
Source organism: Microchirus variegatus (assembly GCF_963457635.1). Classification (NCBI taxonomy): domain Eukaryota; kingdom Metazoa; phylum Chordata; class Actinopteri; order Pleuronectiformes; family Soleidae; genus Microchirus; species Microchirus variegatus. The sequence goes on from NC_139814.1 coordinate 10,905,802, forward strand.
AAAGTTCAGGACAGATGGATTGGTGGTCACGTGGATGCAGAGTAAAAACAAAGACATAAAAAGCAGGATATGGAATGAGAAGATGTTTATTTAAGCAGGATGGATGGATGTTAACACAGAGGGGGAGAAGAGTTGAATGGGAGAGAAGGGGGAACAGCATATTAGACCAAAGCAAAACCACAGGCAAGGTATAACATGAGTCAGCATGCAACCCATCAGCGTGACACCAAATCATTAAATAAAGGATGACACAGTGCAGTAGGGGAGTTCAAACCCAGTAAGGAGATTCATTTAACTCATAACTTCCATGATGAAAACACAGTGCGTACTGTACGTATGTTTGCATATGTACCTTGACTCCCTCATTGTAGCTGTCCACAGGGCACAGACTGGCCAGGTTGCCAAGGTGACCAGGAGCTCCAGGACGGGGTGGCTTCTTAGGAGGAGCTACATGTTCTGGAACATAAGTATGCTATCATTAGTATGAAGTAGGTTAGCATGCTTAACAAGATGATAACAGGTACTTAATCCAGTATTCTGTGCTGTGCCGAGTACATTTACTTCATTTAACAACACTATAAAACTTGTAACTTGTAATATAATATTATAATACTACAATACTTTCTACTGCTACACATTCTGTATTGGTTACTTGAAAGTAAAATGTAATATATAACATGTAATGAGTTTATTACTCGATATGGGATTATATTATAGGATTTAAAAACAAAACCATGCATGCATTAAGTTTAACAAGACTACTATAGTGTACTACATTAATAAAACTCGTCTAACCTGAACCTGTGACTCAACACCCTTTGCTGTGTCATTGTTTTTTATCATTTTTTAATAAAATGTTTTTTTTGTTTTGTTTTTTTTAAATGATAAAATATTATAATTATTGTTTCTCAATCATACATTTGATGGTGTTAAAAATAAAGTTGTGTTGTATTCAAAAAATATCTTTACATTATTTAGCAAAGTCTAACTTTATCTATTTCTACTACAGCTTTAACTGAGGAACAGAAACAAGTATTTAGTATAGTATTTATTCCACAATTTGTGCTACAGAGACGTCAGTCAAAACACATCAAAGTTCTCTCACCTGGTTTCCCTACAGGCTGGTAGATGTGTTGGCTTCCACTCTGTGCAGAGACAGAACAGCACGTTACTAACCTCTGTCATGTTTTTGTCAAACTTTCCAAAAGAGATAAGAAATCTATTCTTAAAATAGAAGGATTAATGTTGAGCAGATGTAAGTGTGGAAAGCTAATAATGGTTCAAACTGTGTACTTTCTTTAGCTTTAGTATAATACAGTAACATCTTGGTTTGCAGTGAGATGAGACTGTGCAGAGCGTCTGGCTTAGGATTTCCCATGAGCCCACTGTGGTCATGTGGTCAGTGTGTGGGCAGTGCCCTTCCTGGCACACTGCTGCCATCTTGGTCTTTTTTATTCCTTGTTTTTAACCTCTTTTTTTTACTTGCACTTCACCTCTGCTTTACCTAAGCATTCCCTCTGTGACAGAAAAGCCAAATATGAATCTACTTTCAGTCAGTATGCTTACATGCAGTTGTTCAATTGGACGACTGTCCATGTCCCAGTAAACAAACACTAGTGAGGAATAATTTATTAAATTAAGTGTGTCCACCTCCACTGCTCAAAGTCTCTTTGTCGATCCAAAAAATGTCCCACTGTGAATTTTGCCATGCTTTTGTTGTTGACGTCTTATTTTTCAGAACCAGCGTCCAACTGTGGCCCACGTGCAGAGCAGTAGTAACTACACTCCAAACTGCAATATCTGGGTGTATTGGTCCAACTTTGAGACAATCTATTTAGTACATAGTAAGACTAACATGTCAACATGTATTTAAAAAAGGGCTCAGTGTTTAAAATACAACAAAACACTGACCGGTGCTTGTAGAGTGCCGTCTTCTCTGTCGATGCTTCCTCTGCTGTTTCTGGACTCTGTCTTCTACAAGAAGAGATAGACATACACATTTTATGTGAAAGAAGTGCCATTTATATTACTACAAGCACATAATCTCCAGGTAGATCTACTTGAGAAACTACACACAAGTATAATAATTATATATATATAAGAAATAGAACAAATGAACGTCTAGTTTCTTTCCCGAAACAAATGTCTCAGCATTTTTCTGATTTTATACTCCACAAGTCAGTCATATCTTTCAACCACTTTGCACATAAACGTCATCATTTAACAAAATCATCAAGATCACACAGATGACATCACATCTGCAGTCGGTCCACACTTTAACTCCTCCACAAAACAACAACATTATAAACCGGTCATACACGACTTCTCCTGCTCTTTCCTCGTCACTCTTTAGCTCGGTTTCAGTACCGTTTTTGTGAAGCACGCCTTGAAGAGATGCATCCTGGGAGAATAGTGCCTGAAGAAAATGGGAGGAGGAACGCAGAGAGTGGAGGCCATCGAAAGAAGGGTGCAAATAAAGATGGAAAGTGTGTGAGAGAGACAGAGATGGAGGGAAAGAGAGTGAAAAATCAGAAAGCAAGAGAAATGAGCATAGCCATGGACGTGAGAGTGTGGAAGACTGTGTGCAAAGACAGAGTGAAATGAACAGAGAAGGAGAAACAAATGGAGGGGAAAAGACAGAGGGAGAAAGAGGGAAAGTTTTTCCAGAGGAGGAAAAGCTCCACTAAGCCACAGAGACAAAATACTGGAAAGGAAAGATCCAATGAACTGCCTCACTCACTCCTCCGTCTCTCCCTCCCACTCTTTCCATCTCAATGCATCTCCCTCTCTCTGATGGTGACTCTTCACTTGTACCTCCCTCTCCATCACTCCTGCCAATCCCACTTCCTTTCTCCCTCCTTCTGTCCTCGACTCTTGTAATTCCTCTTTCTTTTCAGGCCATACTTTTTATGTCTCTTCTCTTTGCTCTTTTCTCGTTTATCCTCCTGCTGGGACTTCTTTCATTTATCACAAAGTTTACTTTATATTCCACCAAATAATATTCCAAATGATTCAAACTCCATTGAATTTCATCCATCATATGTCTAGAGGCATACAGGCCAACTCATATCTTCCCTTCTTGATATATTTTTAGGGAGAAACTGCTGTGAGACAAATAGACCTGACATTAACCTGAGCTGATCTGGAATTAGATAATCGGTTAAATTAAAATACATGTGTAATACATTTGGCTAAATCACCTCCAGAGTTAGTCAGTGATGTGTTGTTGTGACCACACTGAAGTGTATATTCACTTGTGTTCAATCCACACTTAATAACTACGTAGGTGGAAGTACATATTTGAACTCACTGCTTCAAACCACTGGGAGAGCTGGGACACAGCGAGCAACAAGCAACCAGCATCTTTGAAAAGTGACAAGAACTGGACTTCACAGCTGGTTGCCATATTTTTAAATCTTGTTTGGTCCAGCACACGTGACAAGTGAGATGGGCAGAGATCAGAGATGACATTTTTGGGGGTTAGGGTTGTCATAGAGTTATGACACAAACTCATCGATTAGAGACAGTGGCCCATGTTGATTTTTTTGCTCTTTTGACTTCTTTTGACACTGCACATTTGTCTTTATGGTTACATCAGTGTCATAAGAGAGCGTCAGGGATATTTATTTCTGTCGATAGCTCTAATTTCAGCTACTGGATCCATGCTATTATCAGATTAAAGACTTTGAATTCACCACACTGACCTTTTTGTTTGGATGAAGTGGACTTGTGGTCTTAAAATGTTTGGTACATCCAGGGAAATGGAAAGAAACACGCGGGTCGTATTAGTCCCTGTTAGATGTGGCAGATAATGAGGCTTTCTCTTTAAAAGAAGAGGTCATGAAGTAATGTGATATTCCATACTCCTCAGAGGAATATTTCCTCTCATGAGTCCAGTTTAGCAGGAATATATTAGTCCTGAAGTTGTTGGTGATTTGGTCACTGAGCAATTGCAGCCATTTTGCATTCAAATTGAATGAGAAATGGCAGACTTTTTGTTCCTGTCCTGCTCTGTAAAGCCATATAAACTGACATCGGACATATCAGTGAAGAATGAAGATGAAACTAAATACTAGAAACTAAATACTAGATGATGATAGATACAGACAGAGAGCATCACAGTCTTTATCACACTCAGCTCTCCTGTTCCGGGCCTCAAAAAATTCATCAAACAATCCATCACATCAAGAGAAACAAACAACCTGATATGAAGAAAGAAGAAAAACAGACTTGGTTTTGCTGAGGCAGGGATTTGGCTCCCCTTTTTTTGGGGGATATTTCAGTGTCTGATGGGATAAATCAAATAGGACAGAACCGGTTCAAAAATCTGAGAAATATATTTTTCAGATCATCTGGCAACAAGGATGCACACAGAAATGCTTCACTGTGTGGAAAAAGTGCAAACGAAACCAATGTTTTACATCAGACGTGTTGTTTTTCATGATAGTTCAATTTACGACACAACACCCAGGGCTTTTTGTCATTATGTTATTAATTTATATGATATTCCCAAACTTTATTATGCTTTTCTGAAGGCCATTGCTGCGTTTATTGTTCTGTGCATAGCTTTAGGTTTATTGTTTTGTGCATAACTTTAGGTTTATTGTTCAGCTATTAGAGCCAAACTTCATATCCAACTTGTGCTACTGCCTGTGTATGGGTGACTGACACATCATCCACCATCACACAAATGTATGATTTCTTAAGCCGCACACTTTACCTTTAAAGGGTCTAATATGGCAGCAGAGAAGTGTTTGTGTATGAATAATTAATGTTGTCATGTGTGTCATGTGTGTGAGTGTTACCATGAAGCTTTCCTCCTGCTCCAGCCACCGCTGGTCATCCTCCATCTGCTGCTGCTGCATCATCAGCCTCTCCTCCATCAGAGCATGGCCAACACACCCACTTTCCTGAAGAAAACATGGCTGCTTAGGTTTTTGCTAAAAAGCAGAATCTGGTTAAACAGCTGCTTATGTCAGCAATATGAGGAAGCACATCAATCTTTATTTCCAGGTCAATGACTGATTAAGCAGTGAGCTTAAAAACATGAGCTAATAAAACAATTTCAGGGTTCAAGTGACTTTTTTTTCCTGACTGCTGTTACTCTATCCTCCTGCACAGATGTCAGTGCGGTCTGCCTGAAAAAATAACTTGTGCCAGCAGCTCACTAATATGAACTAATCTGCTATGTCCAATAAAAATAAAAAGTTAATTACATTCTGGTTGTGAAATTTAAGAACTAGCTGAAGAAAACTGGTTCCAAAATGTTTGATTTCATAGTTTCAGTGTGTGACATTCAGGGTGGTTAATTTGTGGAAAAAGTTTAAAATAAAAACAGTTTGGTTTTGCAGCCAGAACAGACATAGAAATTACATAATTTACAATCTGTAATCTAATATTTAGATGTCATTCATTCTTACACACGTGGCCTTCAAAGTAAAGCCTATTGCAGCACAAGTGTTTCTATAATGAACACAGTATGATTCCAGTGGCTGTTATATCACATACAAATTGAAAATGTCAGCTCTAACCATTTGCAAAGTCATGCATGCGTGTGCATGTGCGTGTGCGTGTGTCAGTGAATGTGTACCTCCATGTTAGGGCTCCACATAGCAGTGTGTTCAGGTCTGAGTTGATTCCAGGACTCTGCAGGAGGGTAGCTGCCTCCTACTCCACCATGGGCTGATGGCTGGAGGTGGACAGATGATGAAAGAATGAGGACACAAGAAAGAAAACAAAGAGAGAAAAACGAGAAAAATAAAGAAACAAACATTGAAGGAACTGTGAAAAGAAGTGCAGGGACTGCAGGTTTTTGCAAAACCTGTTGTAATACATCTCTCCTTGTTTTATATAAGGTTTATGATTTATTGTGTACTGAGTAAAATTGCAAATTGCAATGTGTACAGTGTATTTTCTTGACAAACTACCAGAATAATTTGCTTCACATGACTAAGACAAACAGCTTTAATGTACGTATGAATAACACACAAAAAAATAGTCCCCCTCTTTGTTTTATATCACTTTTATATCATTTGCTTATGGTGTTTTTCCAATGATGGGAGATGTTTGTAGAGAAACAAATTGAAATGCGTGAAATACTGTACATAAATCAGTAGTTGGTAAAAAATTACAGTATAAAACAGAATTATTCCTATGTAGTGTAAACATTATTTTAAGTGAATGCAAAAAAAAATAAAGAACTACAGATGTTAAAGTTACACGTTTGTACATTTCTGATATAAAACTCTTAATTTGATCAAATTTAAGCTACACAGCAGTTAATATTATGCATATAAGGAAACAGAAGCAAGAGGAAGAGAAGCTTATTACCATAAAAGCTGAAGACGAGCATTTATGTCTGTGTGTGTGTGTGTGTGTGTGTTGCACTACAGGAAATGCCTGCCGTCTGCTCATTTTATGAGGAGACGAGTAGCTGCACTGAATGTCTCTCTGTGTCTTAGACGTGTGCAGCACACGCTCTCCGTCTTCCAGACTCGACTTGACTCTGACTTTGCTGTGATTACTGCGATGACAGTGTTTCTATCTGGAATTTCCAGAATACTAAGATTAAATTGACAGCTCAAAGTCAAACAACCACACAAAATATATTGTTTTAATATTTTCTGGATCTTTTAACTCGAGTTAAAAGAGTTTGCTGATAGAGTGCTCCGCCTCTAACAGGATATATATTATTTGCGTCAAATAAATACGAAAAGTGGAAATGACAAGAGAACTGTGAAAGAGTATGTACGTTTTGACTCGACCTTAATTCATCGTCAAGTGTTTTTTGTTTTTTTTGTTTTTGTTTTACCTGAAAGTGGTTGTGCTGGGGGCTGGAGAAGAAGCCTTCACTGGAGCGAGGACTGGGGTAACCTGGTCTACTGGGCTACAAACACAAAGATAACAGTATATTCTTTGAGTTTTCTACTCATTCCAAAAATCACCAACTGAAATAAAAATAAAGGACAAGGATCTGAAAACAACGAGTTAGTTAGTGAAGTCATACTTTAGGTGGTGCTTCGTCAGACCCTCCAGAGTCCCAGGACACAGTGACTTGTCTCCTCATCTCCATTCGAAGTCTCTCCTCTTGTTGAAGTTTCTCTTCCTCCAGTATGGTGCTAAAAAAAATAAATCACACAAGCATCCGCAATATACTTTTATTCCCAATTAAAAGGGAGGACTCATCATTCTCCAATTTTCATAATTTCCTGTCTTTTGCAAAACTGCATTAAATGCATAAATAGTATAACCAACCACATTCACAAGTTCATAAAGTTATTTTTATTTGCACTCGTTTGATTCCTTCTCGATATTAAAAAAATAAAATTTGATTTTAATGAAAAATATGAGCTATGAGAATAATAGCTATTAACTACTGCACTTTTGCAATTAATTACAACAAGAAAATAAATAAATTTAGCAAGAAAATGTGTTAACAATGCACAAGATGTGACGTGGAGGGGAGTGAATTCACAATAGAAACAGTACATACAAGAAATATATATTTATTACTGCTTGCTTACCTGAGCTGTGTTTTGAGCTCGGTGAATCGTGGCCTCTTGCTCGGGTCATATGACCAGCATTTGGTCATTAAACTGTAGAATGTGGGCGGGCACTGAGGAGGCATGGCCAGTCGCTCACCGTTCTCTATCCTGCCAATCACGTCGTTGTTCTTGACTCCCTGGAAGGGCTTGATGCCGTACATCAAGATCTCCCACATGCAAACACCTGCAGAGACACAGAAACAAATGGCATCAAGAGAGTCAGCTTTGAAGAATCCTACAACACATTTCATCACCAACTTAGGTTACATTTTCCAGTAAAATCCATAGCTAACAAATACATGATCTTACCAAACATCCAGACATCGCTGGCTGAAGTGAACCTCCTGAAGTTGATAGATTCAGGTGCCATCCACTTGATAGGAAGTTTACCTTTAGAAGCTGAAACAAAGACAGACACAGATGACCACCAATTTCTTTCAGATTCAGCATCCATTAAGTAGAGATATTATAGCTACAATACATCTGTGACATAATCTGTCAATATTATGTCCACCAATTACATTTTTAGAGATAAGAAGGTGCTTAAATCAAATTTAAGGTAGGCCATTGCTTTCAGAAAACTGTAGTAGCCTTGAGTCACCAGCAGGTGATGGTACAGCACAAGCAAAATAATGTGTTAGCATGGAAGGCATATTAAAAACTGTCCTGAATACATTAAGATACTAATAAATGGATGTTCTGATTAATGGCAAAGCTGAGCACTGTATGAGGTCATGGGTTTTCAATGGTGCTTCACTACCTTTGTAGTAAGAGCTGTCCTCCATGTATCGTGACAGACCAAAGTCTCCGAGCATCACACAGTCCACTGATGAGACCAACACATTACGGGCGGCGATGTCCCTGTGAGAAAAAAAGGACTGTGGTTAGACCTGAAACTAAGTTACGTGTCATTAATTTGATGCTAAATAAATATGAAAGTACAAGAGATGCACACTGTTGATCACTGTGTATGAAAACGATGTCAAAGTAAAACATTATCATACAGAAAACATATTTGACTTCGTGGATTGGTGTTAACCATCTTTGGTAGTAAATAGAATGAAAACAAAAATCTAAACCCAAAGTTATTCCTCCCTCAGGATCCGTCTACTCTACCTGTGAACAAAGCGTTTGCTTTCCAGATAGGCCAGCGCTGTACTGAGCTGATAGGCAAACAGAATGAGAGTGGCCAGGTCCAGATTGTACTTCCTCACCTGAAGGAATGAACGCAACTGTAGACAGAGAAAGAGACAGATGGACAACACTTATTATTTAGATACATGGTTCATGGGGAGTGGATAGTGCACGTATTATGTCAACGTGTTCCCACATTTACAATGAGAGCACATTAACTTTGGGTGTAAGAAAATATCAATACACTTAAATATTGGGATAAGTCATGGTGTGATACTGTATCAGTTGTTTGAAGCACTGTATTGAAATGGAAATATTCTTGACAGCAAGTCAAGAATATTTCTGGTCTTTGTTGCAGCTTCCTTTGTAGCAGAACAGACGCGAAACGCATTATCCGCATTACACACAAAGGGCACAAGGAGCCTGAATCGTACCTCTCCGAGAGTACAGAGCTCCATGATGATCCACACCGGGTTCTCTGTAATCACTCCGATAAGCTTAACAATGTGAGGATGGTCAAACTGACGCATCGTCACTGCAGGGAAAACAAAAACACACACAGTGAACGCCAGAAGACATGAAATGAGTCACAGTTTTCAGATGACTCAAGACGATACATACTAATAAACACACACTGGAAAACACAATGGTCTTACATGCTTCTTGAAGGAACTTTTCTCTGACACTGTCAGAGGTACAGTTCTTACAGGTCTTAATGGCGACAGGTAGGGCTGGTTTGTCCTGAACAACACACAATGCTTAAGTTAGCAGATTGGCAAAAATAATCTACTTATAAAATTGCTACATATACAAAATACATTCCAATAAACATGCAATATGTGCAGTGCTTCAACCTTGAGTGTCTTGAAAGGCACCTTCAAATATAATGCATTATTATTATTATTATTATTATTATTATTATTATTGTAATTTACAAAAAATAAAATGCAGTTTTTGTGCAATAAACTATAAATTTCATTTATATAGTCGAAATTCACTAATTAGTTTGCGTCAGTTGACTTTACAAAGAGTACACACAGAGCCATCCTCTGTCCTTGAAGCCTCATGTCAAATAGGGAACATCTCCAGAAAAAAAAAAAAACTAAACTACAGAAAACTATTTTATAAACCACTGGCAGAGTCATAGAGGAAAAATCCAGATTTGCAGATTGATAGATAGATTCATTGAGCAGATCAATAATCAATAAATAAAAAGCTTCAAATTTGGTAACAGGAATTTATCAGTGATGAATTAATTTGAGTCAACAGCAATGGGGGCTTTCCCATCCTGAATGTAGCGCATGCATTCACAGAACCATCATACTCAGTTGGTAATTTGACAAGTGTCCCTCCCTCCTTCCAATGTAATGTTTGAGCATTGTTTCATGTCTACATACCGGGCTGTTATAGACTCCTTGGTGCACATCTCCAAACTGACCCTCTCCAATGCAGCGGCCTAACTCTATCCTGTCCCTCTGGATCTCATAGTCCCGAGCTAAAAGTGGGGGAGGAGAAAAAGAGAGAGTCAGGAAGTGAAAAGAGTGACATTCATACATCTCTCTCAAACCACATAGACGCATTCAAAGAACAATAAATAACATAAATTTAATTATCATTATGTCAAAATCTTTTTTGGTAAATCCCACCCACAGTCAATGGGGTAAAATATGAGAGTAAATTCCTAATCCCAAAACATCTAAATTCTAAGTCTACACACACACACAACACATCAACATACAGAGAAGCCACTACATAGATGTTCGATGACATGTTCGCATGCACATCAGAGACCCATTAGGATTAAGGGCCACAAGAAAACAACCACTTCTTCCACGTTATTACCGCGATAATTAATTGAAGTAATAATAACACGTAGTGCTCTGTACATGTAAACAATGAGAGCCCATTTGTGAAACAGAGAGAGCAGCCTGGCTGGGCTTGGACCCTTTTCAGAGAAATGTGCAACAGACTAACAGTGGAATCTGAGAGTGGTCGCAGACTTTTAAGGCCCAGTTGTAAGTAAACAGATGCACTGGAGTGTGTTCACTTTGGTCTGTTCTTGGCAGAAAACCTTTCATACACAGTTTAGAGTACGTCAAATAGAGTTTCAATTAGCAGTTTTCACCACTGACATCCACACACTTCATGTGTTGTAAATATTCCCGTCTTGTTGAGTAGCCCAATAAATATTTCTACAGCGGACTGTTTACGTCAGCTGTCGACCAACCGAACTTAAAACTAAGTTTCAAGAAGTTTATGCAACACACTGACCATTATGAACTTGTATTGTAAATGTTTACTTGTCTGTTGAGCGACATAAAATCACTCCCTTTTGACCCAAACACACAAGTAAAATAACAAATGCAACATTGCTCAAGCACATTCCTTTTTGTGGAGATTTATTGTAATCAATCCATACGGCAAATTTACTCACTGGGCAATAAATACTGCTTCAAATTACAAAAACTCACAATGAACTTAAGGAAAAGGAAGCCATGGCCATAACACTCAATCAAAAATGCAGACATGATGGTCAAAATGAGAACTAAGCCAATACACAATGCAAATAATCCACATTTTGCATTGTTTATAGACTGGCTCTCCATTTTATTTCCAACACCAGAGCCAGGCGGACTGCAGTCTACCAAAACACCAACGACCACAAGTCAACAACAAACTGGATATTAGATTTCTTGAGTCTTTGTATTTTTTCTTTGCCAGGCACTCATAGTCACAGAAAAAAAGATAATAATACAGTTACTCATACAAGTACTGCTCAGATTAAATTAACAAAATAACTTAAAGCAAATTTGCTCCTATAATTTCGACGTAACCGGCAAGGAAAAACATTCAAAAAAACATTCATAACTTAAAAATATCAAAGCTTGTTGTCGGACAGAACGAGACACAGACAAGCAATTTTACCTTCAACTACTCCATAGCTCACTGTGTTGGCGATGGGAGAAAGAGGAAGAAAGAGAGATGAAGAGAGGGCGCAGAGCCAGACAGCAGCTTTAAGATTGAAAATAGCTCAGAGAACACACACACATATATACACAGAAGAAGACAACAGACCTATTTAATGCTTTATCAAATGTTTAGTTAAGAGTTAGTTACTAACATAAACATAGGTGACACTGACACACGATGACAGAAGTAAAAAAAAAAAGGTTTTCTGTAAAGCTACTACAGTTACACAGCTTGTTTTTTACACAGAGCAGACAGAACAAACTCAGTCACAGAGCAGGGAAATACTGTAAATCAGACATCTGCTGAGAGGAAGTCTGCTGCTTAAGGAACAAAAAAAGCTATTTTCTTGACAAATAAAGCAAGACAGGTTGAGATAGAAAAGGACTATGGACGGAATTGTCCACTGGTTCAAATAAGTGAACGGTTCAGGCCAAAACATCTACTTAAAATGTATTTAAACAGAGGCTGAAACCTCCGTTACTCACAGGGACACTACGCCAAACTCAACAGCACACTCAGGTCTTTGACTAACATGTCAATGAATTTGACAGATGTAATGTTTCTCCATGAACCATATGTTTGAGTATGAGTTGTAGCCTCTGTGACCTCAACTGTTTATGAAAGACAGCAAGTGATCCAACCAGAGTTGGATCAGCCGCGCTACCAAGCCAAAAATGTGCTTTAAAGCAGCTTCTTTGTACGTGTGTTTCTTGTGAAAGATTCACACCACACTCATTTATTACACAGCAGATGCAAAATTAACCTTTGCTTGAGAGCACATACATTTGACAGAACAATAACAGCACATCAGTTAGTTTATAGGTCATTAAATAAGTGAAACAGAAGAATAAAACAACCCAGTTTTCCAAGAAGAAATACTTTAGTTAATAAAAGTTACTTACTGGAGGGCATGGTGTACGTGTCCTCTTCATCGACTATCTCTGCATAGTCATCGGTCTCTGTAACATGACACAACCACACATGGTTTCAAATAAAGCTACATGAAAACCAAAAGGAAACACATACAGGTCAAAAAATATCACAAACACACAACAACGAAACAGTGGTGCACATGTGGTTCGGTTTACCGTACGTCCACTATGACACAAAAGCCCCCTGAACGGTCCAAAATGTGCAGCACAAAATAAAACTCCGCAAAAACTTTAACACAAAGACGCTAACTCTTAAAACAAACTGTGTTTTGACAACTCCTGCAAAGCAACACCCACATAGCTCCTCTCTCCCTCTCTCTCTCTTTCGCTCTCTCTCTCACACACACACACACACACACTTGGCAGAGAATGTCAGCTGAGCATGTGTTGTGCATATCTGTCTGTGCGAGAGCCGCTGGGGTGCAGGGAGAAGCTGCAGTGGGGATGGAAACTAAGACAGCAGAGAGTTCAAGGGAGACAAGTGGGGAGTAAAATATAGGACAAGAAGACGAGACCAAAGGAAAAAAGGAAAAGGGAGACGAGAAAGAAATAGAGTGTGTAGCCATCAAGTAAGCAGATGGCTGCGTTTAGGATCAAGTGCACACAGAGTCAAACAGATAGGCCAAGAAAACTGCCAGCAGGAAAACGACAGGGAGAGATGGACCCAGTCTATCCCAACCAGATGGCGGTGTTTAAAATAAAATCAGTGTGCAGACTCAGCTGTTGGAAACCAGAGTCAAACATCTGCTGTCCTAAACAGCCTTGCCACTCGAGTAGAGATTTGTGGGAACACGTCCCCAAATTGATTAGAAATCCTTCTCTAAGTGGCTGATGATTTTCTGGAGATGATTCCACACAACCTGCCATGCAGAATAAGCTAAGAGAAAGCTCTACTGAGGGGGGGATGAAACACTGGAAAATTGCCAGTCATAATGAATCTGAAAATCTGTATTTTACTCGGTGTTTGACAAAGTAGTACTTTGATGCTTTCTTGCTGAGACTCAGCAAGAATCTGGTTCTTCTCCCACTTCAACTGGTTTCCATGTCTCCTAAAACCAAACCAAGGGTTAGGGTAATACAACCATTCATCTTAAATGAGGCTGGTCTTTTATCAGTTGTTTGACCTTTAATAACACGCACTGGGAAATGAAGAGTAGGATGTGGGATTGGATACCACTCTCCCATTGGTGTGGTAAAGATGAAACTACATTCAAGAGGCAGTTAGCGTAGCTTAGCTTGAACACTGAACGACCACACTGGCTCCAGCCGTCTGCTAATTAGTATCCCTAAAGGTTTTCTCTCAAGCTCAAGACGTTATATCTCAATTTTCACGACCAGACAGACTGACTGCCTCTGCTGCCAGTCCGTATGCTAAGCTGACTGCTGATAATGCTAAGCTAAGCAAACTGGCTACTGGTTCCAGTTGCACAAGATGACAGACACAAGAGGTGTCAGTGTTCTTAAGTAACTCTATTTACCAAAAAAATCCTCCAAATACTTTTTTAAATCATTATTGCAGCTATTTACTGTGTGCAGCGTGTATAATATAATAGCTTATATGAAAGGAATTCAAGGAGGCATGACGTGTTCTAATTCAGTGCATGATTTATAAAGAAAGCTGCTACTCAAATATGCTTTACTAGAAAGACGGATCATGAGCACAGCGTAGCATTGAACAAAACGTGGTTTTCATCTGCTTTTGTTAATTTAATAAAATATTCTAAAAACAGAAAAAGCTTTTCAATCTTTCCATAGTGTGTTTCCCCAGTCAGCTTTATCACTCTTTCCATGTGAGTTATTTTCTGACATTTTTATTGCCCCTTTAAATCTGCAGCTCTATTGTGCGTCCATATATTAAGAAATATTTTACAAAGATATTTACCATTTCTCACAGTTTAAACTGTTAAGTCCATTGTTGTTGGTGCATTTACAGGCTCATGTGGTTTTTGTTCTACAGAGTAGATGGTTTTTAAGTTTGACTGGTCTAACTCTTGGTCTCTTTCCGTGTGTGTGTGTGTGTGTGTGTGTGTGTGTGTGTGTGTGTGTGTGTGTGTGTGTGTGTGTGTGTGTGTGTGTGTGTGTGTGTGTGTGTGTGTGTGTGTATGATCTAGTTAGCCCATTATAGCCAGGAATGCACCCACACTCAGATCCAGCAAACCTCTCCCTACTTCACTGTGTGTGTATGAACGTATGCAAGTACACGTGTGCATGATTCTGTGTGTGTGTGTGTGTGTGTGTGTGTGTGTGTGTGCGCACAGAGAGAATGGGTTTGGAGGAATTCCCTTAAAGAGATATATTGCTTAATTTACAAGTTCTGCTTTTTTGTGTTCACTCTGTGGTGAAACAAAGACATATTTCAAATTTAGTGGTAATCCACTTTAAAAATGATCTCAAATAGAGACGGGTACAAACGCACAAACATTTTAAAAACAAAATACTCCAGTAGTAAGCCACTGTAGCTACTAAAAGATCAAGCCCATTAAAGCAGCCGGTGATTCATTCAACATGTTTCCAGTAACTGAAACATGAGGAACAACAGATTTAAATAATCATTTTTATATCATTCAAACAACAGATCATTACATAATAAACCACACATACATACAGAGCTATTGTTAAAGGAATAGGAATGCATACAAACACATCAACCCACACACACTCACACACACATGCTCCCCTCTCCCAGGAGGGTGCAGTTAGTTGATGAAGCAGCACAAGAAAGAGGGAACAACATAGACAGAGTGACAGAACAACAGTGTAACTTTACCATCACCACTAAGATCCTCTGCAGAGTCCAGGAGAGCATGCAGGAAACGGGAGAGCAGAGGAGGAGCAAGAAAGGAAAAGAGGGAGAGAGAGAGCAGGGCAGAGAAGAGAGAAGTTAGAGGATGAAAAGCTTCAGGATTTGTAAAACCAAATTGTCAGCAAGCAGTTAGTTTAGATTCAAAAATATCTCAGGAAAAACAAAGTCTGAGTCAGAATCTCTAATAATGCAGAAGAACATGACAGTAAAATGAAGAAAGCCATACATCATGATGCATCTGTTTTTATGTAGTATCCAATTAGCTCTGCAGTGTTTAACTTAAGATTTTGAATAAAACGTTAAACATATAAAATTATATATTATTTCTCAGTAATATATAATAATAAATTCTAGGGATATAATTAATTAATGTGACCAGGACGTAGATGAACCTCAGAAACAGGAGGGACAGGTGGATGGAAAAAAACTATTCAAAATGATCAGATCACATAACTAGAAAACAGTTTATTTAATGTATTGTTTTAAAATGGTTTTATGACCAGGAACAGCTCTACTGATTCTCCTTTGTTTAAGATAACATTTACATTTCTATTGTGTGTCACATGTCACATTTAGAGGCCATAGTCTGAAAATCTTGAATTGCTTGTCAAGGTTTCTGAAACAAACCAGCTGCTGTCCAGATCCAGCAGTACTGAGATCTACTGGTGTCAAACTGCTGCCAAAGCCACAGATAGACACAAGGACACGTTCTGACCACTTAACATGTCAGCCGGAGAGCAAGACACACAGTAAGGAGATGAATTGACATCTGGTAGAATAAATTAAAAATTTTTTTCCAAAAGACAAAAGTTTCCTTGTCATCCGCCTTAACAACAAAAAAAAGCTGAAAGGTGAACAGGAGGAAAAACTCAAGAGGTTAAACACAAATCTTGATTCCTCACTGCTTCACTACTCTGCTATGCATAAAGATCTGCCTCTTTGAAGTGACTGAAATAAAAAAAAAATATTAAAAATAACAATCTGTGGCTTCTGCAAGACAGGCTTCGGCTGAACAGAAGCAGAGAGGTTTTCCCCTCACATCAGTATGTTAAAGCTCACAGGGAGGGAAATGTATCAAGACCTTAACTAAATACTGATTCAAAATGTTAAGAGTTAAATTGCAAAAACGTGCATTAAAAAACACACACAGTAAATCCAGGTTTACAGAAGATACCATTTTTCCGTCTTTGTCATTTGTTTCCCAAGCATTTTAATGCACATCAGCTCGGTTAAATGCGGTTTCCTTTAGTGTAAGTTATAGCACCCAAGCACCATGTACAAATACAGGTAAGTAGAAGAGAGCATCCTTAAAATTACGAAATCCGAAATCACAGGTGTAAATGTGTGTTTTTTCGACTAAAACATGTCAAAATGGCTTCTGTAAACTTTTAGGTTGCTTCCAATGTTGTTTTCCTGCATTTTATTTGTCCAATCACAATTTTGTGGATACACTCCTCTACTAACTTTCCAAAAAGAGCGGAGGATACCATGGGGTTTCGAATCTGAACAGAAGACAAAGGGGAGGAGGAAACGTCGTGCCTTGGTTGGCTTAGGAGATGTCGATGTCACGAGTTCTTCGGCCAATAAGAGGGTGAGGAAAACAGGACAACAGTGTGAAAGAAGAAAACACAGTGAATGGATGAGAGTGAGCGTAGAGAGGGTGGTGGTGGTTAAAAAAAAAGAGAGAGAGGGAAGAGGAGAAAGTAAACAAAAGAAAGCAGGGACCGAGGGGATGAGATGAGAGAAAGGGAGAGGCAGTCCCAGCAGAGGAGAGAACAATGAGAGATGAGATGAAAAAATGGCTGAGAGAAAAAAACAGATGTTGGAGGACAGGGAGAGATAGAGAGAGAGAGAGAGAGAGAGAGAGAGAGAGAGAGAGAGAGAGAGAGAGAGAGAGAGAGAGAGAGAGAGAGAGAGAGAGAGAGAGAGAGAGAGAGCAGTTGCATCTAAAGACAGACGATGTTCATTTCATCCCAAATATGTTTTGTTCATTACCTGAGACGGAGATCGCTCTTACTCCACTCCTGACTGCTTCCAACTTTTTCTCATTGTTAGACAGTCTAGAGGAGAGAGGGGAAAAACACAGAACATGGTAAATTTAGACAAGAATCACACATCAGCCACAGAGGTTAACCCTCAGGAAACACAAAACAAACATACCAGTGATAAATGAAAACATATCAACTGTTTTCACCAACAGATTTCTCTGGAAAATGTAAAACAAGTGGGCTATACAATGAAAAAGTAAATACTGCTGTTACTTTATGTAATCTAATCCTATACTACTTCAGTTATGTCTCTGCCTTTGCCGTGCTCTCCCTTCCTTTCTCTCGCTCTCTCTCCCACTCTCTCATTGGTGCTCTACTTCTATCTTTACATCACAGACCACAACAGGCAGAGCGAGAGAGAAGGAGAGGCAGAGAGCAAAGGGAGAAAGAGGAGGAGATTGTTTAAAAACCCTAAGTGGAAAATATTTGGCTCCTGAACTTATCTCCATATTTGACCAGGGACAGACCCAATGAAGTAGGAAAAAACTAAAGAAGACAAAGAGAGATGTAAACTGCGCTGACTAAAAACTAGTAAAAGGTTTTTGAATCATAACAACTGAAGCTGTGACTGAACTGCACATAAGACTGTGTACATATAGATGCTGGTAGAAGAGTTAAGCGATTATTTATTATCAATATAACCAAGCTGGCCTTAATTGATCTCTCACTCTTGTCAAATTCTAAAAACTCTGAAGGTGTTGGTTTCTTTAGAAGAACTCATGTTTACATTTGATGTCTTAAAATCTAGATAACAGTACAACAATATGTTGGTAACCAAAAGGAAAGCCACCTCACACAATAAACATACAATCAACATGTTCAACAAACCTCTTCACAGTGTTATTGTAGTATTTTTCTGCTAAACCAATAATAAGAATGGGACTTACTTTGGGATGGACGGCAGCGCTCTCTCTCCCTCTAGAGGACAAAAAGGCACATCATCAGGCTCAGCATGATTAATACAAAGAAAATATACAGGGCTAAAAGGATTTAATTGTGCATGTACTGTATAACTATACATACAAATACACCGTGTATATAACATTCAAACTTTGGACTTCCTAGTACTGAGAAAACGGCAAATAATAGCAAAGCTCATATATTTCATTTCTATATACAACTTCTCTACATTAGCTATAGTTTCATACCTTTCTGAACTCTGACGATGAAGGAATGAGTTTCCATGGAGACGAGGCGACAGTATCCATCTATCAGGTCCGCCATGTTTTCCGCCATGGTCAGTGACATGGTTGTAACTGTGAGAGGCTGCACATGAAACAGAAACAAAACATCACAGGAGTTTACAGCTGTTCATTACACTCATGCTCAGTGAGTGTATAAGTTAACCCAATACTACAAAAGCTTATTAAAAATAATTACATGAGTATCAGACATATGCTATATGGTGAGCACAGATTACAGGGTTTCTTTGTCCACTAGAGGCCAGAGTTGTCATCAGGTTAGACTCAACATTTTTCAATTGATCTTTAATATCATAAATTCAGCTTGCACATTTCCTTAGATTGACAGCCGTTTATGTGTTTTCAACCACAGCACACAACAATGTTTACTATTTTGAGTTCCTATAATACAGACAGGTTGGTACCTCCACAGCTCCGGCTACATTAAGCTGTAGCATGCCTTTCCTGTCCTTTTCCTCCATTGACGAGTACTGGATGGACTGAACTTGATTAAAGTTAGCTAGATGGGTAGGCTGGAGACAAAAAAGAAACAAAGAAAGAGCAGAAATTCAATGAAGATAACTCTGAAAAACATAATCATATCAACTCATAATGAAATAACTGAGTGGTGATCGTTATCTCAAGCCTGAGCTAGAAAATACTTGGCTTAAATGATATAAGGATTTAAAACATTATCAGCAGAAAGCATTGATGTGTGATAAACTTTCTGATTTGCAATGTTTTGCTCAAACAAACTCACTGTGGATCCCTTGTCTGTGAGGTAGCTGATCCCATCCTCTGGCCCGATGGCTAACTCCACCTGAATCACCCAGCTGGACTGTTAGGAGAAGAAAAGGGTTGAACCAGTTAAGGGAAATGAGTCGTAAAGAGAAGAACACAAATATAACAATTATCATTCATTTACTTTCTTCTCTGTGGGACAGCAATCATCCTTGATACATGCAAAACCTGATGCTACCAAAAGGGGTCAACCTAACACAACTAACCACCAGAGCTCATTGTCAGACTACACAAGAACACAGTGAACACAAGAGTAAACGTACCCCAAGGGCACATTTGAAGCACTCCTTGTCGTAACGGTAGACTGGAACAAGTATCTCCAAGAACTTCAGGATACACTGCTCGTCATTGAGATTGGCTACCTGCTTGAAGGTCTGCTGGATCAACTTACGGAGACTTTTCGCCTGAAGAGAGTGAGGACCGCGAAAACATGAGACACATCGGGATGAAAAAATCACTTCAAGCAGCACATTTTACAAACGGGAGAGGAAAGTGTGTTAAAAGAGTATGTGTGTTTGTCTATGGGAGAAGAGTGACACAGACTATAAGAGAGGAAGACATTGATTGACAATTAGTCCACTCCACTACCATAAATCGAATTGACCTCAGCACTCTCAGTCCGGATCAATATCTTAACAGAGACACAATGGTTCTGTTATTAAACACTCTGTTAAACATTAGCGAGTCTGTCCATTCATACAGTAACTGAGAGTACACGACACAACATGTTAAGTGCTTGTTTTCAAAGCGACAGCAGTATTCATCCATGCTGAAATAACAATCCCATGGTCCTTTTCCATCTGATTAATGTGGGTTTGTTATGTCATCACAGAGGAGACAGATGGGAAACAAAATCCATCTAGGAACATCATACCCATCCTCTCTATACTTCATTTTAGACACATACATGTACAGGAAAGCACAGCATGCCATATACGTAGATTATAATCCTCAATATCTGATGTATATCTATAAAACAGAATGACTTAGATAAACCTTGACCAGATAACATTTGACCCTGACCTCATCCCTCCATTATCATCTTAGCTATGTACATTAGCGACACAAAGGTGACAGTATGATCCAAAACCAACAAACACACTTGGCATTTAATGTGAAAAGACTGTATAAACAAACCGAGGCTATAAATAGCTCTTCACATATAGATTAAGAGAAAAGATTAGAAAGGATTTAGTGCAGTACAAACTCGTCTTGCAATAAAAACAAAAAAAAAATGCAGGTTTTACAGTAAACTGGTGCATCACATTCAGGTCATTACACTATCTGAAATCTGAATATTACTAAACTGTATATTACTTGATGATGTTCAGTATCTATAAACCAGTGTGTGTACATTTGGGGAATGAATCATTCAGATAAGGACTGGTGACTCTTTTTTTTCCCCTGTCTTCATCTGTAAATACAAATCCTTGATAGTCTTAATATGTATTCCATAATTACATTGTCAGCCGTCAAACCATTACTCCAGAATGACTAAAAAAAACTATTTCTCTCACACACACCTGCAATTTCCCCCCGGGGATTAATAAAGTATTCTGATTCTGATTCTGATTCAATATTATGATGTTTGTGTGTGTACTTGTGTGTTCTACATGCTCTTGATTTTGATAGGATCTCCACTTTAATTCCTAGAATTCCTCAAAACAACACACAGACACACACACACACACACACACACGAAGAGCGATATCGTCAGTCTCAAGTGTCCACCCTTCCTGAGAGGAAGTTTAGCTCGTAGCCATCACCTCTCTCATCACATCAGGCTGTCCGCTTGGACAAGGGACTTAGACAAGATCTTTTTTTTATTATTATTATTGGTAAACTTGGGTACATTTATATATTATTGGTAATGTATGTTAATGAGCTGAAGAATGACAGCTGCGTGTATGTTTCCTTTTCTGCTGGGATTTGTGCCACTTCTTACAGTGTCATGCTGGTATAACTGCTTTAGATCATTCTTACAGCACTGAAAGCCTTTATTGTGTCTGACATATTCACTCAAACGGCACAATTACATCTGACTGGAAATAAATGTGAACCTTAACTTTGATATATTGCCGTTATAAAGGTGTAGATGGGTCATGTCATTACATCTGCAGAAAATATTTACTGATCAGGAGTTACTGTTATCCTTGGAGGATGATCATGTGACACTGCTGGTTTAGTTTCGGTTACATGACCATTGATCTAAGTTAATGCTTTTTATCCTGGTGCTTAGCAAGAATATTAGAATCTACAAAGAGTTCAGTATTTTAGCAGATCATCTTGATACATAGTGCATTTTAAATCTACATAACCAAATGTAAATAGATTTAATTTGGTCAAAAACCTTGGTGATCTTGTTTTAAAGCATTTAAACCAACATTCAATTTAGAGACAACAGGAATACTAATCCTGGTCTCTTTCCATTCCAAAGCAAATTGAATCAAAAACCTCAAGATTAAAAATAAATAAGTCCCTTTAAATCCCTTCTACATCCAGAAAATATTTCAGGGTTTTATTGCTACATCAGTGACATGCAGAGACACTGAATGTAGACATATATTTATTGTTTTCTTTCTTTCTTGTCAAGTAATACATGTACTGCATATTAAACCAATTCGATTTTCTTTGAACCATGTCTGTTTTTGTGACATTTGGACATATTGATCAAGCAAAGCAACACAGGTGTAAATAATGAAATCAATGAATGGCACTCTTGCCGTCGTTAACGTCATCAGGAACACCTGTGCTTTTCCCCACATCCACATGTCAAAATGCCTGCTGTGAAAAACATCTTTGTGTCACTGTCTGCTTTCATCAAGTGTGAAAGTAGCTGAGCGTGTCACAGTGCTCTGATGAGACAGATGCTGCAGCTCAAGCAGCTAATCAAACTCCAAACAGCTCCGAACAAACTAAAGGTCAGTTTTGCTCAACCTGGTGTCCAGCCGTGTCAATATGAATGAACAGACTCTGCTCTTTATAACCACTCTCATCAGTCACTGTTTACTACCACAGCCATCTGCTCTGATGTGTGTGTGCACGTGTGTGTCTCTCTATGTGAGCAGTGGAGTCCATTGAGGAAGAATAATCCCATTAAATGTCTACCATTCTCTTTCAACCCAGTGGACGACAGAAACGTAAATGACAGCTGGGCTCTTTCTGTATCACACACACTTTTACACATTAAGTCTGAAACAAATCCATGCATGTGTGCCACAGAATGAGCAGCAGATGTGTCAGATTGCTTGACATATTATTTATATAATAACAAATAATAATCTCTCAATTATTTTCAATAGTTTGTGCATTTCTATGTTAAAATACAGATTGTAATAATAGCTGCACACATGAATCCAATCACTGTATACTATATGCTTTTTTGTTGTTGTTGTTTTTTAAACCTATTTTACATTTCATAACTAATGATTATTGTCACAATCAATTAAATATGTGGATTGTTTTCTGGACTCATAGATTAGATGCTTGGTCCATTAAATAATGATGTTCTCAAATTGTCCACAAACCACACTCAATGATGATGATTTATATGTTATATGGAGCAAATAAACCAGAAAATGTTCACAATTAAGAAGCTGAAACATCAGAGCTTCTATTATTAAGAAACACATAGTGGACAATTATTTACTTATAATTGATTCATCGATTAATATTTGCAACTCTACATTTGAGGATACTCAATGTAAGGTACTAATACCCATTACTTTGTGTATGTTTAGATTTAAACATTTAATAAAATATGTTGTATACCAAAATTATTTCTAAATAATTTCATAAAATGAATTCAAATATTAGGAACAGCCTCTATTGAAGTAAAATGTTCCACTGCACATACACTATGTGTGTTTTGAGTCACTGTGTGTTTCATGGTTTACAAAACCGTCATGAGAAATAACATGAGCAGCTGAAGGGGGGGAGTCAGCAGGGCTTAACAGACAGGAGTGGGGGTGAGGTGAGGTGAGGCAGAGTGGGGTGTGGTGGGGCCCTATAGAAGATGCACATTGTCGCCTCCCCCTCCCTCCTCATTGTCGAAAAGAGAAAGTGGGTTTAAACATGACCTGAAGGTCGCACACAGTTTCTGTCCCTGTGCAGAGCATCTGTCTGCCCGCCTGCTGACAGCAAGACCTTTTCGGCTCATTGGGCCTTTCTTTCACACACACACGCGCGCGAAGACCCGCCCCTTAAACACGTGCCGTAAATTTATCACTGACGGACACGGTTCATTATGCAAGTACACCCAGGAGTCAAACACAGACACTCAACCAGAATCTGACACAAAACGGACTGCCCTTATTTAACCTGACTGCTCATATATGTGATTATAACTCCAATGTGGGATGTTGAAGATTTGAATTTGACACAATTCACTTGTACTTCAAAATACGACAAGGCAAACGAAACACACAACTATGTTCATACAATATCTATCCAAGCTGTGTGGAATCTGTGCCGTTATAACAACATGTTGGTCCACAGATATTTATAAAATATCAGGATAGGGATAGGGAAACTGGATTTATACTAACTTACAGTAAATGTTTAGGATGGAGTAACATGTTTTAGCTCAATAAATGACATTATTTTCCAATTCATTGTCTTACTCATCTCCATTCATCCAGGAAGTATTCCTGTGCCACTTCACATCAGGTCAGACTGAGTGTGACGAAAGACTGAGAAACACATTCAAAAACTGGCTCAGAGAAGCTGTTACTTAAAGCAGCCATGTGCAGTCTATGATAACGGCGAAAAGCCGACAAAACCACAGCTTTTGGATTCACTCGGGTAACCAAGCGACTGCAGTGGAGTAGATGAAGCACTATGACAGCAGCTGCTGAGTTGCACGGAGAGGACTACTTACTCAGCGAAACTCTCTCACTGAACTATTTCTTCCACAAAGGATTTAAGAGGAAGGAATATAAAACTCATCGTTCTTACCTTGACTGAGTCCAACAGGTCTTTTGGAAAAAAGCGCCTCAAACCAACGTCTTTCCTGTAAACGGAGGCAGAGCAAAGATAAAGGAGAATGTTTAGTATACTGCAATTACACAGGAATATTAATTGACAGGCACTGCTGTATTTATCTGATCTCAGCAGCTTATTTTCTTCCTCTGCTGACAGAAGAGCTACACACAGACACAGTGAGTGAACGCCAGAGGCAGTCAGAAAACTGAAACAGAGAACGATGACTAAGTGTTGACTTCACAATGCTACTCATTTTTTCCTAAGACAGAGGGCTGAGGAAAAACAGAAACAGAGAGAGAGATGGAGGGGATAGAAGAGAGAGGGAGAGAGACTACAGATACAAAGATGAAAGAACGATGAATACGGGAAGCCAGCTAATGACTCAAACTCCTCTGGAGAAAAGATGAGTAGTAGAGAAGAGGGAGAGTGAGGTTTACATCATCCTTTCTCTCCCCCCCGTTCCTCCAACATAGGTCAAATATCAGTCAAGTCAAACTATAATTACCACCACAGAGAAGGAGCAGAGCCAAAAGTCCACTGATTAAGAGCTTTGCATTACTTCATAAAAACACATGTTTTACTGCCAACTGCAGCAGGCTGGTCACCAACAGCAGCACGCAGGAAAAGTCATCACAACCATATGCCATATACAATATTTAAACAACATTATGGAAAAGAAATGCTTACGTTTTAACTTTCACTACTTTAAATTATTTACAAGACATCTCATCGCCAATTAGAGGGAAAATGAGATTTAGTTTATACACGTTAAGTATATTAATGTAATGTAACTACACACAGTATAGAGGCAAACATATTTTACCCATAAGATGCACCAAATAGTAAGACTCTTTCCCAGATATGATATGGACGGTAAAATAAAGTTCTTACTTATAGTCTTTCATTTTGGGGACGAATACAAAATGTAGGTGAATGAATTGATGAATAAACAATTCCTTGATGACTTTTAAGGTCCAAACCTCGATCCAAAATGTACTGAAAATCTTTATCCATGAACACGCAACACATAACCAGTTAACTTGGTGAACCAAAAGTCCAACTGCCCATTCCCTCTCTCCTTCCCTTGTTGGTTGATAATGTGCATGAAACAACATCTTTTTCCAGTCAACAGGAGATGCTGCGAGGCAGAGACACAAAACAAGAGACAAGAATAACCCTGCTGAAAAACAGGACAAAAGAAGAGGATGAGAGCATCAAGAAGACAGAGACAGACTGGGACAGATGGATGAAAAAGCAGGACAAAGAGGGCTCAATAGAGAAACAGTGTGCATTTTTTTCTCATTTAATTGAAGCTTGTTAGTCCGAGGGACAGTGAGAAAGATTTTGCTGGGAGAGGGCAGCTCATTAGAATCAGGACACATTAGAGTCCAGCCTTGTTGGGGGCACAGTTTTTTCATGTTCTTCAAAGACATCCACTTTGAGGAAAGTTTTTAGTGGACAAACCCATGACATAAACAAGACAGAGCAGCCAGTCAAAAATGAATGAGTATGGAGCTTTAGTGGACACGTGAAGGAATGCTGCAAAGAGCTGCATTAGGAACATACAGGCAACAGAAGACTGTGGTGAGACTGTAGCTTTTCAAAGCACATTTACAAATATGACCAGACTAGATTACCTAATGCTGAAATACTGTTTTATGTTCATGGTCCCTGGTATACACACACAAAAAATGAAAAGATGTGGTCTGTGTTTCTGAAGCTGATGAGGAAAATACTCACTCCAGTAGTTCATAGTTGGATTTCTTATCTAAGGCATTTCCTCTCATCTCTTTAAAGAACCTCCTGAAATTGAAACCAGTGGGACAGAGAGACGGAGAGAGAGAGAACACGGTCAGCTCCTTTCACCGCACACACACTCCAACATTAAAATAGATATTAAATATTTATTTGTCAAGTTTCTAATTATATTCCAATTGTAAAATTCAGAGGAAAAAAAACACAATGGCGTGAAATCATAGCTTGTAGCTTGTATTAATTAATAGATTTATCAAATTTATCTGAGCAACTGGTGAGAAAACACTTTTTAAAACTAAACAAAAAAGTGAAGTGAAATGCAAACAGTCCTTTTAACACTGGATTTACATGTACACATTGCTTGACAGTGGGTGGGTCTGTCACTCAGTGCTGGTGGTAGCTGTTGGAGATTATGTGTCATGCCTAACTACATGTCGAGAGTTGCTGATGTTGCTTAAGAGATTGGGATGTGAGGTCCAAAATGTCTACCATTGTTGGGGGCAATATGTGACAAGAACCTCCCAGTAACAGGGGGGAAAGTCTTGTCTAAGAGTGTTTGAGCTAAATGTTGAACATGATTTTATTGGCTAGTAGCTGTGCTGGAATGTTTGCAAAATTTGATTGGATTGGCTGACGCTTGGAAAGTTGAACATTTCTCAACTTCTACCGCACGCAACACGAGCAAGGCAAAATCATCAGACCCACAGTGCAGTTCAGTGTCACTTGACATTGCTCCATTCAAAGTGAATGAGACGTATCTCTGTTGATGCATACATCATGTACTGTGCATGCGAGTCCAGCAAAAACCAAATTAAATCAATTTTAGGATCAAAGACTTCGGAAACAGGAAAGAGTAGTAAAAATTGACAATATGCAGTGTATCGAAACTTTTGACAATTCTTACCTTATTTCTAGACAGCCGAGTTTGAGAGCTACATCTTGTTCTACCCGGTCCTCAATATCTGTCATGTAATCATTCTTTACCTGCAGGACACAAACACACAGCATATGTTTATTAAAACATTAATTTCTCCAAGAGACAAAAGGCGAGCCATCCATCTCACACACAGACATGCCTACAAACCAAGATTACCCACAGGCTAACACACACACGCACTCACTCACAGTCTTGCTACAATGCCATATGTCTCAGTATTGGCTGCTGGCAGAAAATGAAATCTGTTTGTGTGTCTGGGTGCCTCTCAGCATTTATGTGTCTGTGTAGGTACCTGCTGGTAGAAGTAATTGAGTGTAGGTTTGTCTTCTGCAAACTGCTGCACAAAGCCCTTTGGAAGATACCGGATCCTTAATTCATACCTTCAGTGGAAAAGAAAAAGGTAAGACTGAATATTATGCAGAGCAGGGGAAAAAAAACTATGACTTGATGCTTCTCTATTGTCTAAAGAAATGATGGTAATATCTTTATGTGGTTAAAGCCTTGGAATCAATTTTAATTTTGCATTTGGCAAATGTGCTTTAGGTATGTTTGGTAGACAGCCTGAGCAACCAGATTTACTTTTTTTTCATTGTATTAAAACATAATCTAATTGAATTGATAATGAAAACACTTGCTCAGCAGTAGACCTGCCAGCAAAGGAAATGAAAGAGACAGACATAAGGAGGGCAAGACAGAAAATAATCAACATGCAAGAATGCAAATAAGGAGACTGGCTACAAGATTAGAGACAGAGAGAGATGTTGACTTGGTTTTACAAAGGAGGCATCTGGTTCTTTCTCTAAGTGCAAAAGGTCTCCACCTCATAACAGCACAAGCACCACGGCTGCCACAATAAAGTTAATATATATCTTTGCATTAACATCCAAACTGCCAGATCAACACAGCCGAACTGCAGCACAAATGCCAGCCCTCCCATCACGACACTACAGACGCTCACACTATTGTATACAACACTGTGGAAATGAATCACTTCAGCTCCTATGGTGTACAATGGGGCAGGCTGCTGTTTGAGGAAAGAGTGAAATTGACTGAATTTACAAGGCCAAATAAATCATGAAGGCAGGAAGCTGTGTGTAAAATGTATCCTCAGCTTTTTCTCAGAAAGACAGAACACCTGCCTCAGGATCTCACGGAAGGAAATCAAATAACTGTTATTCCCTTAAGTCTCAGGTAAAGCTCATCTACCACACTGGATATTAAATCTGCAGATAAAACACTTTATTAATCCCCAAAGGGCAAGCAAGTTGGGCAGACCATGCAGTGTGACAAATGACCAACACGACAGAAACACATATTACAAAAAAGGACATACTGTAACTGTGGCTCAGGAAGTTGTTCATTAAATTGAAACATAGATGCATCAACAAACACAAACACTCCTCGCTTACCTCCACTCCTCATTTGGTCGTGCCTGTTCATATTTCTCTCTAACGTGAGAAACGCCTAAATCTGGGTGGAGCCAGTGCACCTGGTCTCTGGACTGGCAGTTGCTGAGCCGCAGGCCAAAACAAGAGGTCCAGCGCACTTTATGAATGTCCAGAATTTTCTGGATGATTCCCTGCACACAAAGAGGGAAAGTTTCATAATTGAAAAGCAAAACATTTGGCAGATATCGCATTTAGCACCTGATGAATCTCAGTAAATAGGACAAAACTCGGTACTACCTCGATTGACCCAGCACAAAACAGAAATGCACAGTGGACAAAGACAGTCACAAACATTCAGTTTACTAACTGTGCTGATGTATGTTGGACATTTCTTTCAGGTCAACAAGGGCATCAGACTATCCATGTGTGAATGTGTGTGATTTCATTTCATGTTCATTTTGAGATGAAGTTGACATACATCATACACACACCTGTAAATGCTAAGAGAACCATGTATTTTTCTAGGGGGTCTGACCCAGATACCGAAGGAGAGGGTGAAGGAAGGGAAGAGAGGAGAGGAGGAGATGTTCAAGGTAGTTTATGTAATGTGGAAGCAAATTTAAAAGTAAACATGACTGTAAATACACACACTGTACAAACACACATGGTGTCCTGCGGTTACAGGTGTTTGAAAGCAAAATATTGTCATTGTCCTCAGTGTCTTTTATTAGAGCAGACAGACGGGACCCTGAGCTAAGGACAAACAAAAAAATCCCCTCTTTAAAACATCTGCTGGGTGAATACTGCACCATAGAGCAGGTGCAAACAGTCCACTGCAATTATCTAACACTTAAAATCACTACTTTACAGATAAAAAACAGTCACAGCCACAATAGTGAAAATGTGCGATACACAATTTTAAAAGCTAGAAACTAACACTGAACTGAGCCTATTAATGTATGTGCTGTACACCTACTTATAACACATGAATCAACTTAATTTATTACCATGAACATAACCACAGCAATTTACTTAGTTTGATCCCAGATACACAATCCTGCTGCTCAGAATAATCACTGAAATAGCAAATAGTCCACCAAAGCATTAAACTAAGCATTGCGAGATTAAGTAGATGTCTCTAATATTTTGCTAATAAAATAAGTGTGTCTCTTCTTACCCTGACATCAGTTGCATCTCCATATCTGATGTTTGACGACCAGCAGCTGTTCTCAGTGTTGGTCTCGAAGTGATGGAAGACTTTGAGAACCCTGTCCACAGATCCGGCTATGGTTCGGTCTGACCCCCCTGCACTAAGACGCGATTTGGCGGCTCCGACGAGGGCATGATTCAGGTTTGGTTCCAGGTATGCTGTCGCCATGGTTTTCTTTGCTGACACTGCAGCTGCTAAGTGTCTGTCATATTCTGCAGAGGAAAGGGAGTAAATCAGGGAGAGGGTAAGAAAGGTATGAAAAGCTGAATCAGAATAAGTTTAAGGAGGGGAGTTCCAATATGTAGTACCACACATGTAGTAGTGGTAATTTAACAATAACTAGTCATGTATGAAAGAAAACCAACTAGTGTCAGGCTTTTTGGAATAATGATAAATGGAATAACCAAAAAGTTGTAAAATTGTAGCACAAAAATGGCACAAAGAAAAGTCCTGGCACTGTGAGGAGCAGAACCAGTGCATTTATAGCATTTTGTACAACAAATTGTACTACCACACAATTTCCTGTGAACACATCCAACAATTAATTATCAAGATGGCTGCAAATGAATTCTCTGACACTCAACCCGTTGCTCTAGCTGGCACAGTTACATAAATGCATTATCTTGTCCTCTCTGTCATCAATTACAATTTTGTGGATTGAAATCTACAATGGGAGCAATTGCTACACCAGAGTGAAATAAAAAAAAAAAGACTGAGGTGCAGTCCAGGTCAAGGCTTAGAATGTTGGAGCTAGTGTTTGGAACACAGAGAAGACAATGCACCTCAGGCTGACGTTTTTCCTGAATATGAAGTCCTGACGTTGACACACTTCCTGGAAATTCATGATAACTTCATCTGGGCATGGCCAACACGGACTAGAGACAGAGCATGTTTTTGTGCATGCCAGCTGCAGTAATCACGACACCGCTGAGAGAAAGATACGGATATCTCTTTTTACTCTGCGTTTTTTTGCTTCCCTGTCTTCCTGTATTTCTCGTCTCTCCGCCATTAAAGTACAATGTTCTCACAGGTAATTACCCCTGAGAGATAGAGGCAGACGGAGACAGAAAAAGAGTAAGCGCACACACAACACACTCCGAGGAAAGACTGTAAAGTTGCTGATGGTTATATCACACACTCACATACACACTTGCACTTGGAGTAACAGGAGCTTTGGCAGTACACTAACTCCGTTCCCATGGAATCAGATGTCATGCCGTGGAGGGGCTACTTGTGTGTGCTAAGGAGATTTCATTCATACCTCTATCCCAGCACATGAGGAAGGGGCTACAGCCACTTGTTGCCATGGAAACACATGTCTGTCCCTGCCTGTGTCTTCCCGAGTCAAGGACAGAGAGACAGCTTGCACCTTCGCAACCGCGCATCACATACGGTGAACTTCTTGTGCAAACAAATGCACTGACTGAGGTTCTGCCACAACTGCACCAGCGCTCTCAGATAACCCAAACACCAGTTCACTCTCTGTACGCATACACACAGAACTCTTGTTTCCAACTTTTGTCAACAGCTTCGTTAGCCAACAGTTTCTGGCAGAACTCCTCAAACAGGGAAATATTAAGGTCTGTTGACACACAAATCATGGAAAATGTAGAAGATTCCCATCCACCATAGACTTTCTTCTCAGACAAGTTTTGTCTTTTTAATATTTTCTTGTTATCCACAGCCGCAAGACAAAAATCATCCGCAGAGAAGCAAGTCAGTCTCATCCATGAAGTCCTCTTTTTCTGTCCACTTCTGAAGTACTCCTCCTCAGTGGCCCCTCTCTGATGACAACACTGTTTGTTTTTTGCCTGAATTCTGCCCCATGCCTGCGATCCGTAGTTACACAGTTGCCAGGACCCCGTGATGGTGAAAAGAGACCGATCCTTCGGCAAAAGTCCAAATCCAAATCCAGCAAGTAAAATGTTGATTCCAAATAGATATTGAGTCAGTAACTACTGTGCTCACATAAAACAGAAGGCAAATGAAAACAGAAAAAAAGGAAACAGAGACAGTGGGGCAGAGAGAGAGAGGGAAAAGTGCAGCAATTGTTTCAAGTTGAATGAGAGGAAAAGGAGGACAGAGCAGCACAACTGACAGAAAGTTGAGTGGGGAACAAGGGAACTTGAGAGAGTGCTGCTGCAAGAGCAGGAGGAGCCAAAAACTATTAATATGCTAATCTTGTCTCTGCCATTCATTGGTAACCACTCCCACTTCTGTTTATGAAGCTGATCTCAAAACAGACTGAACTAACATTGTTAAAGAGGAGAAAGGAGAGGAGAGAGGGCCAGATTTGTTTTTTGTTGCAAACAAATCTGTTACTCTGGCAGAAATTAGCATGTGAACTCCCAGCTGTTATGATTAAACTTCCAAAACACAAGGTCTCATTCGATAATACTGCACACTTTTGTGGTCATACTACATTTCTGAGGTACGTTCAAGTCAGCACTTGGGAAACTGTCTCCAGGGTAACGTATTATCTACAGTTCCATAGAAGCACCTTATGTTATGAGGTGGTGAGCATTACTGCTAACCAGCTACCACTTTAATCAAGTGGACATTTGTGAGGCTGAACACCTTCTTAAACTAGGATCCAAGACTTTACAGGTGTGTAGCATTTATTTTTTTATTAAAGAGACATCGACACCAGCTGATATTGGCTGCTATAAACTAGTGGACAACTCAAAGTATTACTTTAGGCGACATGGACACCAACCAAATCTGCACCATCCCACATTCCCACCAGCCACACACCTGCCACCACAAGAATCTATATAAACACTTTTATCATGTTTCAGATAATCTTGTCATACAGTGTTTTGTGTGCTTTGTATGCTTTTTTATGACCCCATTTAGAACTGGTATTAACATGTATCCCGAGTCATCCTATCACATGCTAACAGCAGTAAGTACAGGTCTGAATTTACCATAACTCTTCGAATCTGATAACAAACATCACATTGTGAGGTGGTTTGGGACACATGGCCACATTTTTTTCTTTTCTTATTTTTTGTCCTCTGAGCCGCTGCTGCACACAGTATTTTTATACTTCTCAATCAATCAAGTATTAATCAATTACTAAATGAATCAATAATTAATACAATTAAAATTAAAACAAGCTCTTATCTTCTTAAATGTGAATATTTTCTTGTTTCTTTGCTCCATGTAACAAAGACATTATTAAAAGTGAGTAATTTTGGTTTGTGGACAAAATTAATTTAAGAACATCATCATTTAGAGTTTTGGAAAAACACTGATCACATTATCTAACATTTAATGGACCAAACTACTAGTCAACTACATTCACACAGCCCACCCTGACTCTTTTTTTTCCTCTTTTCTCTCTGCCACTCAAATCTGTGTGAGTGAATAAATACCAGGTGTGAACAGTCATACTTAATGCTGTCCACTTGTGATCAAATTTCTAACGATAGATCTTAACACAATGTCTGAACAGAGCCTAAGTGCACGTGTGGGTTTCCTGTAATTTGTGCTCCATCCCAGGCGGTGGCCATTGTTATGAAAATCTGGTGGGAGAGGGGGGGTGGGGGGGGTCTAGTACAAAGTGTGCTTGCATGTGCATGTATGTGTGTGTGCATGAAGACGATTGAAAGCCTTTTGTCAGAAGGCCGGATGTTGCCATGAATGGGAAGCCCTCTCCTGGGGATGAGCCAGAGTCTCTGTATCTATTCCTATATTAATGTGTGTTTATTTTTTTATTATTTTTATTGGGGAAGAAAAACACAGAACTACTCACATGCTACTAAATGCAAATCAACTTCCTTCCTTACTTCCTTGCAGCTGCAGTCAGGTATTCGGAAACACATTTACAGGAGAGGATACTTAGCTGAAAAAAAGAACCAACCAAAGAAATGTGTGGCTGGAGAAAAGAACTTGTGCAGTTAATTTGTGGGGGTCAGTTTTAGAAGGTGCACTGCCTTTTAGGTCAATGAGCTCAAAAGGAATGGCTTGTGATATTTACAACAGTGTTGGACCCTGGTATTTCATCTGTGTTAAGTGGCCAGCAGGGCGTGCTTTCTGGGCATGATGATGCCATGATACCTGAATATGCTGCCATGCTTTATTCATCCCAGTAACACAAAGGAAAACACATTTCCACCCTCAAGCTCTCGGGAACATATTTGGTTTGTGGTATCTACTGTGTGAAATTCACAATTAGTCACACACATGTCCACTCTTTCACTCATTGCTGTCTGCACTAATGAGATCAAGATACACAGATAAAGTCTCACACTAACCATTTTTCCTGTAATTATCCTGTGCATTCATAATTATGACTCACAGACGGACAGAGACGTTTCTTACTACAAGCAGACAAAGATTTACTCCCAGCATGATGGTTCTATCATTATGTTGAAAAACAGACACACAACAAGGGCTGCAACTATTGATTAATTATAGATTAGTAAAAAATCAATTACTAAATTCATTGTCAACTATTCTGATAACCTGTAAAATTACAAAAAGTTATTCTTTATGTGAATATGAGATTTCTTTGCTCCATATAATAAAGAATTGTTTTGGTTCATGGCCAAACCAAGACATTTGGGAGCATCATCATTTCAAGGTTTGGGAAACGCCAATCAACCTTTTCTTTTACGAGACTGTTTGTGGTTCAGTGCTTTTCATCCCTGGACATATGACAACAGCTCGTTTGCAGCTGTGCTTCATTATACATCGACTGTCCAAAGTCCATCATGATGCCAGCTTGTTAGTTTCACTTGAGTGAATTAGCCAACACCATCCATCCATCCATTCCTTCAATCATCCATCCATCCACCCATCCTTCCATTGCTGGACCGTCTCTAAGGTCAAGAATGAAGTTACCACCATAGTGGTGCTCTTTGACCTCCACAGCAGAGAGTGTGGTAGTTAAACAGTTTCATCATGGCTTCATTGTTCTGCTATGTGGGGCAGCTTCTGTGAATGTGTCAGGCTCTTCTTTCTCACATGCTCAGGGTAAATACGGTTTTGACACTGCAAGATACCTTTTCTGTATTAATCTGTTTTAACACCAATGTGAAGCAAACAAGTAATGTAATGTGATATTTGGTAAATGTTTAGTTTGAAAATATCAAAGAATCAGGACTGCTGCATCAGCAATTTGTAGAATTTTCAGCATGACTGGGGTTGAAGTCATTCATTCATTCAGTCAGGTTTCTCTGGCTGGATTCAAACAAATGGCAAATTTACAGCATTTTCTTTTCAAGACATTTTAGCAAACATATTAGAGTATAAATGTTAGTAAATGTATGAACCTGCCGAACGATTCTGAATGGTGCAACTGCTCACCTGTGTAGTAGACAATCCTGGAAATATCTGAAAAACAAACAGAAATAAGAGTTTATTACGAGGATCAGCGTAAAGAGCTAATCTGACGTTTATAAGGTCTCACAGCTCTCTTACAGAGGGGCGACCAGCGCTCGCTCCATAATGCTTACCAAATGAAATGTCAATATCCTGTTGACATTTCAAATGAGTATTGATTCCATTGTTACACAAATTATTCACTAACCCCCTTCATTGGGTTGCTGTAGTTTAAAGAGCTAATTGGGTCATAACAAGGAACAGCTTAGTTGTTCAGTACCAGTACCAGTTTTTAGACTAGCCTAGTCTTTGATGAACAAATACAACAGGATATGTGGTTGTCCTAATAAATGTTGTCCACGTCAAGGTTTTGAAGCACAACAAAATCATTTCTAACAATGCTAAACTGGCTTCTGGGATGTTCATAAGGCTGTGGATTAGCATTTGAACTGTTGTTGCGTGTGGAGATGAAACATAATTCAGGGCTAAATTTAGCATAAAATGCTGATTGGTTTATAAATTGAAACTATATGGTATATATATATGGTAGAGTGCAACTCCTTTTATTGAGTGGATATAGGTTCACCGCACTTTATTGACACTACTGCTCCCAAACTCTCACAGGAAGCTCAAGATGAGCCTTTTGGGAACCTGACACCCATTTAGAGCAGTGAAAGGGACTCTATGTATGAGGTCAGCAGGATAAGTGTCAAAGTGCTTAGACACCCTGATGTACACACAACTACTGGGTGTACACACACAGAGGGGTGAAATGACAGCAGGGTTGTCAACAAAGTCTGATGTAATGGTGAGAGGAAAACCCTCAGTGAAAGGGAAATGCCAATGAGGTGACTCATGGTGTGTGTGTGTGTGTGTGTGTGTGTGTGTGTGTGTGTGTGTGTGTGTGTGTGTGTGTGTGTGTGTGTGTGTGTGTGTGTGTGTGTGTGTGTGTGTGTGTGTGTGTGTGTGTGTGCGTGTGTGTGTGTGTGCAAACCCTTTGAAAAACAAAACCATAACCTTAGAGTTGAGCAAATACAGTAAAGGGGATTAATCATAACAGGAAGATGATAATTAGCATTAATCAATAGCATCTCAATTACAGATAGTTTTAACACACTATTCTCCGGGAACTTATTACCTTCCTTTTCTTCAAATTCAATGTTCGCATTAAACAACATTAATTTCAACATTAAAATGAAGATTTTGTTCCTTTATGCAAGCTTCCATCTCACTGCTCTGAACTCAGAGCTGATATCAAGCCCCATTTACTATGTCCAATGCCCCATTGACAAATTACAAGATAATGATGTTTTTCATCAATAGCATAATATTGGGGCAAAATCCCATCATAAAGTCATTTATTTCATAACATATTATAGTTCTATTGAATCTAAATCTGCAGGTACATTCAATTTAATACTATACTAGCAATTTTTATAAATGTTTGCCCTACTATATATCCATTACGGAGTGGTTAAAAGAGACCATATGTCCTTTCCTCTGTGACTTTACCTGTCTCTTTTGTAGACATGTGATGTAAGTGATATGTAGCCTGACATCTGCAGCCCTGGTAATTTTCCTGCAGTCTAGGCTAAAACCTGAAGAGCTGCTGGAAAGTGTTAGCTGGACATTCTTTTTCCTCAAGCGTTCCCTTATTTGCCCTTAGTGTGACGACCCTATTGTAATTCTGTATTAAAACTGTACTTGCTTTTGTTTTTCAGGCGTTGATTTGAAAATGTCTGGGTTGAAAGGTGCTGGCTCAAGCTCATAACGTCATTGTTTCTTCATGGAATATTATGCAGGAGCACCAGCATGGTGCTAATTACATACTAGTCTGTTTAACAGCCTTCACTGCACACACACATACACACACAGAGAGACTGGCAGACAGCCCAAAACACCTGCTCCTCAAGCTGTTGTCAAAAAAGAAAAGAGCTGAGAAGAGCGGCAGGAATTTCACAAGTTTGTATTTTTCAAATGTATTTGACTATAATTATCATAAATGATGCTAAAAAAAATTTACTTGATGCATAACAATACCCTCTTTGGCACTGCAAATATTGTTTAACTGTGAGTTTGTGGCCTAAACAGTCTCTTGTGTAGGAGTGTTAGTAAAACAAAGAAAAGGCGTCAGTCTCATGCTAAAACAATAGCTTACACAATTGTAATTCTCAGTGCTGACGATTAAGGAGAAAATATGGTCTTCACTATGGGGGATGGGGGGTGGTTTATAGCCTCATGTTTTGACTTGTGTGGTAGGAAGCATATATAGAAGATGTTTGTATATGTATATAGATGTGCACAACTATTTACACACCATGAAACTGCATTTAGGTGTCAGAAATCATAAATATGTGTGGTCATTGCTGCTGTGGGCCTATTTCAGGGTACACAATGCAGTACAGTGAACGACTGAGATGGTAGGTGTCCTTCCAGTATTAGGCACAACTAAATCAGAAACTACTAATTATTTTGCCCATCTCTGTCTGCTGATGAAAGTGAATCTATTTTAACTGTCTGCCAAGATGCTGACAGTCAGGGGTTTCTCACAGTTTTACTGACAGCCACTTCAACTTTGCCAGGCCCACACATTGGATACAGAAGGAAAGCCCACTTGCATTCAGCACCAATGTGCATCAAGTCCGACAAAGCGTGGGCCTCCCAGTGATCACCTGCACTTGTTGTCTGGTCTTTTTTCCTGGATGTGCTGTGGAAGCAAATCTGTCCGGAAAACACACTCAAATGTAATATATAGAAGTCTCATAAATGTATTGTATACCATCTAAAATGCTCATATTCTAATAAATCATCATTGTCTTCCTTTTCACACACCTCTATGCCTCCCTTCACTAACACAGCTGTTTTTGCATATGCGTTTTTAAATATATATACATTCAATTAACACTGAGCACAGACATAGTCCATATTTGTCATTAAAAGAAAGGAAGAGATATGCACAAGCATAGAGGAACAGTTACCAGTTACAGGGCCAGAAAAAGTGTGGACCAGCATGTGTGCAAAATGTGAAGTTTCCACATCCAGTGTGGCCTGGGTGAACAGCACATACTATTATTACTGTTCATGTCTGTGCAGTAGTACCAGCTACAAGAAATGTAACAGTGACAAACCAAATTGGTTGAGGAGTAGCAGAGCCAGATGTGAAAGCACTCCTCTTATAAGAATCAACTGATTCAACTTAAGAAGAGCAGCCAGCTGCTCTGCCTCAATGCTCAGTGTTTATTGGCTAACCTTCAAACTGAGCTGGCACACATCTGCATGTGTGTGTGCGTGTGTGTGTGTGTGTGTGTGTGCGTGAGAGCGTCTGACCCCCCTGGACAATGGGCTGTTACTGGAGCGTGCAGTCTTACGACGCAGCAACATAACGCCTGAGGCATCAGTCACACCTGCCACACACACACAAAATCAGACAATCAAACCAATTTTTTTTGTCCCTGCACAGTTTTGACTTTGACCATGATAATGTGCTTATTATGTTATAATACTGGGGCCAAGATGGTGTTTTAAATGACTTTATTTAGGAAATAAATAGTGGCATGGTGAGATTGAGGGGGCATAAGAAAATATTTATCCACCAAAATATTGCAATATTTCATGATGTAATACTGTATTGATTCTTTGAAGCGCTGTGTCCATATATGAGAAATATATTTGACAGAGGTAGTTGGCAGCAGGCCTTCACATTTGACTTTCTCCCCCTACTTCCACTCCTCTCTCTCGACAAAGCACATTTTATATTGTTTATGCATGTAACACTGTTAGTTTTACTGTAAAACTGCCCAATGTGAGGGGAAAACTCCCACTACACTGCAATATATAATTTTTGCCAATGCACAGCCCCACTGAGTTGTACAGGTAATGTCTTCCAACAGAAGTACATCACATTATTTAATTATTTAAACCTGCACAGACACACAGCGCGCACACAGATGATGCATACTCCAGATAAGTCCTACACACATGCAATATAATAAGGTCATGTTAACACATGAGTGCTCATACACATTTATCTGCAAAAAGCACACACTGCAGTGACACACGCACGCACGCACATTCATTCAAGTGTGTTCAGTTCAGGTGCAATGATGAAGCTAACTGGCTTACTAGAGCAGCACGCATGTTGACGTATCATACTCACTCCAGATACACCATTATGTATAATTCAACACAACAGATTGAGGGCGAATGAGCGAGGGAGATAAGCGCCACGAGTTCACACATGATACCAGTCGATGCTTTTTAAATAAATAAAAAGAAAAACATCTGACATCACTATCAACCGACATCTTAAAGTGCTGTCCCAGGTGAGGGTTAAAGCATAAATTTACACATGCTTACCCAGTAAAAACATTTGGTCAGAAGAAATTGAAACTGAACATTAAAAATTGAAAGCTTCTTTGATTTTTAATGATAGCAAACACTGGGGAGCTGGTTAATTAGGCTAAAAAAATGAATCCTTAATTAACTGGGCTCTATGCTTGCTTTGATGGTACATTTGATGCAAGTAATAACAGACAATGCTATTGTATCTTTGCGTGTATATTTAACAGTTTGAATTATGCAAACCATTCCAGACCTTCGAACAGAAAGGGAATAAACTCTATTTTATGTTCTCTAGCCCTAACTGGATCAAGTGTCTTAGGATAAAGGATAATTAATAATAAGCAGATGAGTCCAAACCTCTTGACATTTTAGGGTACATAAATAAATTAAATGTTACTTTTTATTGTTGCATTTTTATCTGTTGTGCTTCTGTTTAACCTGCATGGGATCTCTATTGCAGAATGTGAGGCAAGTAAAGTTGACCTCTGTGCGTGTGTGTGAAAGATGGTTGCTCTGTTCCTTGTTAAATAAATCTCCATCAATTATGAGCCAAGATCAAACAATTAAAATACACTGAAATATAGATGATTCAACCTAGAAACAAAACGCTGCAGGATGATTACAAACACACACACACACACACACACATCTAAACGTCCAACAAATGTACACAAAGATAGAACACACACAAATACACACTAGCATCTACACACGGGGCCACACTGGCAACATCACTGCACATAAACCATGTATCCCTGTACTTTAAACCGACTCATTTTATACAAATAGCATCTCTGTCAAATCCACTCCACCTCCCACACATGCACACAAATAAACACAACTGTAAACACATTAGCACACACATTAGTACACACAAGTGCACACATGCTGCGCTCACCCCTAACATCACTGCACACGCACACTTGAAGTCTTCTTACAGGCAACCAAAGACATCGTAAACCTAATTGCATAGAACTTCAAATGCTGGAGTCAATTATAGAGCATCCAAACTGACTTTGATCCAACTTCTATTACGGATTAATGTGGTACCATTTTCTTATTTATCAAACAACAATGCGTGACACAGATAGAGCAAAACCTACACTTACAAATACAAAGTTGTTCACAAAGACATGAAACCACAAATGTTTCACATTTGTCTTTTTTTGCTTAAAAATAATTTCAATGAAAAGATTAAACAATCGTTTTCAGCTCTTGTTTCAATTACAGTTCAGCGCATGCAGGTGTGTTTTATAGTTTTGCAACTCCTTTAGCCCCTCCTCGTAATCATCATCATCACTACAGTAACAACTTTTGAACTACATGCATCATAGTTGAACCCATACTTCAGGTCACAAATCACTATCTTGAAATTACAGAATTTCAACACACAGCACTAATATACAGTATATACACACAAGAAGGTGACACAAACGGGACAAGTTACTTCAATGTGTTAAAACCCTTACCATGATATAGTCCTTCCATGGAGAAGAGAAGAGAAGACTCTTCCTGACAGTGACTGACAGTTAGATAAGGGAAAGCCAAAATCCTGGGCTTCTGTCTTCTTTGGGTTTACTCTTTATGATGTGCTAGCCAGCTAACTCAGTAATGATGATGAGCTTAAAGCCCAGCCTCCTCATCCTCCTCCTCCTCCTCTACGACTACTACAAATACTGCTGCGACTACACACTGACACACACACAGCAGGAGTGGGAGTAGA
Organism: Microchirus variegatus; assembly: GCF_963457635.1. Lineage (NCBI taxonomy): Eukaryota > Metazoa > Chordata > Actinopteri > Pleuronectiformes > Soleidae > Microchirus > Microchirus variegatus. The sequence continues at coordinate 10,946,880 of NC_139814.1, forward strand.
AGAGCACGGAAGAGAGAGAGAGCAGAGGGAGAGAGGCAGTGGTAGCCTCTGACCGTGAATGGGGGGAGGGAGGCAAAAGAGAGGAAAGGAGGAAGGAGGTGGATGGGGGAGAATGAGGGGGAGGGGGTATCTTTGTCTCCCTAGAGAGGGATGGAGGCAGCAGTGGGAGGGTGAGATGTTCAAAAGGCAGAGGGAAATAGATGATAAGAGAGGGGAGAGGAGTGATGCAACTACTGCAAGAAAGGGGGGGGGGAGAAGCTAATGGGACGATGCAGGAAAAATTGATGATAAAGTGAGGAGGAAATAAAAAGTGAAGAAGAGGATGACCTCACAGGTTTAGGACAAGAGTATGGTTGATTTAAACAATGGGCTGGAGAGCTGTGTTGCCTTTGGCTGTTCTGTCTCTCAGATACAAATGAAGCCCTGAGGAGCTACTCAATTAGTGATAATGCGACTCCTCACTGTCCCCATGGAATAATCCATCTTCAGAACAGACTCGAGAAACTGTGGGACTTCAGGAGGAAACAGTCAGCTGTTCAACTGACTTGGTTAAATTGATGTAAGGACATAGAGGAGGGTTAAAATGCAAACTATTATGGACATAACTTTTAAATAACCAGACAGAACAGTTTACTCACCCTATGGATGTAAATCACGGCAACTGATTCCTAAATACATGAATAAAGTGAGACAAGGATGTATGTAAGCATCACCGATCCTTACATGGTCATATTAATTTAGCCATGCATGTAAATGTTAGATGAAGATTATGGAAAAGTTGCGGGAAAAAATAAAATAATAATACAAGTACATTTTTATTTTAGTTTGTGACTTTTAATTTAATTTACACTCTTCTGTAATATCCTGAATTCATGCTATGTTCAACAACCAACAGACTGACTGCCTGTGACATGGTGTCCTTGATGAAACACTGAGCTTTTCATTTTTCTAAGTCCATATAAGCTTGACCAGACAGGGATATTCCTAACAGCACAATTCAAAGATGACCTGCTGGTGGTGTATGAGTAAATGTCAGGGGACTAATCAGAAAGAGTAGGATTTTACACCACAGATGGTAACGGCACGGTGGTGCTGAAAGAAAACTCGGGACAACAGAGGAAATGTGTGGTGGTGGCTGAAGCGCAACTGCCATAAATGACCCTTTCCCGATGTTAGTGCCATCATGAATTAACAACTAAATGTTCTCAAAGTGTCATAAAGATCATGCAGTCATCCTGGCGCTGACTTCTGCACCATCCACCCTAGATACTGTGAACACTGAGAAGGCAAGAATAAATCTCTAGTTCTTTCACACACACAAACTATATATTCAGTGTAATACAGACACATCCACAAGTACAGTATTATGGCATGTGCATGCGCACACACACATACTGTACACGCTCTGGCACAGACACAACTCACACAATCCCAACAGGCAAACAGAAAGGACAAGAGTTGCTCATGAGTGAAGCAGATTAATGGGCCACTGGATTAGTGGGCCAAGATGTCAGAGTCTCTGTCACACACACACACACACACACACACACACACAGGTTTGTGCAGCTATTCTCATTAGGACACTGCATTGACCTCCATTCATTTGGACAGCCTAAACAAAGTATTGTCCCCTAATGTTAACCATAACAACGTAACGAATTAAGACTTAACCTGAACCTTAACCTAACCACAACCTTTGTCCAAAAGTTAACCACTTCCTCAGGACCAGGTTTTGGTCACAGTGAGGTCTACTGGTCCAGACAAGGTCGGCGTTTATGCCAGATCAAGGTCCTAAAAGAGGTAACAAGTACAAGCACCCACACAAGAATGTGCCTAATGCATCTAAACTATGCCTCCTGATTAATGAGTAGATGTGTTAACATCGCCCTCTGGTGGTGGTGGTGCATTTTGAAGTGATGTGTCCTGTGTCTAATTAGAAGCCTGCAGCTGGTTCATCCTAAAACAATACATCCAGGCACAAGGAAAACCAGATTTGAGCAACTTCATAAAACATTCACCTTATAAAACCTATGCCCAATGCCTATGCCTCCTGTAGTCTTTGACATCTTAGAATATGTAACTAGTCACATTATTTCACTGGTTCTGACAACCTTTTCTGACTGGCAACATAAGTTTGTGAACTTCTCACTCTACCGCATCAGAGTCCATAAAAAAAGCAATTTGGGCTGTCAGGAACACAGGAGCCGCTGGACTTCTGCTGCCTCACTTCGTTAGTTCCTGTCACTCAGGTAAACCTGAATGAAGGATTCCAAAAACAGGAATCTCAAAACACAATAGAACTTACTGACAACAGCAGTGGATCAATAATTCCTGTGTGCCATGATGTAAAATCACTGATTTTCTCTATGGACTGTATAGTGTGTGTCGAGCACTTTACAGGGCAACACAAACTTATTTTTCCAGTGGGAAAAGACCGACGAGATAAAGCTTAAATCTTTAATGCAGACAATTCTTGGGGAGAAATAAACCACAAGCATCATGTTTCTGACATGTCTTTCATTACCCTGTTTACTAGCGTTTGCAAAAACTGAAAACAAAAAACCCATCTAACAGACGGAGAGAGAGGAAGACAGAGAGACAAGACAGCCTCGAGACAGTCTATTCTTCAATGAACCTTTGTTACAGGAGAGCGCCTGCTGGTGACTAATGACACAGACACACACTGTGGCATTACACCCACTGCTGACCTCAGCAAAAACCCGTCTGTGAGTACATGTGTGTGTGATGTCACACCTATGGCACGTATCCAGGTATTTCACAATGTGTGTGAGAGAGAGAGGGAGAGAGAGAGAGACTTCTGTGATCTATTATGACTGTACGTTTATATGGGTGCGTGGGTGCATAGTGTTTGTATGTCTGTGGCTGTGCATGAATATAGAGATGAGGTCATTGGTTTGGTGAAGCAGACACTGAGAGTCTCTCTCTCTCTCTCCATCATACTACTCACACTTGTTATTTTGAGGGTTTTCTTCAAACAGAGATTTAAACAACCAGCGTGGTGGATTTAGAGCAGGGTTCATACACCTCTTCTCAGGTCAAATTCAAGTACCTTTCAAGCACTTTCACTGTCCATTTTCAAGTGTGTTCAGCCCCTTTCCAGCTGTGGAAAGTTACATAATATCTGTAAAACCAATACATACACTTTTTTAAACCACATTAAAACAAACAACGTTGTGCTAACGATGACCTAAATTGTATTTTGTATCAGCAGAAACATTTGAAGAAAAAGATGTCACCTAAGTAGACTTACAGCAAAAGTTTTCATTTTCCAATTTTTTTCATTTCTCCATCGAATAAGCAAACTCCTCACACTACGTTTGTGAATGAAATACACTAACATTTTCAAGCACTTTTGGAACCTTGAGAACACAAAGTTCAAGCACTTTCAGGGATTTCAAGTACATGTTCAAACCCTGCTAGAGGCATCTACTGTATCAGTGAGTCTGAGTACAGTATTCAAACATAATAGCACTCACCTCCACCCTCCCTCCCTCCCTGTGGCCCTCCGGTAACATAAAAATGGGAAAGCCCCCCGTTCTTATTCATAGTCCATAAAAAACATGACATTGCAACAGGACACACTTCATTAAACAGCACCTTCTCTGAATGTGAATATGAATTCTACACTAATAAAACCCTACACAACAATTCTTATAGTTTCAGGCAGAAATGAAGAGTAAATCTAACCTCTGGCACAAAAAAATATCCTGTTTCACTTTCTATGAAAGAGCTGGAGGGTGAATAGCACTCGTCTTTTTTTCTTTATCATGTCATACGTATTCACATAACTGCTTTCCCGTTCGCATTCATGTTTCTTCTATAGAAACAACATACACAACAGAATACAAAGAAATGAAAAAAAAACATGTTAAAAGTTTTTGTTTTTTTTAAGAGAAAACGTGGTTTCTATGGTATTTTAATTATGTTCCACTTTATTTTCTGAGTCATCTTCTATGTTGATTTGTGTTTTTCCATACGATTACATATCTCCTTTCTTCAATTTACAAACTCCATCGAGCAGCATTTCTAAAATAATTTTTTAACACAATGTGCTGAACTTCACCAAAATGTAAGAAGAACAAGCTGCAAAAGACATCACCCAGAAATAGTGACATTCAACACTACTGTGTTACGAAGGGATTAAGTCTCGTTCTACACTTTGATTACATCTGGTAAGCTCTTGTTGTAGATTCATAGTGACCTACACAGATATGACAGCGACTCTTATCTTTTCATCCGTCTCACTACACAAAAGGCATTAAAAAAATATAGCGTAACTACAACCTAATCACTGTCCTGATCAAAAGTTTTTACTGTACAAGAGTTGGGAAATTAAACATCCTGCCTATGAAGCTAAAATATATTTGGTGTTCATGTCACATTTTCAATGTATACAAAAGTAATAGGAGGAAGAACAGGAGGAGGAGAAGGAGGTCCTATCTCTGGATCATTCCTCCTTCAGCCTCTCTTCTTCCCTCATCTCATTCTTTCTGTTTTTTTCTCCTACAACCTCTTTTCTCTGTCTATATGACAAAGCCGAACAATTGCTTCTTTCTCTCTCTTGCTGTCTGACTCACTGCAATGTAATTACGGTGGCTGTCCACTCTCTCACACACACACACACACACACACACAAACAGAAAGAGCAAGAAAGACATTCACTTATGTAGAATATCTGTGATTGTAATTGTTCTTTCAAAGAGTGTGCTTCACTTACTGTTTTTATCAAAGAAGATTTAAGGGACAACGATTGTTATAAGTTAAGCCAAGGAGTCAGCTTTATGCAAATACACTCACATACACCATTTATACACCAGAGGAAACCACTATCTTCCAGTTCTCTCCATGTGTGCACTTTTTGTCACCATTTTAGGGCATTTTTCTGGCATAACCACTATCCTTGTCAGGACCAGTAGGCCTCATGGAGACCAAAAATCTGGAACCTCATTCCTTAAGTTAAGATATATGGCTTAATGGATTATAGTTTTTGTTTGGATTGTTAACAAATTAATAGAAGTAAATGCAGTGAAGAACAGCTGCAAATGTATGTGTGTGCGTGTGTGTCCCAAGGAGTTACAAGTCATTAACTATGATGTAATTTCCTTCCATTGTAGACAATTTCAGCACACACTACACTGTCACAGTCCATCCACACACAAGCTCACACTGGCAACCGTATCACCTTGCTCAGAAAACCTCATATGGTACTATTTTCCATTAAACTGTGCAGATGTTACGTAACTTTTACCATAGATGAAATACAATACTATAAATGTCATAGCCACCTGCTTCAAATTATTTCTATACATGTTGCAATACATGCAAGTCCACACAACCATACACACACACACTCACACTCAGTGAAGTTTTATTATGAGATAATGATATTAAGGAAGAAGAAGGAAGGAAGAAACTATTGGATTAAGTTAAACATTACATTAAAATACAAACTCTCTTAACGCATTTAGCCACACAACTGCCTGTTGTACTCACTTCAGTAATATAATGTTAACAAAATAAATTACACATGCCACAGAATCAGAAAATTTAAGCAATCAATCCCCCTTGCTATAATCTAAATGCCCCTCACCCTAAATTCCTAGGGTTATACCCTTACCCTAACCCATTAACCAAAACCTATACCAGTATAAGTTCTACCTAACCTGAATTCTGAATCCAAGTCTTAACCATCAAACAGCCTTTTCACGTTGTGAGGGCCAGCCCAACGACCTCACAATGATGGTTTTAAACCAACATTTGACCACACACACACGTGTGCACAGACATGAACACACACTCATCAAAACACACATAAAGTCTAAGAGAATCCTGAATAGTGTTACTGCTGCTTCTGAGAGGAAGAAGGCGTTTTCCTTTTCAGCTCCTGAGGGACACAGCATGTTTTAGGATGTACAGTAAGTGCTCTGTGACTGTGTGTGTGTGTTTACAGACTAATGAAGGTCCTTTCCCTTTGCTTCTGGATTGGTTGCATTCAGGAAGCAGCCCCCACACCCTTCCATGCACATGCACATGCACGTGCGTGCGCGCGCACACACACACACACACACACACACACACACTTTTTACTTCATAGAGGAAGAAACCACATGCAGAAGGATGCAAGGGAATACCAATTAATCATTTAGTTGTTTTCGGTCGGTAAAATATCCTCAAATGGGGAGAAATGTCGACCTGCATTTCCGTCTCAAAAAAGACAACGTTCTCAAAGGTTTTTCATTTTGACTGCAAAACAAAAATATTCAGTTTATTGAAGAAAAGAATAATACATATGGTTAAATTAGTCATCTAGTCAAACTAGTCAATATAATCAATCAGTTCTAGCAGCCCTAATATGCAGGTGTACGCAAACATACGTACACATCCCTATCCCTATAACCTTAACCTTAACTAGTTAACCAGTTAACCCTCTATAACAATAACCTTAGACTAACTACAATTCAAATATTAACCCTAAACTTAAACAGGCTCTGTCTCTTTCAGACCAGGTTTTGGTCTCCATGAGGACTCCATCAGCGCTTATGCTAGAAAAGAGTTAACAAAAACAAGTATCCACGCAAAAAACCCACACACATAACTAAATTAAGTTGCTGGTGCAAAACAAAGGACCTCAGTTGTCCGGGTCAACTATTCATTCATGTTTTTTTCCTTCCTGAGGTGAGTATGCAAATCGCACTCATACATTTGTGCAGGATACGAGACATCCTCACAGCTGCATGTATTTACACAGTAGGTACGAAGTGGCCAATCACTGGAGGAGGAAAAATGCCAATGTGTTTGCTGGAAAAGAACAAGCAACGTATTCAAAAAATGCTGAGGTACAGAGTGATACTTTTAACCCAGTCAAATTACTTCATTTGGCATCATGAATTCCTCATGACATACAGATATTAAGAGCACACAGGCATATTCATGGACTCTACGTGCCTCCACACACTCATAGTTTGCCTCTACAGTGATTGCTATCATTAGTTAGAGTCATTATGTGTCCCACCACATGCTGCAATCTACTGACACTAGACTGCTGCCTTTGTTGCACTCTTTATGTCGTTCTGTGTGGTTCTTAAATCTAACAGTATATCTAGAAAACTACAGGACATAATATAAATCTAAAATATGTAGAAAACAGGTAGAATACATTGACCAAAAACACAGGATGATCACAGGAAAAAAAAGAGAGACATCAGGAGAGTGATGGATTGGATCTCTCTGCCATGTAGTGGACTGGTCCTGTAAGTGTGTAGTCAAAGTGTTTCTATAAATACAGGCCTCCGGCACTGCTCTGCAATTTACACACACACAAACATGTACTTCTGTCTCAGCGAGGACACTCACTGACATAATTCATACTACAGTTTAACCACAATAATTAAACCCCAACCTTTACCCTTAACCTAAATATAAACTCAATCCTCAAACCAAGTTTTAACCATCAAACGGCTGTTTGAAGTCATGACGATTGGCCAAAAAGACCTCAATCTGTCAGATCTGTTACTCAAACTTGTCTGCACAAAAACTGAAATACAAATACACGGGAAAAGTGGAATCAGAAAGGTGACACTACTACACCAGTTTACTATCGCAAAGCCTCCTACATTTCATTTGCACAGCAATGCAAATTTTGTGAAATACTAAAACCTGAATGAGACAATCCACATAAATGGATTTACCAGAGGCACATGGTGTATGTCTAAAAATGAAGCAAAACAACTACTTTTCCCGCGTGTTTCACACAAACGAGGTAATGAGAAGTTTCTGCTGGAGATAATGGATTACACTGCATTCATTTTGGTTATATGACACCAATTTAGGAAACTGGGACTGAACCATATGGTTCAAATCCACATATTTGGGAGTGCTGCCTCAGACAAACGTCATTATATATCAACATATAAAAGTTGAGAGCCAGCATTTGACACACATGCACAGTAAATGTTCTGCACAAATGTGTAATTGAACATGGTAAATGGGTTTATGAATGCAGCCAGAGTAGGACTGAATTTAAGCGCATGATGAACTGAATAAGATAAGTAGCATTGATGTGGCTTCTTTGCTGGTGTGTTCTGTGAATGACTCTCCCAACTAATTACTTTTAAATTAATAGGTGAGAAGATTTGGTTTTACAGTTAACAGCGTTTGGAGCTAAGCGGTTGCAACAAAAGATTTCATATGAGAGAAATCATTTTAACTCCAGCTAGTGTAGGAAATAAAGTCTGCAGGACATCATCCTGGCAAAGGTTATCTACTCATCAGAACAGTGATTCTTCAGATGGCATGGATTTTATTGTTACACCTCACCTTTTTCAGTAAATGAATAAATTATACCCTGTGTGAATTTAACATACCTGAATCAAATATGACACAATCATGCATAACACTATTGTGCATGTAACAGATTAAATTGTGTCAGTGATACATTTCTTCACTGCTGATTTTGGTTTGGCTCGTCCAGAGAATTGCAAATGTTAGTGTGCATAACGACACTCTTATCTGGTCTGAAGCTTCAGTGGCCTCGGGATACTGCAATTCATTAGCATTTTCTTGCATCTGGAATGTGAAGTGGAGGTAAAAAGAAAATAAATAAATAAAAAGCACAGCATCGTGTGGGAAATGCAGAGCATCCAGTGTGTTTTCTATGAGGAGTAAGTGACAAGCAGGTTGAATATTTGGCAGTAACTGATTTTTTAAAGGGGAAACCTTATCAAAGCTGAAGTCATTTTTTGACAAGGCTTGAAGATGCTCCAATATGCCAGGAAATAAATTACTTCATTCATTCATTCATTCATTCTCCATTGTGTTCCCCATGGATTAATTGAATCAAATGTATGTTCAATAAATAAAAAAAGTCCTCCGAACCCAGCCCAAAAACTTGTCCAAACCAGATGTCAATCATTAAAAATCCTCACTGAAGTCAGAGACCCTCTGTGACACTGACCCACTAACGTTAGTAGTCAATAACTTACTGTGATACAGTGCACCGATTTCCATAAACTACACATTTCTTTATAGATTTCTTATAATATTGTTACATATATTTCATTTTTACAGTATAGTTTCTTGAAATGTACGCAAAAGTAATTTATCACCAAAACGCCAAAGCAAATTCCTCTAATGTGAAAACCTACTTGAATAATCAGACTAAAGCAAATCATTTGCGTAATTAAATACCTGAAATTACTAAAGTAATCATGTTGCTACAAATGGCCAAAAAACGGTATGGTACCAATGGTTTAAATATTGGAATGCTGGCCAAACAAGAGCCAAACTGTAGTGGAAATGTGCTGCTAATTAAGTGAATAATGGAACAGTCAAAGCACTATTTATTGCACTATATGTGAACACAACATTTAGAAATAAATGTAAGTGTTAATCTGTTGTTTAGTCTGTGTAAACTTATATATATACATATATATATATATATATATATATATATGTATATATATAAATCACTATATCACTAATTATTGGTGTTGATCATCAACAATAATAATCACGAAAAACTACTACAATACTACAATGAATCATGTTGTTGGTTTAGTGCCAGGTCCTTAATTTGACAGTTTTAGGTGTAATTTGCAAGATAAAACATGGATGTGGATGTTGAACTCTGCAGGCTCTATACTATTAAAGGTGCCATATGTAAGAATGTGGCCAAAAACAATTACTACATTCAAATTCAAAATACCAAGGTCTTTTAGGTTTGTTTTCTGTCATAACTGGCAACCCGTGGTTGCTTGGCAGCTGAGACTCTACTGACTGCAATGATTGGTAGACGGCGGTGGGTGGCGCCACATGCCAAAATATGATTTCAAAACATTAACATGATTTGCAGTCTGCAAAATAATTTTTTTAATGCAAATATTCTGGCTATACTGTTGCTGTTGGTGTTGTTGGTTTGTTATATGAACATTATTCCTGAGTCTCTGTGACATATTAGGAGGATTTTATGGCCAGTTGATTTAGATGTATTACATAATGCACCTTTAACAAAACCTCATATAACCCTTCATATCTTAAACTTAAGATGAACTTTAAGTCTTTACTGTAACTAAATGGGGGAAAAGAAACAGAACTGCTCCATTAAGATATAAATAAGGAGTTCAGCAAGTTGAGACAAATCAAGGTGGCAGGGCAGACATGAGTAGGTGAGATAGTAGGAGGGGGGGAAACTAACGCTGAATGAAAAGAGATTTAGGAACTGAATGTAGGTTAATCCGGTTCACTTCATTTGGTGAGTTAACCTTTCTCCGCAGTCACTCCTCCATGTGACGAGCTCAGTTTGATGGCAGTCAGTGGGTCACTCTTCTTTACAACTTACTGTAAAAGGAAAACTACTGCTGCTGTGAGGCTAAGCTAACTTCACCGCTCACTTTGAAGTCAGTAAAACTGTACATGTGTTCAAATGTCCGGCAGAGGAAAAGGCTAACGACAGGACGGACGTGGAGAGAAGAAGAAGAAAAAAGAAGCAACGGCATCACACAATTTCTCAAAACTGCTGAAATAATCCCAGAAACACGACGTCACTCACGTTGACTTGTTCCAGGAGACGTCAGCGACGTTTGTTAGGACTTAAGTTGCGGGAGAAGCTGCTCACAGTCGGTAGATAGTCCGTTATTTCAGTCGCAGAGCTGGGAGAAGTTGCTGGTGGTGTTTTTTCACTCCTAGCTGTGTCTGTCCTCATTCCCTCATTCCCTCCTTCTCTCCCTCTCTCCTTCCCTCCTTCTCTCCCTCGCACTCTATCGCGTCGCCTGTTCCTGCTTCCCCCCTCTCCACATCGAGCATTCCAATATGGCTGCTGCTGGGAGCGAAACACACACGGGTTTGCGCTGGTAGTCTTATCAGGACACAACGTTGACCAACCCGAAACTTTAAGGAAAACCGTGACCACAACCAAGTCAAAGACATACCTCAACCTAATCATGATTTACACATGTACATTAAACCTTAATAAGTTCCTGTCTCCCCATGACCAGGCTTTTGTCTCCACGAGGACAATACTCGTCTTGGTAAGTTCATATCAGGAAAGGTCCTAACGAGGACACAAATACAAGTATGCACACACACAGAGTGTGTGAGGGTGTGAGTGTGTGAGTGAGAAACCTCATTGCAGCAAGCAAACCCATGAATGAATGAATGAATGTGTGCATACTTAACAAGTTATTACGTGGTTATTGTACCATAGTACAAGGGAGTGGTGCAGTTCATACTGATATGTGTCTTACATAAACTGAGGAAAAAAACACTTTGAATGTTTACTTAAATGTACAGATATAATGTCACACACTCCACATTTTACTGTAATAAAAGTACAAAATCAATATAGCAACAATACACAAGGATCATCAGATCATCATCAGACTAATGTCAAGGAATAACAATTCTAATAACTTGATTATTATAGTTATATTGATTGTCTCAATCTAAATAAAATGTCATTAAAAAAACATCTGAAATATTTATTTCAGTGCACCATATATACTGAGATGACCCAAGAGGTTTTGAGGAGGCCCCTAGTATTTAAATAAACAATATTAGAATTTGACAGTGAGCATGATTGACAACATCCTCTACAGGCTAAATATTCGTATCAAATCCCTGTAAATCCCTCACCTTTAGCCTGCAGTGAAATGCTTTCACTTATTTATATCACTGTCAGATTCTGCTCTGGAATGGAATACAGTGCTTGAAACACTGTTCAAAGCTGACATCTGGTGGTCATTACTCGCTAGTGCATGTGCATTATCTGGGAACATGGATTTTTGCAGTTTTGCATTATTGTGTCCCTGCAAATTAATCGTTAATGCTTTGGTTTTGACACATTAAATCAAATTCGTTGTTTCTGTGGTTCCTTGGTACTTTTCTGTCTGTCTGGCCAAGTCCTCTGTGTAAAAGCTGCCGTGACCCGGATTCGAACCGGGGTTGCTGCGGCCACAACGCAGAGTACTAACCACTATACGATCACGGCTGCCAGATCACCTCCTCTCGTTTCAGCCGAGTCTTTCATATCCACTTCCCCCTTCAATACTGAGCATGACTTTAAAATCACCAGCGCCCCTAATAGTGTGAGGATAAAGAAAACAACGTTAGAAAACAACTTTATGACAACATCCTCTACAGGCTAAATATTCCTATCAAATCCCTGTAAATGCCTCACCTTTAGTCAGCAGTGAAACGCTCTCACTTATATTTATATCACTGTCAGATTCTGCTTTGCAAGGGAATACAGTATGTGTGTGAAACATTGTTCAAAGCTGACATCTGGTGGTCATTACTCGCTAGTGCAGCGTATGCATTACCTGAGGACATGGATTTTTATTGGTTTACATTATTTTGTCCCTGTAAATGAAGGGTAAACGTTTCGGTTTTGCCTGCTATCTCAACAACACTGGCACCAGCGATTGCATCAAAGTCGTTTCTTTTCAAATTCTTTAGCACTTTTCTTTCTAAGTCCTCTATACAAAAACTGCCGTGACCCGGATTCGAACCGGGGTTGCTGCGGCCACAACGCAGAGTACTAACCACTATACGATCACGGCTGCCAGTTTTACCCTTCGCTATCTCTGCTGACTCATCCAGTTCTGCTTCCCCTCTGAATACTGAGCATGACTGAAAATCACCAGGGCCCCCAATAGTGCATATTAAAGAAATCGAAATATTTTAGATACAAAGATATTTAGATAGAAATAGTAATAATACAGGATGAGAAATGTAAAAATATTGCAGTCAATACAGTCAATACTGCAGTAATCATTAACATACTTTTCTCTACAGGGGTGAATTACATCAAGCTAATGCCAACCAATAATAATTCTAATAGTTTGTTTATTACATTACTATTGATTATGTATATATAAGAACACTTCCTCTGAAATATTTATTTTAGTGCACCACATACTGAGATGAACTGAGGGCTTTTGATAACCCTACTATAAACAATATTTATATTTGACAACTTAATGACATCATCCTCCACGGTGAATTCGTTTTATCTTCGTTTCTATCGTACGTTTCTGCCTGTTTGCCCAGGTCCTCTGTGTAAAAGCTGCCGTGACCCGGATTCGAACCGGGGTTGCTGCGGCCACAACACAGAGTACTAACCACTATACGATCACGGCTGACGATTTCACATCCTCACTTTTGCGCCACAGTCTTTCAGCTCTCTTTCCGCCTTCAATACTGAGGATGACTGTAAAATCACCAGGGCCCCCAATAGTGTGAGGATAAAGAAAATATTTTTACATATTAAATAAATCTACATATGTTTTAGATATAAAGATATTTAGATAGAAATATTGAAAGTGCTCATAATGCAGGATGAGAAATGTAAAACTATTGTGTGTCATATTATTTATCTGTTAATGACAAATACTGCAGTAATTATATAATGTACTTTTCTCTACAGGGATGAATAGCTTCAGACTAATACCAACCAATAACTATTCTAATAGCTTGTTTATACATTTCTATTGATTATGTATATATATATAGGAACACTTCCTCTGAAATATTTATTTTAGTGCACCACATACTGAGAGGAAGTTGGGGATGTTGACGCTATTTAGATAAAAGATATTTTGATTTTACAACTTTATGACACCATCCTCTACAGCACGTGTCAAACTCAAGGCCCGGGGGCCAGATGTGGGCCGCCACATCATTTTATGTGGCTCGCGAGTGATTAATTGGTTTTAAAAAGCTGTATTAAAATAGGTCTATGCTGCTTTAAGGCGTGCGTAGACCATAAACTACATTTCCCACAGTGCATGGCGATTGCGTTACCTGCAAAGTGATGGTACCTCCACTGAATCGCAGTGTATCATTGTATATGCATCATGCAACAAGTGAAATTGAATAAGTAAATACAGAAAGTTATTTAGCAATATTTTACAGAGTAGTTGCCTTTATTTTACATTACATTTGGTTACATTTAGTTGCATTTATTCTGTATGACTGTTACATCTGGCCCTTTGAGGGTAACCATTATGCTGTTGTGGCTCTCAGTGAAAATAAGTTTGACACCCATGATGCACAGTGAATTAATTGTATCTTTGTTTTTATTGTACTTTTCTGTCTGTCTGCCCAAGTCCTCTGTGTAAAAGCTGCCGTGACCCGGATTCGAACCGGGGTTGCTGCGGCCACAACGCAGAGTACTAACCACCATACGATCACGGCTGCCAGATCACCTCCTCTCGTTTCAGCCGAGTCTTTCCTCTCCACTTGCCCCTTCAATACTGAGCATGACTTTAAAATCACCAGCGCCCCCAATAGTGAGGACAAAGAAAACAACGTTAGAAGACAACTTTATGACAACATCCTCTACAGGCTAAATACTCGTATCAAATCCCTGTAAATGCCTCACCTTTAGTCTGCAGTGAAACGCTCTCACTTATTTATATCACTGTCAGATTCTGCTTTGCAAGGGAATACAGTATGTGTGTGAAACATTGTTCAAAGCTGACATCTGGTGGTCATTACTCGCTAGTGCAGCGTATGCATTACCTGAGGACATGGGTTTTTATTGGTTTACATTGTTTTGTCCCTGTAAATGAAGGGTAAACGTTTCGGTTTTGCCTGCTATCTCAATAACACTGGCACCAGCGATTGCATCAAAGTTGTTTTTTTTTTTTATTCTGTTGCACTTTTCTTTCTAAGTCCTCTATACAAAAACTGCCGTGACCCGGATTCGAACCGGGGTTGCTGCGGCCACAACGCAGAGTACTAACCACTATACGATCACGGCTGCCAGTTGTCCTCCGCCCGTTTTTCACATGACTCTGACAACAGTCATCAAGCTTCCCTGCCCCCATCAACACTGAATGTCACTGTAAATTCACCAGCCCCCCGCCCAATAGTGTGAGGATAAAGAAAACATTTTAACATATTAAAGAAATCGTTTGTTGGATTAGTTAAAGTTTGCATATTTAGTGCACATTTGCATATCTGTTTTAAGTTTAAAAAAAGCAAAATCATTAAACCATACAAAAGTGAAAAAAGACGTGTGCTTTTACTAATGCTCTGTTCACATCGAACAGGATGGTGAAAAGAAATGACGACTTTATTACACAATTGTAATAAATGCAAATTATAGTCTTACATTTGTATGAATAACATTCAAGCAGTGGCTACTCCAAGGCGTTGGGAGGGGGGTCTACAAATCAAATTCAGCTTAGGGCCCTATAAAGTCTTGAACTGGCCCTGCCATGGATAATTTAAAAAAAACTTTGAACAATTCTATGTGTATGACTTAATGTTGAACAAATATGACAGAAGTGTAATTAACAGTTATTTAAGCAGCAGAGTGTTTTACTATTGGCGCAAGCGGCAGCAATCTTGGAGTCTTGGAATAAATGATTTGATTGCTCCTACTCTGTGAGTTCGGACCTTTTTTGGTTAGTGATCATGTTGGATTAAATTGTGTGAAATGAATCTGTG
The DNA here is from genome assembly GCF_963457635.1 of Microchirus variegatus. Taxonomy (NCBI): domain Eukaryota; kingdom Metazoa; phylum Chordata; class Actinopteri; order Pleuronectiformes; family Soleidae; genus Microchirus; species Microchirus variegatus. The sequence continues at coordinate 10,962,351 of NC_139814.1, forward strand.
TTTTTTCTGTTAGTTGGATATTCACACCAAAATAAAATATATTACTTTGTAATATTATTTTTTGAAGTCAACCTTCAGTGTAGTCTTCACTATGTGGAGCATTACCACCACACAATCAAACCATTTGAATGTAGTAACTGTTTTTGGCCACATTCTTACATATTGCACCTTTAACTAATCTAACCCTTATGAACGATATTTTTATTGCTGTAGAACACAGAACAATTTAATCAGGATAATATCTGCAAGGTCATTTTTACTTGTCAAAACTACAGTGTTAGATATCTGTAATTCCGTTTTTACTAGTAAGATTTAAATTACTTTTGCAATTCATGTGTATGGAGTTCGTCATTATAGATATATCTGTAACTGAATTATAGATATCTCTATAATTCAGTTACAGGGAATAAAGGATGTAAAATGTGGAGAAAGTCGACAAGGCGTATAGTTCCTGTCTGTGTGGATATTGCAGGAATTAACTGACACCAGAGGGTGGCAGTAATGAAGTCAATAATATATTATATGTAAACTGCTGTTAGACACCATAGAAGAAGAATGAGGAGGACGAGGAGGAGGAGGGCACTTCCTGTCACTATTTCATAAACTCGGGACGTAGAGGTAAGTAAGCTACACCGATTGTTTGCTTTCGTACATCGAAGCTTTCTTCGCGTGACTGGTTTGAAAGCAAATGTTATCATTAACAGTTGTATTAATATGTTGTGACTGTGCAATCTGCAGACTGTGTCGTGGATGCGCTGCTTTTATTTTGACATTACAAGGTTAACTGCGCGCTCACTCGGCTAAGCTAGGCTAGAAATAGCACAATGAACATGGAGGTCAGTGTGAACTCTTAAAAGCGAGGCAAAAGCGTCCAAATATACCAGTGGTTATTTAGTTAAGTACGTGGCTTTGTTGAACTAAATTGTCACAATTGGACAGTTGGTTCAGAGCAATCCCTGTTGTCTTCGCTTCGCGTTTGTTTGCTAGCGTAGCAACACCTCTGACATCACATTACTTAAGAGGTTACACAAGGTGTCTGATATAACAAAGAAAATTAAGGATGTCTTTCAAAAAATATTGCAGTGTCACGCAAATGTACTCTACATATCTATAGCCTGAAGTGTCTGTGAATTAGGTGTCCTTTTGAAATAAATTCTTCAGCCATAATCCAGTACAGCTTATGTTTTGATGCTGTTCTGCAAGATGTAAATTGCAACCAAACGTTATTTTTGCTTATTGCAACATTAATCTTGTTTTTATATGGACTGATGTCAACTGCCGGAGCCCTAACCCCAGTTAGAGATCTGTTAATAAGTCTTATTAGTACACATTATGTAGTAAAGTATAGGGTTAGGATATAGGATTAGTATTCCTGTGTAATCTTGGACAAAGTTACGTGCAGTTTCTTTGCATCATGATTGTATGTATATAACATGTTGGCATCTGTCCATGCCCCCAGGAAGGATGTTGTCCCTCTCTCGTGCTGTGGTGTGCGGTGTGACTCGAGCCCCGGCTGCCATCACTCAAGGTGGAGTGACTGCTTTAACTCGATTCAACAGCACAGCGCAGGTAAATGGACTGAATTCATTTGCAACAACTGTAAAGCCAGAAGTTGCATTTACCTTATGTGTCTTTGCATTACTTTTCCAGAGTGCTCCAAAGAAAACCACATATGGTGGACTGGCAGATGAGGACAGAATTTTCACAAACCTTTATGGCCGTCATGAGTGGAGGTAACATCATCAATGTTACAGTCTAAAGTCTTGTTGCAGTCTCTTACCACTACATATGTTTTTCATCTCCTTATACAATGTAAAATATTGGGCATTGCAGTAAGGATAAAGTCATTGTTGTTAACCTGACACTTTGTTGGATTAAAACCTAATTTCATAATTTCTTTAAACAGAAAACAGTCCTAAGCTGTTCCTATTTGTGCTTCAGGTTGAATGGAGCTTTGAAACGTGGTGACTGGTACAAAACCAAGGAGATCCTTCTGAAGGGTGTTGACTGGATCCTCAATGAGATTAAGGTCTCTGGTCTGCGTGGGAGAGGTGGAGCTGGTTTCCCTACAGGCATGAAATGGGGCTTCATGAACAAGCCCAGCGACGGCAGGTCAGTGAGGAGAACGACAGGCATGCACACATTTACATTTCCCCCTCATATTAATCGAAAATATTTTCCGATTTATATCAAAACAAAAAAAGGAGTCAGTGAAATGGCAGGCTTTCAGATTTCATCTCATGAATAAGTATTTGCACTGATTTTGGTTACCAAGGATACTTATGAAGCACATAAGTGACTAATCCAATCTTAAAGTTGCAGTGTGTAAAATTTTGCAAGATTTCATGTTTCATGTTGCCATTCAATTAATTTGTCCCTTACAAATATGTTGTTCTAATTATGAGCTGTTGCGGATCCTGATTTAAATATTAAAGGCTCATTCTCTCTTAATGAAAAACAACAATTTCTACAATGAGGTGATTGTACAATGGTAACATTTAAGTATTAATCTTTTATTTTCAGTTTCTGAAAATAAGTTCACTTAAATTTTTAGTGTAATACCTGTGTCTTGTATGAACTACACAGAACTACAATAGCTTCAAAATATGTAATACAGACCAGACATGAACAAAAGGTCCAGAGTATTTTGGCATTGACTGAACATAGTTGCTGCTTTTGAAAATATAAAAATAAATAAAGACTTCACTGTGTTCTGTTCTTTTTGTAGACCAAAATATCTGGTGGTGAATGCAGATGAAGGAGAGCCTGGCACCTGTAAGGACAGGGAGATCATGAGGCATGACCCACACAAGCTGGTGGAAGGCTGTCTGATCGCAGGGAGGGCCATGGGTGCACGTGCTGCCTATATCTACATCAGAGGAGAGTTTTACAACGAGTCATCCAACCTGCAGGTGAATATGACACTGTTGAATACAGAGTGTGGGTGATTGAACTAATACCACAGTACTTTAAAATTGCTTAAATATGACAACAGTAACAAATACAGTTAGAATGATGTCACTTGTGCGGCGGAATTGTGCATTTCCTTCTCGTTAAGGTATTTAGGTTTATGACAGAACATCGCTAGATTTGTTGCTGTTTGTTATTTATTTATTTTTTTTAAGAAAAAGTCACATGGGGTCTGTAAAGTAATATGCACTCGAAAACGACATGGAACGTAAACAAGTCATCTTCTCTGTTTTTTTGTGGAGTGCTACAACACAACTTTCACTCCTGTCGCATGTACTACAGCCAATGGCGATATTTCCTGAAAGAATGCCAAGTTTATGGGGAACTTTTTTGAAAACTGCAAAGGAAAAAAAAGATTGTTTACGTTTCGTGCCGGTTCCATCTAGACTTGGCCACAGTCTCTCCCTCTTGTTTATCGCTCATCTTCAGTGTGGTGTGTGAGGGACAGCATGTGCATAGGGGGAGGGACTGACTGTGAGCTAACTTCTCAGAAAGTGAGTGAGTGAGAGAGAGAGAGCAGAACAAGGAGTTGGTTCAGAGATGCTTTTCTGAAGCAAAACAAAAGTTGACATCTAAAGAAAGAGATGACTTTGCACATCCATGACCGCAACAATGTATAGATGGATGTAACTTTTCTTGTGGAAATAAGGCATCACCAACTATGGCAAGTCCAGATGGACCAAATTAGAATGTTGCTTCACCATAATAAGAATAGTAAAAACAAAACTTCTTTCAATTCATCCTGTATTTTTAATTATATCTTCATTATCGCATCACTTTTCCTAGGTTGCTATCAATGAGGCATATGCTGCTGGGATGATTGGAAAGAACGCCTGTGAATCTGGTTATGACTTTGATGTGTTTGTGATGCGTGGAGCTGGAGCATATATCTGCGGAGAGGAAACTGCTCTCATTGAGTCCCTGGAGGGAAAGCAAGGAAAGCCCCGTCTGAAGCCTCCATTTCCTGCAGATGTGGGTGAGTTTCACCAGAAAAGGGGATTTTGGAAGTTCGGACATTTGATCTTCGTTTGTAATTGGTGCTTGTCTTTTACATTGGTAATATTTTCTCCAGCCTGCCAGCAATTGTAATCTGGGGCCGTATTTATCAAGCGTCTTAGAGTGCCATTTTACACTTAAGTCCTGAGAATTTGTGAAATTTAGTCCTACTCTCAAACTTAAGAATAAAAGCTATTCATCAACTTTTTAAGTCTAAGAATCACTCCTACTCTCCCAGATATTTACAAGACCTCCAGAGGTGTCTTAAGTGGTTAGGAGTTGCCAGCAGGGGGCAGCACTGAGGTGAGAAGGATGTCCTGGCTTTGTTATATGACGAGCAGCTGATCAAACGTCAGGGGCGCGGATTTATGTTTTTGCTGATGAGTTCTCATCATCGTGCTTGCATGATTGTTGCTATTTTGACACGCGCACATTCGTCTCATAGTAAAACACATTAGATCAATTAACAGCAGCGGCCGCAATGAACGCACGCACGCAACCGTAACCGCCGTAACCGCCTATAAGTTTAAGGTAATAACAGCCTACCAACCGAACTGCAACGTCACTCATTAATTAATCAAAAGCTGATATTAATTATACTGTTATACTGATCATAACTGGTTTTAATGACACAAATGTAGGTTAAATCTAAAAGTGTTACTAACTACACACACCAGGAAAGAAATAATCATATCCACCAAAACTACAGCAAAAAGGCAACGCAAATCATGGACCAAATCCGCAATTCAAAACCATCCCAACACATCCTTTAAAACACAGTACCACAGTAGGCTATAACAAATATTTAATTTGTCGTTTTGTCACTCACCATTATTTTTAATTGGTGATGAATGCGTTTCCTCTGGTAGCGGTGCGTCTTACAAACTGGTCCGCGATTATTTCCAGGTTGTTATTCCTTGACAATGTCTTGTGACAGTTCAGCCTTGGTCTATTGTTGACCGCAGATAGGTTTTCCGACATTACAATGCAACCCGTTAGGTATTGGTCATTAACAAATCAATGACAAGCGTAGGCTGGCACATGTGAGTGCTCGACAATCTCCGTGGGTGCTCGGCAATATCCGGGAGCACTATTCTTAGACATGGGATTCCCTTCCGTGATTGGTAATTTCTATGGACACGGAAGTGACGTCACCTAAAATTCAGTTTACGGCACAAAGTACTGTCGTAATTCAACTCTGAGAGTGACACTTAAGATTCAGTCCTACACTCCGCTGAAACTGTGAGTAAGACGCTTGATAACTAACTTTTAAGTGCAACTTTCAGCGAATAATTTTTTTACTCATAAGTCTACTCTTAGCAGGGTTCTTAGGAGTAATTCTAAGACGCTTGATAAATACGGGCCCTGATCTTTAATTCTTGCCTAATTAAAATGGTTTAAAAAAAACAAAACTTGTTTTAAACTCATTTTACAGGGGTGTTTGGTTGCCCGACAACTGTTGCTAATGTGGAGACGGTAGCTGTGGCGCCCACCATTTGTCGCCGTGGAGGCTCATGGTTTCTGGGCTTTGGCAGGGAGAGAAATTCGGGCACAAAGCTCTTCAACATCTCAGGCCATGTTAATCAACCCTGCACTGTGGAGGAGGAGATGTCCATCCCTCTGAAAGACCTCATTGAGAGGCATGCAGGTATACATGACGTCAATGTTGCAAAGAGCCCAGACAAAACAACAAAAATTATATCTGGATTGCATTTCTCTCTACTCATGGCCTGAAAATATTAAGATGGCTTAAGCACATCTCAGTTTAAACATTGTAACTCCGTTGAATCAACACCTGTCTTGTAGGTGGAGTTCGTGGTGGGTGGGACAACCTGCTGGCTGTAATCCCCGGTGGCTCCTCAACACCACTCATTCCTAAGAGTGTGTGTGAAGACGTGCTGATGGACTTTGACGGCCTCGTTCAAGCTCAGACTGGGCTTGGCACGGCGGCTCTTATTGTCATGGACAAATCTGTGAGTTTCCCTTCTGGAGCATAATTGATATTACATAAAGACGTTTGCAAACATGTAAAACATTGACTGATGCTTTGTTTCTGCAGACTGACGTTATCCGAGCCATTGCACGTCTGATAGAGTTCTACAAACATGAGAGCTGTGGCCAGTGTACTCCATGCAGAGAAGGTAAGGATGGCTTCAGTGTCATTTAATACAATCTACAGTGCCATAGTTAAGTTTCACATGCCGGGCCTTGGTTAGGGTTTCTCACTGTCTGGCCTCTTCTCTTACAAATGTCAAAATTATTAAATACTATTTTCCTCCTCCTCTTTTTCTCCAGGGGTGGACTGGATGAACAATATGATGTGGCGTTTTGTACGCGGTGATGCACAGTCGTCAGAGATCGACATGATTTGGGAGCTCAGTAAGCAGATTGAGGGTCACACCATTTGTGCCTTGGGAGATGGTGCGGCGTGGCCAGTGCAGGTATCCACATTTGTTCTCATAATGCATTTTCACACTTCTATGATGATTTACCAAATGGAAAAGTGTTGAAATTTTGCAGACTGTGGTTTGTGGTGCCATTAAATCGTACTGCATTACATTAAAAGCGTTCTATACTGATGGTTAACAATCTCAAAATTCAACCAATACCTCTCCAACTGTAAAATAAAATCCTCTTGATGATGAAAGGATTTGTTGCACATATATTATATTGATTTGTAACAGATTTAGCAAGGTATAACAAAGAAGAGTAAACTCACAAATACAAATCATAACCTCAGAAAGTTCATAGACGTAATGCTTTAAAAGTGATGGACATACATTTTTTTTTCTGCATCTGTTCTTAATCTGCATCAATGCAATCATGATTAATGTATTAATTCCCTATTGTGGACTTTTTGTCTCTTTCATAGGGATTAATCAGACACTTGAGGCCTGTGATGGAAAGTCGAATTGCTGAATACCAGCAGCAGCAGCAGCAGCAGCAGGCCAGGGCTTAAATGTTTCTTCTCTGTCCTTTAAATTCCTTTCTCTCATTCATGCCCAAAGTCCCATGTTTGTGTCACTGAAGAATTATTTAAGATAACATGCTGTTCACTTCACCATCAAGTGTTGCATTGATGAGTCGGCCTTGTCTGAAGATATTGTCAATAAAGTTCTATGAACCATAAATTGTCATTTGACTTGTTTCTTAAGTCTTTTTATTTTAAGCCAATTTGTTGTCACAATATTTTTGTTCGAATGCCAATATAACAAAAATCACAAATGTATAGGGATTTTGAATTGTACAAACACACTTAAAGTTGTAAAAAAATTATTGTTTTTAATGTTTACCACACACTTGTTTGTGTAAGGTTTTTCACAGGTGCAAAATTTAGTCTGAAGTTAAATGACATTTGTCAGAATAAGATTTGAAAATATGTCAGCTTAACTTTTTCATATCACCCACTCCTAGTTTTAAATCACTTGAGCTCCAAAGGCTTATGCAGTCGCTACCCTGAAGCATTCAGCAGCTCATAACAACAAAAACATTTATTGGCAAAGTGTTTCAAAAGTGAATAATTATAGCACATTATTGCTTTTAATGTTTTGTCTCAGTAACAGGGGTTGGTTGACAACCATGTCTGTCTTTGTTAAGTTTATTTCCAAATTGTTTTATGTGTGCCTGAGTCCAATAAAGATTTGATATTGATCCCGGTGACGCTGAATTTTCATAATCTCGCGATAACGCCATGTCCGCAGTCTTGGTCGTGTCACGTGACGTGGCCAGCCTGCAGCTTCCTTTCAGTGGACGAGCCAAACGGTAAGAAGCAGTTACCTTTTCGAATTGTTTTCAGAGACCACATACAGCTTCAAATACAACCAAAACAAGAAATAAGTAAGCCCACATTTGAAATGCTGTTGAAATATATTAGGACATCCATCTAGCTCTGCTCACGGCCTCTTCCTCCATCCTTCTCTCAGCTAGCTTAGGCCTAGCATTCGCTGTTTTGTTTTTATATCATCACTAGTAGGCCTCATAATATATGGAACTTCACTCTGTTATTTGGGGTTCATCTTTAAATAATTCGCGTAAACACCCGGGATGCACTGAAAATCCGGCCACCGAAACATATTGGCCGTAAATGGCCAAAAAAGGCATTTTCGGTTTTCGGCCGAAAGACACCGAACACCTAAACAAGGACGGTGAAATGATGCATGCACGCAGAAACTGCGGCCAGCACACGCCTGTCTATTCCCGTTTGCAGCCTGTCCAAGATCAGTTTGAAACACCGATAAAACGGTTCCAAAGAGATGCAAGAACAGTAAATGCTGGAAAGTATTTTTGCGCAAAAGAGAAACTTGGCTGCATACAGCACAGACTGTGAACTCCCCGCGACATTCACTCGGATCCCCTATACTTAAACGCGACTGTACGCGATCCTCGTCATAAAGATCATTACTTGTACGTGGGGAGTGCGTCGAGTAATGATCCATACTGCGTTGGATACCGAGAGCGCGGATACGGAGAGCAGATGAGCACCCTCTTCCTAAATATTTTCATAATTTCTTAATTGAGTTATTATTTGAAGCATGAAAATTAATCTATAGATCTAAAATATAATCAACACAATTGCAATGCCTTGACTTTAGTAAGGTTAGTACACAGAAAGTTTACATCATTTCGTTTGGGGTTTCGGCCAAGTGTTCCTGGTTTTCATTTTGGACAACAATTTTCATTTCGGTGCATCCCTAGTAAACACCCGGGTGCTGCTATGATTTCAGCTGTATCCACAAACTTAACATGCATGGTGCACATCCTGTGTGTGTATGAAACAACAGTGTGTTCTTTATTACAGGTCTATGTGGCTGGGAGGTGTGAGGCAGCATCAGCATGGAAATGTTAAAGATAGAGCAAGTCATTGTTGGGAGTGAGGTGAAATCCACTTCAACAGAGATCAAGTCTGAGCCTGTGGTTATACCACTGCAACCAAGTAAGCTGACATTTACTATGTACCTGATACCTAGATGGGCTTTAATACCCATTTATACAGTCTTTTCTTCCACAGTTGCAAAAAAAAAGTGAATTTCTCTGTGAGGTGAATAAAGTATCTATCTATCTATCTATCTATCTATCTATCTATCTATCTATCTATCTATCTATCTATCTATCTATCTATCTAATCACCACACCACTTGTCATGTTATTGCTATGCAGATCATCAACATGAGGGTCTGCAGTGTTTCCAGTGCCTAATCACCTTCTCTGACTTCAAAGCCAAGGAGAGACACATGAAGAAAACTCATCGGGAACAGTACAAAAACCACCTGCAGCAGGTAGAAAATAGCAGACATAAATTACGAAGCCAAATATTGAGTAAACAAACTAAGTAATTCATGTCATATACAGTACAATACTTATGATTATTGTTTCTACGGCCTATTATTTTGCATATCAATTATAAACTATTAAATGGCTTATACAACTGTGAAATTGCAGACAATAATATTTTTCACTTTATTATGTATTCAGTAGGGATGCAACGTTACAGTTTCTCCATGGTTCAGTATGTATCATGGTTTTGGGGCCACAGTATCGATACTGTTACGATATCTTAATATAAAACTACTCAGATTAGCAAAGGCAATATCACATTTTAACAATATTTCAAAGCACAGATATAATATATATCTATATATATAACACACCACAAACTTTATTTAAACAATAGTGCACTATCGGATCAAATGAAACAGCAAACATGATACCACAGAAATTAAAAATAAGTAAAGTTTAGTGCTATCCAACAAAAATAAACAACATTTTAACCCACTCACAGAAACTACAACTACAACTACAAATACACGATGCTGCTCCAAGTGAAAGAGACGGATAATGATGCTTGCTCTGGGTGGCGCTGTAGAGCACGTGTCTGTCCAATATCCAACTTCAAACCAACTTCACTGCGCTCCATAACAGATGCTTGCACACCGTGCATCTAACAGAATTACTGCAGTAGATTAACTTAGGATGGTCTATTTTACTGTCATGAATACTGTAGAATAACTCCACACTAGTACAGGTTTGCATGGCCCCAGAAAATAATGCTTTAACAAAGAAGAGCTACTCATGATTCTAATGAAGTGAGGAATTGGAATGCAAAGACAATTTACAGAACACGGACTGTGCAAATCAACATCTTTTATAAAAATCCCTGTGTTACCTGCTGATGTGGAGGGTGCTGACCTTAACTTCATGCATTCTCGATATTCCAAGACATGCTTACTAGGGCTATCAAAAATGCTCAAAAAAGATATTCGAATATTCCCTCTAAAAAACACAGATATTCGAATATATTCTCATAGTATTTGCATCGCGCATCTGGGGTGCGTTGCATCCGCTGCATCTGGAGGCTTTCAATCAGTCAGACTGTCAGGTGATGACAGCATGACGTCAATAACAGGACAAACTAATATAACGAGACATAACTACCTGTAGATGTAGTTTATTTAAGTGTAAACATATTTCACAACATATTACCTACACAAAAATAAGTAAATGAACTAATGACCAAGAGCGCACGCACTCGCTCGCTTTCTCTCTCTCTCCAGCCCCGTGCCAAAAATGCCTCGCGCTCTCCGCGCACACAGGTTTAAATGACCAACAAACAAATGCTGAGTGCTGATCAATAGTTTTGTGCAAGTGATTTAAGATCCTGACTCTTGTCCCAAATATGACATGCTTTGTTCAGTGATAAAAAAAAAAGAAAAAAAAGAATCTGCGCGGATGCTGTGTAATCAAATATACCGGTATGGCGGTATATTCAAAATTCATATTGTGACGGAAAAAAAAAAACGGTATTCGGTATGAACCGGTATACTGCCCAGCCCTTCGTATTGAACCGAATGGTTCGGTAAAATACAGAATACTGTTGCATCCCTAGTATTCAGTGGATCTTTTGTACACCTGTAAGTCCAAATCCTTATTACTTTTAGTTAACTACTTCTTGGAAATCTTGCTGTGAGGTGGATACGTGATTAATGTTTAGGCTTGACTACAGTTGAGAGAGAAATTTGCTTATATATGATATGGTAAACCTGTCCCCTTCTTAATAAAATAAACCATTGAGAGAAGTGTCAAGTTGGGATTTCATTATTGTTTAACCAATTTTCTGATCATCTCTTTTCAGGTTAATACACTCTTTACTTGTTACCGGTGTGACAAGTGCTTTTCCTCCTCGGACGAGCTCAGTGAGCACCAGGCTACCCATAGCTCAGGGGACGGGGACAAGCCCTTCCTCTGCATTTACTGCCAGAAAAGCTTCCATACCTTCACTGAGGTGAGGACACCACAGGCTACATCCAAGTCTGCTTTTTCTGCAGTATATTATATACATATAATATATGTAGTTCTGTTTGAAAATGATAAGATAACTGTGTATTGTTCTTGTGTCATCTGTCTCACTGCAGGTGAACAAACACAGAGGAAATGATTGCAAAGAACGACAGTATCCCTGCAGGGACTGTGTCGCCGTGTTCCCCAGTCGTCCACGACTTCGCAGGCATCGCAAATCAGTGCACGTCGAGCTGCCGGAGGACCCTGATGAAATCTGCACCTACCAATGCTACAAATGTTGTCGTGGCTTTCAGACCGAAGAACAGCTCCTGCAGCACCTTGAGAGAGTTGCCAATGATGTAGACTGTGAAACTAAGTTGCCAGGTAAAAAACGTGGCCGTAAACCCAAGAACACAGTTCAAGGAGGGATAGTTGATGTCAAGAAGATCAAACAAGAAGAAGAAACGGGGGGATTGGAAGGATATGGTGAGTCTCTGACAGAGGGATGTCGCTCCAAGGAGAAGCAATCGCAGCTAAAGATCCCTTGTTCTGAAACAGCTTGTGACCTCGAATTCCCTTCTGTTGCAGCCCTACGGGCACACAAGAGGGAGAAACATGGTCTTCCTTGCAAGACTTAGACTTGCACAGAGTCTAGTGAGAGCAATGCTTGACCGGAGCAGCTCAAAGCACTCGAGCTGTGGACATACCTGAGGAAAGAGCTTTGCACGAGAAGATCCACCAGAATACCCAAACTGGGGTAGCAGAAAAAAAATGAACTATATGGGGAAAAGACTGCAGCTTACTCTTATAACACTCAATGAAAGAATTTATAAGAGTATTTCTTACCATATTCTCTACAGTAAGAGGATGATTTTTATGTGAATCATTAGGGAGCAAGTTTTTGACACAAGGTTGCAATGTGTTGCAGCACCTTTTGAATTATGGATGCTTTTTTCCGGAACTTTTTTTCCTTTAAGGTCTCTTTCACTTGTAATGAAGAGCCTGTGCATCATTATGATTTACAGTATGTCCACCGTGAGATCGCATCACTCTTGCTACTCGTATTTCCTCTGTTGTCACTAATAATGTAAGTAGTTAATTCTTAAAGTGTGACAATGATTTACCTTAAACTGTATTTCATTTTCAGGAACACTAGTGAAAGTGACAACTTCATGGAAGATCCTCAACATAAAATCCAAAATCTGGTGGGCAAATGTATTACTCTTGTGGTATAATTTGTCCTCCAAAAAGTAAATAATTGTTGCATTAAATAATACGTCACGTGTCTGAGGTGTTTTGTCTGTTATTGTCTCTTCAATTACTATTGTGATACTTGGTGATAAAATAGCATTCATTCACTGTCAAGAGGTGGTTGTATATGTGGGCCACTAATTGGTGTGGTACCATGATGTAAATTTCTGAATTTATCATGATCTCCATTATTGGCAGTGATTGTTATCTGCTCTTAGCTATGCTAATGTGCAGTAGTGAATACTGCATGTGAACATTTCATTAATTCTCAACACACCAGTGGTGAGTGCAGCTTGAGGCATTTTATAGGTCTTCATCACCAACACTGACAAGAAAGTGCAATTCTCTAATGTCAATATTTGCTCTTTAGAGTTCTATGTTTTTAAAACTTTTTCAGTTTGGTAATAGAAAGATACCTTAGGAAGATTTCCTAAGGTTTGAGGTGTATGTCACAGTACAAGAACCACAACGTAGGTACACATTTATGAGGGTCAAACATGAGACATTCACATGGAAAAAGATCAGGGCCATTTGTTTTGATTTTTTGTGGAAAGAAAGAAAACAACAAATAGACAGAAGGCAGAATACCGAGATCAAAGTCAAAATGATGGCTTTAATCCCAGAATTCTGCCTTTGTTTAAAAAAAACGCATGTGGTCCTTAACCTCTTCCGTACATTTAAGGTCACTGGTGCTCTGAGAATTTGCTTAACTCAAGCGAAGTCGAACAGGGGTGGCACTGCGCCGGCGAAGTTCGTTTTCCCATGATGCCTCTGTGTTTTTTGCTATCTCGCGCCTTTGCCTCAGAGCTGTCCATCTTACCTCTCACAGCGCTGCAGTCTCCGTCCGCCTGCGCGCAGTCTGTGTTGTTGTAGTAAATAATGGCGGCATCGGGAGGCGGATTATCATCTCCCGCTACTGTCGCGGGCTTGAACACCCAGGCTCCGGCCCGGGCTCGCTTCCCAGGTCGACCGTGCTCGCTACGCAGCAGGCTGCGGTCGGAGAAACGTACCCGACGCGGAAGGTTGGGCTCCGACGACGGGGAGCTGGATGTCGAAGGGCCGAGGCCCGTAAACATCGGGCTCGCGTTGAGCGAGGATCCGTATCTACTGCGCCTTCTTGGGGTGACTGAGAAGTACAGGCGGCAGGGAGATGCGGGCTTTGACTCGAGCAACAGCGAGGAGGTGAATAAGCTAACTAATAGCATGTCAACTGGATTTGCAAGTGTGCCCTAACAGCACACGGGTCCATATTGTTTTAATGACGGGCATTTAAACTGTTTGTTTGCTGTTTACAAAAAGTATTTAAGCTAACGTAAAGCTAGTTAGCGGCAAGTTGGCTTACATTCTCTCATTTTTAAATGTTGCTTTGTAGCTAGCTCTCTGTTATGCAGGGTATTCTTCAGAGGGGTTGATATGTGACTATTTAGTCTGCACTCATTAGTATTAAATTGTTTTGAAATGCCAGCAGTTTACATGCACAGAGACCACTGTCTCCACAGCTGTGTGTGTTTGCATGATAAGGGCATTAGGCGGAAACTTTGGCGGTATGTTAGAAACTGTAAGTGCGTTTTGTTTGTCGAAACCAGGATGTGCCTTTGTTCATGTGCATCCCTGACATATTTTACAGAGCTTAAGCTCCCAATCTGAGCTGAAATCCACGGGCTGCTAATCTTGTCGTACATAGAACGTTTCTGGGGATAACTTGCAGAGACCACACATCCCCACGCTGTCAGCTGACCGCTGGGTGTTTCTAACGTCAGTCTAACGCAGGGGTGCAACTGAAGGGTACACATAAAGCTCCAGGTTACTCTTGCGATGTTTGTTTTTTTTAAACCAACACTTGGTTTTGCACAGTATATCATCACGGAAAAATAATTCTGACACTTATTTACATTTTTAGTTCCTGTCTATTTCAGAGAGTATGAAAACTAGAGAGGGTGCAAATCTACACCAAGGCTTCTCAATTTGTAACCGTGTTAATATGCGTCTGATTCCATATCGCAACCAAAATCCATTCTTAATCTAATCTCCAGAAAATGTATTTTATGTCTATCCTTTACTTTGAGTTATGCTGCTCAGAGACTAACAAACAAACACTGCCACAAACAGGATGTAAAAATGTGTATGTGAAGTGGGGACTGGATAGTTGTGCTGGAACACTGATATTCTTAAGTGGAGCTCTAAGTCTAAAAAGTAGTCAGTGATAGAAAAATATATCAAAGTTAGCAGTGTAAATCCTCTGATAAAGGCTTTGTGCCAAAATGTGTTTTGTGCTGTAGTGAAATTTATTTGTCCTTACTGCTAAATGGGAATGTGCTTCCTATGATATATATTTTTATTCAATAAATATATTTGTTAGTACCCTGCACCCTGCAACACAATTTTAATGAGAGCTATTTCTAATTGTTAATAGATTGATGGTCATTATTTCAAATGTTGTTGACTGCAATACACGAGCGGGTACAAGGTCAATTGGGGTGACATTTTTTAATGGTATTACGCTGATTTCATCCTTGGTGAAAGGCGCACCATTATGCCATTCAAGTTGTCAAACATCTGGAAAAGCAGTTTAAATTTTGTAACGGTGTGAATTCCAAACTCTTTGTGTACTTTTTACGAGCGACATTAGCTACGGCTGCAATTTGCTCTTATTTTCACCAGTGATTGATCATTTTATCCTTTTAACACTTTATCAGAAAGCTGTGAAAAAAAACAAAACATGAAAAGTTCTTGGTCCAAAAGATGATTGTTTCAACCAGTGGTCTAAACCATGAATATCTGCTCTGTACAACCATAAAATACATTTTAGACATTGTTGCCCCTTTTCACCTTAAGAATGTGTTTTCTGTGATCAGACAGCGATCAGATAGCTCTTCACCACATGCATTTACACCTGGTATTAACGTGCGTCTCCGGTGTCCACATCAAGATCCATCCAATCGTTTTCGAAGCAGGGGGAAAACTATGAAAGCAGAGGAGAAAGCGCAGCTTTGTCGCTGCTGTTGCGTTAGCTGTGCTTGGAGCCACCAAGTACCTCCGCTCTGCTCAGTTATTGTGGGTGGAGCCGGGAAGCATCTCATTTACACTGTACAAAGAAAACACATTTTAATGCCACGTGTAAAGGGGGCCTATATGAACAGCACAGAGGATTCAGATATGTCCATGTGTTGATATTGCTTCTTTACAGATTGCTTCTTTTGTGTGCTCGAGCATTCTCAGGTGGTGTTTTCTCAGCAGCAGCTACACAGATGGATGGTGATAATGATATAATCCCGAATTGGATCTAATCATATTACTGACGCTCCATCACAGGGGCTTTTGTATCTGACATCAGCCAGACTTCACTGATGCAATTCCCTCAGTGTGGACAGTAACAGTCACATGGCTCATGCTAAACCTTGTGGGTGATGCAAGTGGTGAAGTGCCTCACACTTGTGTTCTGCAGTGGGAAGAAGGAGGTTTCATTGGAGTAGTTTCATCTCTGACCGATCTACTGTGTTGCTATTTTGCGTGTGAAGATGGATGTGAGTAATTGGAAACCAAGTTGTCGGTGTGCTTTTGATCTGCTATAGTATGCAGTCAAAGTGTCTCTGTGGTGCCTGAATTAGAGGATGCTAGACACTAATCGCGTTTCAGAGCTCCCTAAACTTTGGTGGTGCTGCATTACTGCTAGATTACAGATTATTGCACCTTATTAAAGCTTTTGTGCTCATGTGCACGGAGATGGTGCTGCTGCTCAGGTAGAAATCTGCCAAGTTAATTCTCATAGCTGACTCAGAACTGTATTATCTAAGACATGGGGGTAAGGATGCTGTTGATAGTTGATGTTTTAATGCCTGTAATGAAGTGGGTGAAAAAAAATATTTCCTTAAAGATACAGTGTGAACAATGTAGCAGTATTTATTGGTGAAGTTGCATGTTGCAGCCTAATATCCCCCTTCACTTCCAAGTGTGTAGGAGAACTTATGTAGCATTTGTTTACTAGCAAAGCTCAAAAGACGTTTAGTTTGTCCATTGTAGGCTATTGTAAAAAACAAACAAACATGGTGGTCTAAAATGATGGCCTCTGTCAAGCTGACCATGCTCCTGATATAAATTTAAAAGGCTCATTCTAAGCTAATAAAAAATCATACAATCATGCGATTGAAAGATGAAATGTATTTAATCCAAAACACACTTAACCCTCTGGACAAGGAAATAATTTATCTTCAGTTTGATTTGTATATTGCCTCAGATGTGAGTGTAATTTAAGATCAATTGCATTAACAGCTGTGCTGCAGCATGTCATCATGATAGAAGGAATGTGACATCCCACACACTTGGAAACCTGAGCACCTGCTGAACCCATTAATTGCATTAATTGTCCTTGCTTAATTGGTAATAAACTAATAATTGATTCATTCGATATATTTTCATCATATTTATCCTCCCTTAACTATGGAAATAATATTTCCAACTGTGGTGTATGTCATTCTTTCATTCATTCATTCATTCATTCATTCATTCATTCAATATTTTTGTGTTTATACACATATAAGACATTATTCAACTGAGTTTTAATATGCTGTATATCAACTCAATACTTGAATCTTTTGTTTTTATCAGTTAAGTTTTAAAATATTCTTCTTTTTTTTCCTCTAGGAGGAAGATTTCACTGGATTTGGGACCACAACAGTTTGTCCACAAAAAACTCGCCCTGTTTCTCGGTCTTCAACTTTGAGCCAAGCAAAGTCTTCTAGTGCTTCAGACCCAAAATCAGCTCTGATTGGGAAAATTGTACGGAGGCTTCCCAAAGACGGACAGAGTGTTAGAGAAACCCCTGGAGAAAACAAACCATCACCCAAGGTGGTAATTAAACTGCAGAGTGAGCGTGCAACTCCCACTACAAAAGCCAAACATGCAGTTGAGGAGGTGTCAGGTAGACAGAGTAGTACACGATCAGCTGCCTTTATCAAGAAGTCACGAGAAACAGCCAACTCAAGCACCAAGCAAAACCAAACAGACATCACCCCGGCTGGCAGCAAGCACTATAAGCTGGTGAGCACTCTGACAGCTGTCAAGGGTGCAGAAAAACCTACCAAGGTCAAAGAACAAGGTCAGGTGTCAGAGGACCAGCCACAGACTGCTGTAAAACGATTTATTCACACCAGACGCACATCTCAAGCAGTTGCTCTGTCCTTTACAACCTTCCACAAACGGCGAAGGAAGAGGATCACTAAGAATATGGGTGCCTCTCCTGAGGCTGCAGCTGAGGCTGGTGCTCACAGCGGTGTGGAGGCAGCGATGCCTCTCGAGTGTAAGCCTGCACAGTCTCCTGCAAAACGAAGGCATAGAAGACCACGCAAGTCTTTGTTTGGGACCAAGAGAAAACCACCATCAACAAGTAACCCCCCAAAAGTGCGTTGTTCTCGCCCTCGGCGGGTATTTTACGCATATGTTACAGAGCCTGTTCCAGCCACAATGAAGCAGGATGACAACAAGGAGGAAGCACAAGGTCAGAATGTCACTCAGTCGAAGGGGGAACCCAGTTCGATATTGGAACAAGTCCAGCAGAGCTCAAACACCTCCACTCCTGTAACCAGTGCACGGTCCTCCCGAGTTATTAAAGCTCCAAAGAGGTTCTTTGATGAGGAGATGATTCGCTTTCCAAAGGGTCATGTGTCAGCATGGCTCAAGAATCAACAGATAGAGGATGAAAAACACAGTGCATCATCGAATGAGTCGAATTGTGACGGCAAGTCTCTACAATCAGACAACAATTCTTTTTCTGTTTTTAACAACCCGTCTGCTGGGGCGAAGTCCCCATCAAAGCCTAGTCCAGGTGCAAGCCACATAGAAATTTACAAGAACCTGAAAAAACTGACCTTGAAGCTGGCAGAGAAAAAGAAAGGCCAAAGTGACACCCAGGGGGATTATACACATCATGAAGATGGCTTAACTTCCCATGTCAGGAAGAGGCGGCGATCAAAGATCATGATGGAGGAAATGGACTCTCCTGGAGTCGTGAGGAAACTAGCAGTGGTGGTGAACACTGATGAGAAAACACCCTCTCAAGCGCCAGTGGAAGATACTGGAAGCAAAAGTAAGGAATGCCCCTTTTTTTATCATAATTATTTAGAAATTCAGCAAAGGTTTTCTAAAAACAAATTGGTTGATTTGATTTTATAAGTTGAATGCAACACATCTCTAGACCCAAGAAACTCATAATTTTCAATGTCCCACAAAAGATAAGTAGGCACATTTAAGTGTTTGCTTCACTTCTTCATGTTTGTGTTTTTGTAATGTGGGCCTGCACCTATGAAGCATTTGCTTGCACCCAATCTAATCAGAGCTCCTCTGTTCATTCTGTTTGGTGCAGATCAACCAGGAAGTATGACGGGAGACGGTCACGAGGTGTCTGAAGTCACTGCACCCAGCTTTCGAATTGGTCTCAGTGGAGCTAATAAGAGGATGCTCCACCTGCTGAAGAAAGCCAAAGTGCAGCTCATCAAGATTGATCAGCAGAAGCAGCTCAAATTGTCACAGGTAAGAATCCACCTCATCAAATCTGTGCAGAAGAAAAACTGAAGGAGGTGTTGTCATGGTTATTGAACCAATGCTGCTCAAGTGGGGCATATGGTTGTCAATTGTAAATTCACTAATCTGCATGAGGAAAAAGGCAAATATTCAGGTTATTGTTATGATTATAAATTAAATCAGAGGTATCTAAATCAGAGCACTGTGTTTTGCATTTTCTCCATTTCATATCTGTAGGAATATAATGTTACCATTCTGTTTTTTTCTAAAACTTTTTTCTTTCATTTTTCTACTAAAAAAGTTGGGCTCCAAAGAGTCACAAGGCCCAGTGACTGAGAGGAGGAGGAGACTTGGTGCATCCCCAAAAGATACCAATCGTCAGGTAATGCTTAATATGTTTGATTAAATCTGCATGTGTGCATGAGTGTACTCTATTTCATTGAGGCAGTCAGTGTTTTGTTTCATGTGTGCTGCTGTCTGCAACACAGACACTCATGAGAAACTCCAGAAATGCGCAGTATAAAGGTGCTGAGCTGTGACAGCAGAGTAACTAATTGGTTGTTCTTTTACCCCCAAATATTTCTCTGTTCTTGTTTATTGTGCAGGAGCAGCCACTGGGTGGTCCCAGGATCAAACATGTCTGTAGGGCGGCTGCTGTGGCTTTGGGGCAGCCACGTGCCACGGTGCCAGATGATATTCCCAGACTGAGTGCCCTGCCACTGCACGAGAGAGAGGGCATCACCTTCTCACCAGCTACTGAAGGTACAGTGTATTGACAGAAGTGAATGTCTCTTTGAATTTAGTTTAAAATAGTATTTTGCAATGCACTGTGTGTGTATATGCTTATGAGGGCCACGTCATACTTTCTGGGTTCCATGTCTGCAGATATGCAATTCATGATCCACGATACAAAGATTCTGTGATAATCAGTGTATTGCGACAGATATCTGTCCAACTGGAGGAAACGTCCATGAAAAGTTAAAATTACAGGAGTTTTCTGTTTATTCACATCATGGAGAATAAAGTGCATAAAGTCTATGTTTTTAATGTAGACCAGGTATCTCTAAAAGTAGCATTCTCCGATGTTATCTCGCTGTAAACTCCTCTTCTTTGACCAGGTAACTTCTGCCCGTTTCACTCAATCATTTGAGCAGCGCTGTTGTGAGGAGACATGACGTAGTGACAAAACTGACAGGGACTGTTTACCGTAGAGCGCTTTAGTTTGTTAATTAAAATATCAATATTTGCCCTGACACATCAATTGTTGTATTGCATGAGGAAGGACGACGAACGATGTATCACCAAATGCATATTTTTAACCGAATGCCCTCGGTTCCATTCATCCTGCACGAGAGTCCAAGCTGGTGTAGTACTTTGCACATGCATTCTCAAATTCTATTCCATTAGTTATTTCTCAGCCCTCTTTTGTATGTCCTTGTATTCTTTAAGAGCCGAGCTGTACGTCTGTGTGTGTGTACTGTCGGACCTCCTCCCATGATCTCAAGCATGTTTCCATGGCTACCATCTGCTTCATTGTATGCTAAAATTTCACATGATATGAACAGGCTCGGTGTTTCCTCTACCGTTAAGTTGGAGCAATATTTGCATTTTTCAGTTCAGTGTTTGTGTGTTTTGTAGTGCGTTTGTTTGCAACTTTGCTGTTGTGGGGACATCCTCGTGTGTTCTTATTTGTATGTTGCTTTGACTGAGAAAATCCTCCTCTCCTCGACACAACACCACAGGTTTAAAAGTGAAAGTACAGTGATTCAATACGGCCTGTAGCTCTCAGACCTAAACTCAAAGTAAAGCTACACCACATGACCAGGAGGAAAAAGAGATGGAACCATCTGTCTCTTAATAATGTATATTTTAAATGCACTCACTAATGGTCACATAATTTATCAACTTTTTATAAACCAACAACCATGCCCATTCCTCCTGTTTGTCTGCCTGGAGTTTGTATGGACCACTGTGGAAATGGATGAATTGCAAAATTTAGGTTATGCGGACCTCTGCAGACATGTGGATGCATAAAGTATGATCTGGGCTTAATAGTAATTGTTTTTATTATTACCGTTTTAGTAATACAGAATTCTTTTAAAGGTGTGTTGACATTCCCAATAGGTTGCAGGAATTTCCTCATTGTAAACTTTGTGAATGACATACAAGTTCTTTGTATTGGTAAGTTGTATATAAAGTCAGGTGTGTGTGTGTCCCCTTTCCTTTGGAGCAGCAAAGTGCACCAGCAAATCCAAGAAGTGGAAGCAGAGTAATCATGGCCTTTGGTGCCATGAAACACCCGATGCTGTTAACAGAGGCACTGAATGTCCTCGTTCACAGCTAAATATAATCGGGTTGAAATGCCCAGAAACTGACACTAAGGAACACACAACATACAAAGGAAAACCAAGTATAGAGTCACATTCTACGTGATCTTAAACGGTCTTAAGTAAATGTAAAAAAAGCTTGCTGACGCTTTCATCGTTCAAAAGCCCATGACCTCCCAGTATATAGAAAGGTGGAATAATTACTGCAACCCTGAAATAGGCAGAATTGATCCAGTATATAACCATGATCTGTTATATTTCAATCCATTAATACTCCTCTGGCTTTTTCCATTCTTTATCTGCCATTTTGTTTGACAAAGCTGCACTGTAGTTTATTTTAAACTGGCATAAATAAATTCCTGCAATTTGTAAACGCAATCAAACCATAGAATATTTTTATTTTGGGAATAAAAATGCTTTTGGCCATTTTAATTTGCTGAGCAAGAAACTGCTTTGTTAGCTCAATGTAGTTGTTACTAAAAATTATTTGCCAGCAAAAAATTATATCTTTTGTCACACACAGATTAGCCACCGCTGTTGGAAAGCTATACCCAACACTGGTCGAGTGAGCATCACTCAGTATAAGGTGAGGAAGTGCTGTTTGACAAATAGATTCACTGCCCTGAATCTTTTCTCCTAATGAACACATCTAGTGCTGTTGGGGGGGGGGGGGGGACAGAGCTGTACACCAAGTACTACATTATTCTTTTTATTTTTTTTTTAATTATGCCATGACTCACAACCTCCAAGTATGTGAAGTTGCTTTGTGTCAGCTCACATTTACATGTTACCGCTAAAAGATGCAGGATGCATTATCAAAACTTTATTTTATTTATGCATTTCTTTTTTCTTAATAACCATAACTATTACGGGAATTCTTACCAATTTTCACCAATGGATTTCTCTCAGACTCCTGATGTGTTCATTCTAGATTGATTTCTGGATATCCAACCCTGATGAGAGCCACTAGTCACCACCTGTAGCTATAGAAACCAAGCTTGTTTATTGGACGGAAGACCAGTAAATGAGAGTAAATGTGTACAGAACACCCCCAAAACACAGCATTTAGAGCTGTAATGTTTTCTCCAGACTGAGTAGTAAGTTTCGGCATACAAAGACATCATGTGTCTGTCTTAATTGTTGTCATCTCTGTTGGCGGCAGCTCATTTACTCGCCCACTCTGTCTCTCACCCGCAGATGTGGCAGATGACGACGAGGATCAGGGCAGAGCTCAGTGGGCTGTCACGCAGGAAAACATCCAGCAGCGGAGTAGAGGGAGAGGAAGAGGAAGGGGCCGCAAGGTCTCGAGGAAGATGCTGAGTCGCTATAAATCCAATGGAATTCGCTCCCGTCGTTGTGGACATTGCGAGGGCTGCTTGATCGACGAGGACTGTGCCAAGTGTATCAACTGCCTGGATAAACCTAAATTTGGAGGGCCCAATACCAAGCGGCAGTGCTGCATGTGAGTCAGACAAATCATGAATTTTATTTTTGCTGATTCTTGTGACAAAACTGGAAACTTTTACAAGCTCGGCACCCAAGTGATATGATTCTTAATTGGTCTCACTGTGGAACTGTAATGTCAATCAAACAGTGTGTCTCTATTTCAACTTTACATTTTCCCCAGTAGTTTGAAGGTAATCATTTGGGGAGATGAGCTCCCTGGTGAGTTATGTAAAAAGATCAGTATCATTCATATCTTGTTTTATTTTTACACTTTATTTTTGCATCTTTCATAGAAACAAGGTAAAATGTGCTGATTCTTCAAAAATGGCTAGAGCTTTACCTTAGGATAGAGCGAGTTCACACTTTTCAGATCCGAAGATGAGCTCCTTCTGGCATCATTTCTTTTTTATCATTCAGACACGATTGGTAACAACTTATTCCGAGCAAGAAAGTGAAAACCATCTCTCTCCCAAAATGTCACAATTTTGATTTGAAGATTGACAGCACTTATCACCCAGCTGTCAGTTTTGGGGGATAAAAAGTAGCAATGATGTTATTTGAATTTTTAAATTTTTTAAATTGAAGGCATTCTTTTGAACATTAAACTTTTTATTACTTGCTGGTAAATTAAACCATTTTACAATCAAGTTCATCAAGACAAGTTAAATAAAGATTTTATGGATGGGTACATATGAGCTTTACTGTGGACATGTTACAAATACTCCTCTGTTCTCAGATATAGAAAGTGTGACCGGATTGAGAGAGCAAAGATGGATCGCATTTTCAAACCACTGAAAGGTATGTCTCTAATGCTGTAATTGTACATGTCCCCTGATATGTTTTGCACTAATTCTAAGTAAATCTGAAATGACATCTTATTATGCACATGATTAATAATGAGGCTTCTGTTTCTCAGTCAAAGCGAGGCAGTTCTCCGGCGGCTCCATGTCCAGCAGTGAGGATGGAAACTGGGGAAATGGAGCAGGCGAGGGGTCGTCCTCCATGGTAGGGGTCAGGAAACAGTCCCTGCGTAACATCACACCACGCTCGTACAGTAACCTGCTGAAGTCCGAATCCGAAGGAGAAGAGGAGATACCTGAAAAGGCGACAGCTCCTGCTAGCAACCAAGGTAGTAAAGCTACTTTTATGGTGTTTAAACATTTCCACCTGTCAAACAAAATTCACCTGTGTGATTGTGTTGAATCACCATTCACTCATGGGTGGACACATAGCATTACTCGTTGCAGCAAACCTTACTTTTTACAGTTTGAGACAATGCTCAGTCATTCTTATTTCATCAGTCAGAGGATCTGAGTGATCAACTGAAAGAGAGAAACCAAAGTTAAAGATACAAACTAGTAACCACTGTAACATTGTCACTGAGCTCCATAATTGTCGTGTTCTTTCTTCTTTGAGTGGAAAAAAACAGACTGTTTCTACTGATTTGTAGTGCAATTTGGGTACAATTTTACATAAAAAAATCTTCAGCAGACTCTAAGGTCTAAAATTTTTTTTTTCTTTTCTTGGAGATCCTGCGTCTCAAGATGTAGCACCTAACGACCCTCCATCTGAAGCGTTGAAGCACCGCCGGCTGTTCTCCAGAGGAGTGGTGAGCAGACCCAGAGCATACAAGGTAAAAACATGCAGCAGATTTCCCTCCTTGTCCAGTGAGCTACCTAATCAAGCCTGGGTAAATTGTATTTTTTTGGAAAATGGTTTTGTCCTGCAATGGTCTTGCACTGTCTAGATACGTGCTTTACCAAATTTAAATAATACAAAAAACAGTTTCTTGTTAAATATACATATATAATAATAATGTAGCAATAACATTTTGATCTATATTGTAAATAATAATCATTTGGACAGCAATCAAAGCCTTGTTACTTCCAAATAAAAATTTGCCCAGGTCTTTATCTCACTTTCACTTTCACTTTTTTTCTGCATTTTCAACTTAATCATCTTTTAAATAAGTTTTTATAAATATAGTCCTGCTTTGTTTTCTCATTCACCTTTACCACCTTGCATGCATTAACCTCAATGATAAACTCCATTCATAATATTGATGGTGTTTCACACATGGTTTTTGTTATTTACCACAACTTTTTGACCTCCAGGTTTAACTTTTTCTACTCTCTAATCTTGATCTTGATGTTCTTATCCAGAAGAAAAACCCTCATGGTGACAAATACTTCACCATAAGGCAAACGGGCAACAGGGTTTTTTTATATTCTGCCGGTGTCGGATAGAGATGGCTGTGTATTTATAGTCGGTAAACAACACCACTATTTTGTCACTGACATGGACATTCACACAGCACATCTATATGCATCATTTCTTCTGTCGCGTCAATTGCACAGTGTCTTGCTCAAGGACACTGACTTGAGGCCCTGGGAAGTGAATCATTGACCTTCTGCAGATTGAACAACCCGCTTTACCTCAGTATGTCTGATCAGGAAGCCCCACCAATGCTTGCTTTACTCCACTAATTGAGATGTTGAAAGAGCTGTCGGTTGTACTGTGTGATAATTCAAGCTACACTCATCCCAGTGGCTGCACCACTTTATTCTCTGCTTCTGCTTCTGATTGAGGTTGGCATGTAAAACCCCTCAAGTTACATGCCAATGAATCCAATCTTAAAGAGCTCATCTTTTTTTTCTAACCTTTAAATTTCTACAGCTTGAATCATCCATCATGACCCTGTTTTTTGATCATATTCGTCATATATCACACACTGATAATCCCATTTTCCTCCATCCAAAATGCACAAATAACAATAGAAGCCAACATATTTTAATGAAGCTGGTGTACAAAATCAACCATGTATGCAGGTTAGTTTGATTTTATGTTTGTGGAAGCATTTATCTCTTTCTGCTGACAGTTCACACAAGCAGCTGAAAAAAGTAACGCTGACACCTAAAATAATAATAATTAGCACAACTGATGTTTTTTTGCACCTTAACTGTTACAAAACAAAAAATCTTCAGAATCCTAAAGACAAAAAAATGTTTTTTGGTCTCGAACAAACTAAATACTTTCTCCTGAGGAGCAGGATTGTTGGGCCAGTGAATTCCTGCTGCACTGCAGATTTTCTTCCTCATGCTGTTTTGACAATCATTTTGTCTCAAGTAATTTCAGTGTCTTTGGTTATATTCCAATTATGAATATTTTGCAGTTAATCTCACAATCCCTATCTATAAAGGTCATTAGTAGAGACCCACTGTTCAGGAAATACTTTTAAAATGTACATCTAAATGAAGTACCTTCACGAATTCTTCTTTGAAATTTCACTACAGGTACTTGCAAGGCACTTCTAAACACACTGCATGTACATGTGTGTCAGTGTCACTAGATGAACACCTTTACACAGTTGTAATCTGTTGCTCTTGTTGGTACTGTAGTTGTAAAGCAGCACTGGAAATATGAAAAAAAAAACTAATTTGAAACTAACAAACTAAGAACGCCTCTTTGCCATTAATCTGCCTTTTTAAGTGTTAACAAAAATGCTTTACCCTTGTTGAGCTTTGCTTTGCTGTTTGTTTTGCAACTTCTTTTACCTTTGCACCCCATCACACCTGACTCCATATCTATTGCATTTGCTAAATTCTACTTCACCTTTTCTCAATTATTTGTCTTGCCTAACACCCTTGAAATGTGTCAACTGTCCCCTTTTTCTGTTACACTGGCTGCTGTCGGCCGCCGCCTCTGCATGCCACTACTATTAGTGTCACTTTGGAACCTGTCTTGCTGGTTGGCTTAGGCAGTCCCCTCCTCCGCAGGAACAAGAGAACATGGAAGTGATGGAGGCCCGAGAAACTTTCCCCGATACCAGCCCGCCCAGGAGCCCACTGCCGAAGCTGCAGCAGCAGCTAAAAATACACTTACACCGTCTGCCCGATTTTATCCTGCAGTCTGGTCTTGCTTTTACACAGCAGTTGGCCAAGTGTCTGGATCAGTGTACTGCACAGCTGCAACCAAAACTGTCCCAGCATGTAACGCAGCCCACCATTTCACATTCATTGCACTCCACCACTCAGACTCTTCCAGATTTGCCACAGTCTGTTGCTCCCCACCCTGCTCCTCTGATTTCCACACAACCCATAACAAACCCTCCACAGAAATATCTGCGGTTACGTTTACACCGTTTGCCCAAATCTGCGGTGCAGTCAGGCAAATATATGTTATTGCCATCCCAACATTACCAGACGCTTCTGCAGTCGACTCCTAAAGAAGTTTCTTCAAAGTTGTGTTTGCAGGAACAGACTGAGACACACAGTGATGACAAAGCTCAAACTGTGCTGGTGCCGTCTCAGACGGTTGATCCAGACACAGAGTTACAGCAGGGCAAACAAGATGAGCTGGAGGACCAACGAGTGGATCAGCCCCAAGAAGAGGAGGAGGACGCCGCTGTAAAAGAGACAGTGCTGAAAAACTGTCCAGCAACTGACACGCACTATCTCCTTCATTCCCAGAATCCTGCAGAGTGTGCATCAGTGAACACCCTGACGGGGTTAACTAATGGAAATCCCAATAAGGGCCTGTTGCAGAACAAGTACAAGATCCGCGTTGACTTCAAGGTGGGTTTAAAAATTTAGAATAGAGATTTTTCATGAGTGAATTGCTTTTATCCTGATACATTTAGTAAAAGTTTTATTTTTGTAACATGTTCTATCCAGTCAGTCACTAAGCTCTCCTGGCAGGATTGTATCAAAGCTGCTTCTTTCCACACATTTTAATTAAAAAGAAAAACTTTGATCATCTTTCATACTCGTATGGAACAAAGCACTGGTTGCCTTTTTAATGCTAGTTTGATTGTGTTTATTTTTCCTTTACTTGTGTCTACCAGGAGGACTGTGCTGTCCAGAATGTTTGGCTAATGGGAGGCCTCAGTGTCCTCACCTCTGTCCCGACCACACCACATCCAGTTTGTTTGCTCTGTGCCAGTAAAGGACAACATGAGGTGTGTAACTCTTAAATACAAACAAATGTCCGTTAGGTTCAAACCATTGTCAAATACTGTAAATTCACACAATGCTGATTAAGCCTCTCAGCTCCCCAATCTCTCTGTTTTTCTCAACTCAACAGTGCTTTCAAAGAGTTTTTGTTTCACCCACCTAGTTGTTGCTTTCTGTTACATGTAATCTTTTTTTCTGCCCTCAGATGATTTTCTGCCAGGTCTGCTGCGAACCTTTCCACAGTTTCTGCCTCTCGCCAGATGAATGCCCCCAGGAGAAGAACAAGGAGAACTGGTGCTGCAGACGCTGCAAATTCTGTCACGTGTGTGGACGTAAAAGCAAGACCACAAAGGTATGCAGCCCAGCAGAGTTCTCACGGCGTCAATCTACTGTATATGTGGTTTCTTTGTTGAAAACTGTCAGAGGTGCTAACCTCACAGATAAACTTGACCCTTCATAGATGTTCCCTTCTCTGTGTTTATTCCACTTGTAGCCCGTGTTGCAGTGCAGACGTTGCCAAACCTCCTACCATCCTTCCTGCTTGGGACCAACGTACCCTAAACCTATGAACTGCAAAATTCCCTGGGTAGTGCTTTTAATTACTTGAAACTCTCTTTTTATGGTCTGTACTTTGCGTCATTAGGAATTGTGCAGAGCAAAAAGAAATCTCTGGATTTCCTATTTTGTGCCACTTTCTGACTGTTTATGCTATATAGGTGTGTATGACGTGCATTCGTTGTAAAAGCTGCGGTGTGACGCCTGGTAAAACCTGGGACTTGGCCTGGAACCACGAGCAGGATCTTTGTCCCGACTGCACGTCTCTCCACAGCAAAGGTAAGACACCGGTATTTCCTGAAAGCTTTGCAGCTAACGGTAAATACACGGTTCACTGCTCACAGGGCTCTTTGACCCAGTAATTAATTAACCGAACAAATTCAGTGGTGCTTCAAGGAACTACTTGTATTTGTTTGCATAGAAGACACTCTGTGTACAGTATATACCAAATGGATGACATGCAAGGTACTAAAAATGTTTTTTTTATGTCAGGTAACTTCTGCACTGTCTGCCAAAAGTGCTATGAAGACAACAACCAACATTCGCAGATGATTCAGTGTTCAGCGTGCAGCCACTGGATTCATTACACATGTGAAGGACTTTCAGGTGAGTGACTTTATTTAGAAATGCTTTTTAATAGAAAGAAAACCTTAAATCAGAAGATTTCACTCATAAATATCTGCTCTTTGTTGACAGGTTTATTATTTATATTTATAATAAATACAGATGTTTTCCATCTTTGTCATTGACTGATATGAAACGAATCAGATTTTTCAAAATAAAACACCTGTTGTGCTGTGTAAAATATCTCATCACAGAAACACACACGCAATACTTCTAAATACATCTTACCCACATTAATAAATCAAGGAGAAATAACTATGTCTATCAAATCAAAAATATTCACATTTAAGAAGCTAAAGGAAATCCAATAACTTAATTCTTAAAAAAATAGTTATTAAAAGAAAAAACTGAAGCCGATTTATCAGTTTTACCAAATGTTATTTTGTAAGAAGCAGATGTATTCAAAACTGTTTTGCGTGTCATTGTAGAGGAGCTGTGTGGATTGCTGTCCAGCCAAACGACGGAGGTGGTTTTCACTTGTTCACCGTGCAGCCAGGACCAGACTGGAAACAACGGGTTGAAGGAGGAGCTTCAGAGCAGGCTGTTGGCTGGGCTGGAACAGGTGCTCACTGACCTCCTCTGCAGTGAAGCCACAAAGCACCTCCACATCTGTAAAGAAGTAAGAGATTTCTGCATACCCACGACAGACAATATGACAGTTGTAAATCATTTCTTTGTAATTAATTTGGAAATCTTTGTCTTTCAGTGTCGGGAAACAAACAACTCAGGGTTTTTCAGGGAACAGCAACCAGTCTGTGATCTACAATTCATGGACAAGAAGTTTCAAGGGAATGGCTACCACTCAATTGTTAGTGTTTTCTTGATTATAATCTGTCACCACATTCATCTCAATGAAAATTATGATATTACCACTGTATTTGTTGCTCTTTTCTTTTTCTGATTTTTATTTTTTTTTGTAAGATGATCTTGATATATTTTCCCTATTCTCTATTCAGAAAACTTTCCATATGGATTTCATGTCTCTGACGAGGAAGTGTCTGAAGGAGGAAGATCTTCTCCCTGAGGATCAGAGGCCATCTACTCAGGCCAGAGCGCACTATTTCAAAGTAAGTCTCCTACTCACATATGTTGAGCTGAGTCACTGAACAATAGATGGTCAAAATGATGCTGACTTGGATGTTGCCTCATGTATTGACATTAATGTAACTTTGGTCTGATCTGAATTTCATTATATTTTTCTCACAGTTGCTGGAGCGAGTTTTCACTTGGTTTCCTCAACGTATTCTTAAAAAGTGGAACTCATTCTCTGAAGAATGTCCAAGGTACATTTATGACTAATGTATGACTAATATACTAGGGCTGCAACTAACGATTATTTTCATAATCTATTATTTGTGGATTATTTTCTCAATTAATCAAGTAATCTTTTGGTCCATAAAATGTTGAAAAAATATTGAAATCAACTGGAAATGATGATGTTCTCAAATGTCTTGTTTTGTCCACAAAACAAAATGATTTGGTTTTTAATGATTTCTTAGTTATATGGAGCAAAGAAACCAGATAATATTCACATTTAAGAAGCTGAAAAATCCCAGAAACTGGTTTTAATTATTTTGAAAACACTCAAACCGAATAATCGATAATCAAAATAGTTGATGATTAATTTAGTAACTGATTAATCGAGTAATAATTGCAGCCCTAGAATATACACATTCTCCTTAGTTCCTTGGTTATGTGCATTTTTCTATAATATAGTTGTGACTTCAGGTGAGTGTTCATCCTAAATAAATGCAATTCAAACTACTTCTACAATGTTGTGTCTAATGTCTTCTCTGGTCTTCCCCTCTGTTTGAATTATGTATCCATCGCTCTGCAGTGGCATGCTCCCTGATGCCGTCCTCCCACCGTCTAAGGAGCACAGTTATGCACAGTGGCTGGAGAGGAAGCCGGGCTCTCTTTCATTTTCACTCGCTATGCAGCAGTGTGGTTCATCAAACAGCTTCCCTCTGCATTCGCACGGTATGGAAATTACTGTATTCTTCTCTCTATCATGTGGTCTCAGTAAGAACCTCCAGACATACATTTTACGAGTTTAATATCACATCTGTATAGTTTATCACCTGCATGTACATTTTTATTTGCTGTATTTCGGAATTAATGCTGTTTGATTAGGTTTAAAACAAAAAAATGTTAATGTGTGGCTCCTTCCTCACAGATGTAAAAGGAAACCTTTTACCAAAACCAAGGACTGACGACATGAGGCAGTGTGCGCTGTGCCAACAATATGGAGACTACGCTCCTCGTGTGAGTTGAGCTATTTTACTGGAACCAAAACTCCAAATAAAATATGTTTTTACAATGTTGACGATTTATTTTAGTCATTATAATATTCAGAATATTAAGCAAGAATATTCAGTCTTAGTTTAAAGAACCACAAAAGGAAGGAAGCATCAAGTCCTTTTTGTATATATATATATATATCTTTGTGTATATATATCTTTGTGTATATATGCTGCTTTAGAGGCTCTATGTTTTTAACAGATACATATTTGACGACAGAACAGGATGCACCGTGTTTACACTGCAGATCTGTCTCATGTTGACTTCATGTCCTGTAAAAGTTTGCTTCTTTTTCCTGCTCATTAAGCGAACCGTTTCTATTTCCATAGGATGCAGGACGCCTGTTGTACTTGGGACAAAATGATTGGGCTCACATCAACTGCTGCCTCTGGTCTGCTGAGGTGTATGAGAACAATAATGCTCTGTTGCAAGTGCACACGGCTGTCTCAAGAGGGCGCCACCTGGTAAGACATTATCAGGAAATAAGCAGTTGTGATGTTTCGAGGGGTTCATTTTGTACAAGTTGCAGATCTCTTTTTTTCCAGAACTGTATGAGAATGACGATAATGGACATTAAGATTACAACGTGAATGTTTTTTTTTGTCATCGTCAGCGTTGTGATCGTTGTGGACAGTCAGGAGCCACAGTGGGGTGTTGTCTTTCCACCTGCCAGAGTAATTTCCACTTCATGTGCGCTCGTGCCCAGAATTGTTTGTTTCAGCAAGACAGGAAGATGTACTGCTACAAACACAGGGATCTTGTCAGTGCAAAGGTATTGTTGAGTTCATTTTGTCATTAAATGATATGGTTTGTCTTCATGTCTGATCAAACCCTAATAAAATTCTTTACTTTCCTTGCAGGTGGTGTCTGGGAAAGGATTTGAAGTCCCTCGGCGAGTGTTCATAGACTTTGAGGGCATTACGTTCAGGAGAAAGTTCCTCACAGGCCTTGAGCCAGAAACCATAAGCATGACCATAGGTAAGAAGATCTGTGTTGTCTGTTGAATACTGCTGTGTGTGGGTGTATTTTGTAATGGCAACAAAAATGTTGCTTTAATGTATGTCGGATGATCTTCAGAGTGCTGAACGTCCTCGTTTATTTTTCTTTCCCAACTTTTTCAGGCTCTCTGCAGATTCAGAAACTCGGTGTGTTGTCAGAGCTGTCGTCTAATGGGAGAACGCTGTATCCTGTTGGTTATCAGTGAGTAGTCACATTTTTATGTCCCATTTAGGTCATGGAAGATTTGTTAAAGACACATTTCTTCGTAAGAACTATTTATTCCACTCTTGTTAAATACCAGTCTGTTATATTTAGTTTTTTTTCTATGCACCTACACTTTATAATACGGTGTGTATGATTTATAACGCACTCTTCTTCTGTTTTTCCTTTTTAGATGTTCTCGGTTGTACTGGAGCACTGTGGACCCCCGCAGGCGCTGTAAGTACACTTGTAAGGTGACAGAAGTGAGTACACCTCTCCCTGGTGAGGAGCAAGATCCGAGATGGGATCATGGAGAGAATCACACCATCGTCCACAGCCCCAAACACCACAGAGGTGAGGAGAACCTCGAGGTCCCACTAAGATTTGAACCAATGATACGCTTTAACACCACCCCACCCCAAAGGAAGAGGGCTGAAAATACAAAGGCTGAAAGAAGTGAAAAATTATCATTTGATCTGTGGGGAACTGCAGTGAAGATTTTGCTTTTACCACTCGCTTTCTTACACTGCAAGTTGATCAGTTCCCAACTGAAAAATATTGATTAGAACAACTTAAGATAATATTTAGTTTTTTTGTTCTACTGTGTTTCAACAAGATTCTTATTATTACAGATATGGAGTCCCCAGATCGTTTAAGCTCCTCATCCAGCCCCATAAAGTCCACTACTCCATCACCCGACTCTAAACTGCACTATAGCCCTGGATCTAAAAGTCCTGGTTACACACAGACCAGGAGACCAGCAGGAGGATCATCTCGACCGCTCCCATCTCCAGGTAAATAGTGAAACTATAATCAATCATTTACCTATGCAATGGTGTTTTATCTTGTGTTTCCAGTTTGAAGTGATATATCAAAGTGCACTCATTAGGTAGAGCCCATTAATCACTGTAATTTTGTGAATTTCAGGATCTGTGCTCCCCAAATCACATCACATCTTGACACTAAGGGACCTGGAGGAGACCCGCCGCCCTCGCAGGCTCTCATCAAGAAGCCGCTGCAGTTCCTCTCCCACTGACAGCGACCCATCTGCCCCAATGACCCTTCGCTCTGGAGGCACCATCCACTCCAGATGTGCTCTGTTTGGCTCTCCACCAAGAACCTCAAGCTTTGGACCAGCCTCGCCTCCGCTGTCACGGCAAAACTCAACATCACCAGTGTGGAGCTCCCCGCCCAGATCCAACTCCAGCATTTCTGCAGGGATGTCACCTCGGCAAGGGGTCATCACTCACTCCCCACGAGGGAGACAAAACTTTAAAATCACGGCTCCTGTCTCTGCTGAGGTTCCCCAGGACTTCTTGGCATCGTCTGAGGCTGAAGACGCAGCAGTGGCCACGACTAACGGGATCTCACTGGCGCCTGATAACTTAGAAGAGGAAGTTGCCCACCTGATTTCCCAGGAGCTGCCTTACACTGTGTTTGACACTGACACAGAGGTAGCAGTGGCTTCCATGCTCAATACAAAGCTAGATTTTGATGAATCCCTGCTTACTGAGAACTTAGTACTGCACTGTGTAGCACAAGGCGGCCGAGGTGAGGTGGAAGGAGCAGTGCAGGATGTAGAAATTCAGGAACACAATCGGGAGAATGACTCTGAAGATGAAGACTCGAGCCATTACATTAAGTTTTCAAGGACAGTGGTGTGTGATGCAGCCAGTGGCTCCGAGGCCCCTGATCAGCTCCCTTCCACACAGACGATCTCACAGTTAGATGGAGCAGACAGTGGATCAGAGAGTGATGAAAGTGAAGTGAGCAGTGATGAAAGTGATGACACTGATGTTCACACAGATAATCCTACACCGACTAAACAGCTGTCGATTGCTCTGAAGAGGCTGGAGTCGATCTACACTGGCTCAAAGTCAAACGTCCAACCCGAAACAACTCAGTCAGGGTTCCAGGAAAATTCTGCTCTTCTTGAAACCTGCTATGCACACGATGACCTGTCACTTCAGGAAGAAGAAGTTCCAATGAGATCTCAAAGTGACATTCTTTTACATTCTGACTCTGGCCAGTTTGTCTCTAAGGATGGCTCTGGAGTGCGACCAAGTAACATTCAACAAGTTGATGAGGATGACAGTACCTCATCAGCTTCAGATTCTGTGGAAGGATTTAAAGATGATTTAACTGACCCAGATTACTCACCAGAATTTACAAGTAAAAAATCCCCCCCTATACCACAGATGAAAAAACCTCCCGCATTAAACCTCAAACACATCACAATACATCCTCCTCCACCCAGGCAAACTATAAGTAATGCACCCATTTCCCCCGCTCCTGCCACTTTTTGCATAGCTCCACGCACAGTCACATCCCCCATTGTGATTAATGGCTTAAACACTTTACCTGTGCAGGCTGGTGTCAGACAATGCAAAACGTTTGCCATTCGATTGGACAAACCCAGTCCACAAAGTCAGCAGCAGTTGGTGATTCCAAATCAGGCTGCAGCAACTAACTCCCCTCAGGTTCCTCCCCCTGCCCCTCAAGTTCTGCTGGTCAACCGTCAAGGTCAGATTCTCATCAAAGACCAGAGATCGAACACATACCAGATGCTCAATTCAAATTCTGCGGCTTATCACAAAATAAGCCAGATAGGCAAGATTCTCCACAGCAGTGGCGTTGGGCAGCGACCTACCGCTCGAGTCATCGTTAAGCCTCGATCCAACCCCTCCTCCACAGTCACCCCTGCTGCCAGTAACCACACACCTCCAACTGAGAAAAAAATCATTATCAGAGTGATGCCCTTTAAAAGTGGAGGTACTTCCTCCTCCGCAGCGCCTGCTCGCGTGCCGAGTATTCCAAAACCTATTATCCTAAACACAGAACAAAGCACAGCTCAGGCCATCATTGAGAGAGCCATGGCTTCCCATCGCAACTCGGAAAAGACAACACCCAACATTCTTGGTAAAACTCAAAAGCTAAAGGCCAAATGTCAAATATCATCCCATGTTCAGGACGCAGAGAAATCAGATCAGTCACCTGCCGCACAGTCGGCGTCGCCCAGTGGATTAACGTGTGAACCCAATGTGAAATTGCAACCGACACCTGCCCCATCACACTCGCAGGTGAGAGTCAAGAGAGTGTCATCATCATCTGAAAGACCCTCGAGGAAGAAATCCAAGATGGACTTCTTGGTGGATCCCTCAAGTGAGCTGGAAGCAAGGTATTAAAAAGATTTCTAATTCTTCTCTCAGCATCGTTATAAAGACAGTAACTCAACATTACTAGTATAGTGATACAGTAACTGTATCACTAACGGCATCACAAACTCAACACATTGCCTTTGCGTATCCTCTCTCTATTGGACAGAGAGATGGACAATCTTTGAATTAATAGATAAATGTTTAATATCAGTAGGTACTTCATAACTTCTCTACATAAAGGTGTACCACTTCTTGGCACCCCGAAGTGCTATGTTTGGTCTGGATACTGGAATTTCCCTAAGAGGAGGAATAAAGTTGATGTCTATATTGTCCATCTAACTTCTCTTCGTTGTTATCTAAATGAACACATGATTAAAATCTCAACTAATGTACCGAGCCACTTTTACTCAGCAGATCGAGTGGTGTGAGAATGAAAGCTCCAACCATGAAGGACGTTCTTGATCTAGACGAAGAGAAAGTGCGTGAGCCGTTGAGAATTACCGCTCCTCCCCTTCCCAAAAGTCCAAGGTTAGTTCCTTATTTTGAGCCTTAAGATGGTGCAGGCAAATGTTCACTCACTTCTGTGCCAACTTTCACACATAATATTCATTGCATTTGCACACGGAATGTCCCCATCCAGATCTCGAGTATTCTAGTGGAGCGGATCAGGGCTTTTTTTTTTAACAGATCGGCAATCATCCTGATCAGTAACACAGGTGCCGTTTTTTCCCCTGTCACCTGTGTTTGATGTAATTTGTCATATTTTAATATGGTGCCTCATTTTAAACCGCTTCGGTGAGGCCCTCTCTGCCCTAAGCACTGTAACACACACACACACACATGGACACGGTGGGTGAACATCACTGTAACTCAATTTCCATTTGGATTTTTCTCCATCTGATGAAGGAAAATGATTTTTTTCTATGCAAATGTAAGTCAGGAATATTATTTATTTTAATGACTGTAAGCATTTGTTTTAAAATGGGCTACGATGCATCTTTGGTATCCAGGCAAATGTAAGTGTCAGGACTCTGATTGGCAGATACTAAAAATTAAGGATCAAGATCATAATAATAAAAAAAATAAAAAGTTTAAATACAATTTAAAGAAAATCTTGTAGCATTTTATTTTGTAAAATAAACTATAAAATCGTTTGATAAAAACCGCCAACAGAATTAGTTTGTAATATTTCTTATGTGTCTTCCCTTTCTCTTCAGACCTTCTCCGGTTGGGAGTCCAACTGCACAAAGTGATACACCCGGTACTGAGACTAAAACACACAAGTGGGTCAGCGCTCGCCATGGAGACCTCTCTGAATGGGGTCCTTATTCAGGTGTGTGTCTGAAATATTGAATGTCTATTTATTTAATGCTCCATCGTCCGTGCTACAGCATCTCTTCTTGGTGTCAACAAGAAAAAAGGGTGTAATTAAATCGGTCAACAATTAGTTGTTAAATCTGTCTGTGAAACACAGCCACAGCTATTCAGAGATCGACTGTGTCTTTTTTTTAACCTATTTCTCTAAATACAAGAGAATACAATACTTGACTTGGGTCAAATTCTTAAATTGCTTAGTCAAAGTCGTAGCTGCAGTGGGAATGTACCATTATTTTTGTTTCAATTGCACAGGTTTCAGCTCGGAAGAAGAAGGTCATGCGCCTAAAGCCAGGAAGAAAACCTACATGAACCAGCCTCACCTGCGCTTTGAAATCACCAGTGACGACGGCTTTAGTGTAAAAGCCAACAGCATCGAGGGTAAGAGCTTCTGTTAGAAACAGCACAGTTAACGCCACTTAAACCACTAACTTAAGTACATATTTTAAGAATACATAAACTATTAATAGAATGTTATTCGATGTTATGGTCAGTAAGCGAGGAATACTTTTTAGAGTATACATTTTATTTAGATAAGATGAACCAACCTCGTATATATAAAAAAAAAGTAATTGTAGAGTGTGTGCAGAGCTCCCACACCTTCCTCATATCTCGTCTCCCTCAGTCGCCTGGCGTGCAGTGATCGACGGTGTTCTCGAAGCTCGCGCGGGCTTCCACCTGAAGCATCTGCCCCTGGGCGGGATGACCGGGCCGCGGGTGCTCGGTGTCCTCCACGATGCCGTCATCTTCCTGCTGGAGCAGCTGCAGGGGGCCACACACTGCAAACACCACCGCTTCCGCTTCCACCGCTGCGATGACATCGAGGAGGAGCTTCCACTCAACCCAAGTGGCTGTGCACGAACTGAAATCTACACGAGGTATTCTGTCACTTCTCTTTACTCTTGTCTTTTCTCTTTTAAGGGATCCATTTCTTTTTGTAAAACTGACATGATACAGAAAAATATGTACACAGACTTAAATATAATGCAATGTGTAATGTGTATATATGTCGCATTTAAATGATACATAAAATCGCCATCGACTAGTACATAAAGTCACTAATATAAACTGTACTGGCAGCATGGCAATTAATGATGATAAAAATAATAGGGGAGTAGCAAAAGAATATTAAAACAATTATTTTACCAGCCTCTAGGGGGAGGAAATGGACCTAAAATAAATACAAAGTTTTCACAGAACATCACCAGTAAAGTCCCAGATACTTTTCTTCAAATGCTGTTGTGTGATCTCTCAGTTTCCATTTTGTGTCTGCGATTTGTCATTTTCTTTCCTTCTTCTCTACTTAGGAAAGCAACGTTTGATATGTTCAACTTCCTGGCGTCACAGCACAGAAACCCCCCCGACATAATAGGGCCCTTCGAAGAAGAAGAGGATGAATTCCCACTAAAATCTTCAAGGTGAGAGATTTTTGTTACCCACAGCCCACCACACTGAACATGAGTTTAAAATGTCCTAAAAGGAAGTGACGTGTTTCCACGTTGACACTAATCTCTTGTGACTGTGTGTGACTGTGACAGGCGAGCCACCAGCAGTGAGCTTCCAATGGCCATGAGATTCAGACACCTGGAAAAAACGTCCAAAGAGGCAGTGGGAGTTTACAGGTAATGACAAACAGGAGTGTGCACAAATCAACACAGATGCTCATATAAATGAAACATGAATAAATTAAATCAATACCTCTGTGCATTAATCAGGTCTGAAATTCACGGACGTGGACTTTACTGCAAGAGGAACATTGACGCTGGGGAGATGGTGATCGAGTACGCTGGCACCGTCATTCGCTCCGTCCTGACTGATAAACGGGAGAAATATTACGACGGCAAGGTCAGTGAACATAGTACAAGCTTCTGTTTTTTGTTTTTTTTAAGAACTTATCATCCTCCTCATGACAGTCAGACTCTGTAGATGAATTCCAGCGTGAACAGTTTACCAGTTAATGGCCGCATTCCTGGAAAGTCTTTGTGTGTGAGCTGAACTTTCTGTGAACTTTGCCTTTTATTTCGAGGGGAACTCTGCTCTGAGATACTGAAAAGATTCATGGTGTCAGGAAAACGGTGGATATCTGTAACGAAAGCACGCTTTATATTTGCGAAATTTCTATTTTTTAAATCCAAATTTGTTCATAATGTGCATCCTGATACTGCACATCCATAGGATAAGAGGGATGTCTTAACTTCAGGAACAAGGGCCTGATGTGATCATTTAAAGATTACCAGGGGCCTATGGTCCCTTGGACCCTTTTTTTAACAGTAAAAGTTACTTACAAATGAACAGTTTTATAATAATTTTATTTTCCTTGTCACAATCCAAATTTTGTTTTAAATGGCAATGTAACCAAATCTAAGTCACACAGTAGTGAACAAATGAAAGAATTCTAACTCTCTATCACATCTGGAGTCAGATAACATAATTGGAGGTGAATGGATGTATCTGTCTGTCACAGCTGGGTTGTGAACCCGGGACTCTGGTTTTAAAGCACATGAGCTAATGGAGATGACATGTGACTGGGGTCTAAAGTCAGATAAAGTTGAACTTGAAAATGAATTTCGAAGTTCCTTTACTAGTGAAATTGAAAAACAAACCAATGCTTCTGCAGTCGAGCTGCAGCTTTGAGGAATCGGAAAATTGGCAATAATTCTCTTATCAATGGAGTGCTGTCCATGTCTGTATCACAGTGTTTATTGTATTGTGGGTTTCCATCCACAGTTGGGGGTTTAGTGTAAAATAAAATTGTGTTTATTAGCACATGGAATAGGATCATTAAAAGCATTAATGATAGGGTGAGGAGCTCTGGCATTTGGGAGGGGCTCAGAGTAGATCCACTGCTCCTCCACGTTGAGGGGAGCCAGCTGAGGTGGTTCGGGGCCTCCTGGATGTTTCCCTGGGGAGGTGTTTGAGGCATGTCCTTCTGGGAGGAGAACCCAGGGCCGACCCAGGACACGCTGGAGGGATTATATCTCTCAGCTGGCCTGGAAACGCCTTTGGATTCCCCCCCAGAGGAGTTGGTAAAAGTGTCTAGGGAGAGGGCTGTCTAGGCCTCCTTGCTAAGGCTGCTGCTGATAAGCAGAACAGAACGAAATGGAAACCTTAAACTAAAATATGAGCTCTGCACAAATTGTAGTCAAGCCATTGTTTAAAATGGTGCTGAAATGCTAACTCTTACCTTAACAACTCTCCACCAGGGCATCGGCTGCTACATGTTCCGCATCGACGACTTCGACGTGGTGGACGCGACGATGCAAGGCAACGCCGCGCGCTTCATCAACCACTCGTGCGAACCCAACTGCTACTCCCGCGTCATCAACGTGGACGGCCGCAAGCACATCGTCATCTTCGCCCTGAGGAAGATCTACCGCGGCGAGGAGCTCACCTACGACTACAAGTTCACCATCGAGGACGAAGACAATAAGCTACACTGCAACTGCGGGACGAGACGATGCCGCCGCTTCCTGAATTAGTACAGCATTGTCGCTGTCGTGCACAGACCTGAACTACTGCATCTTTACTCCGCTTATTATATGATCAGACCAGTGACGGTCAGAATCCACATTGGAGCCATATGTCAAAACTTGGGATGAAGATTATTTATATAATTTTTGACTGCTGGAAAGTTGGTCTCTTTTTGCTTGGTTGTTTATTTTTATTCATCTACTGTTTGACCGTATCCATACACCACACTCTTTTACTCTTGGACTGTTCAACATGTCGTTGTCACCAGCCTCTTCTGTAGCTCAGAAGCCAGGAAGTGATGGATACCAGCCACATCCTAAAAATAACCTGAATACAGTTGTTGAGGCTTAAAAGAGGGATCCAGTGCTATGCTGCTGACAGAGTGTCTTTGTAAAGGTCTCAGAAATGAGGGCAGTTAATTTCGTGTGGCACTTTTATGTTGCGAAAGACGCTCTCTGGCAGCACTGGTGTCACGGCAACCGAGAGGAATTTAATTTTAGAACAAATTTGACACAAACTGAAAGCACCTTTTTGTACATTGTAGTGCAGCTACATTTTAACATAACTCTGGATAACAGGGAGTCCTGTAGTTGCTGTAGCTGCTGACCACAGTTCCCCTAAAAGGTAGTTTTAATGGTCACACAAACCTTTTCCACCGTTCACTTCAGTTGAAATGTCTCGTTTTTATTTGTAACAGGCAGAGATGCTGTAATTGTGACTCTTTTATCCTATGATAACCGTCTGTTCTTCTGTTCATTTGTGCCGTTTGTGTGTTTTAAGGTCTACGAGGGAGTTTCAGTGGTGCAGGGTTTATAATGACTATATACTGATCTTGCTCTGCTCAGTCCCTTATATATCTTTTTGTATTTTTGTATATTTGAACAATAAATGTATAGCTGATGGAATTACACGTGTTTGAGATTTTACCTTTCTTTTCTGTAAGTGAAGGTTGACTTAACAACTAAAGCTGGTGCTGAGCAGTGAGGTTTGTGTTATTTGTGATTGCAGTCGTTTTGCACTCTCTCATCCTCTTGTTCTCGTCTCACAGGTTTACTACCTCAAACATGT
Source organism: Microchirus variegatus (assembly GCF_963457635.1). Taxonomy (NCBI): domain Eukaryota; kingdom Metazoa; phylum Chordata; class Actinopteri; order Pleuronectiformes; family Soleidae; genus Microchirus; species Microchirus variegatus. The sequence goes on from NC_139814.1 coordinate 11,003,835, forward strand.
TTATGAAGCGAGATGCGTTTGAATTACACAAAAGTATCTGGTGGAAAAATGGCTTCCTTGTTTCCCTCATGTGCAGTCTCGTATCGTTACATTATTACAGTGTAAAAACCACCCATTTCAGAGGTGTTTAACATTGACTGACGATTATACCGACAACTATTCCATAAGGAACCCTGTTTTTTGTCACCACCCAGTCAATGGGTGCAGGTGGATCTGAAGCGGAAGGCTGACTGCTGTCGGTGAATGTTTTGTTTTGTAGGGTTGATGATTGAATTTGTCGCGCAGCTTTGTTACTTCGTCGGTTTATAATGGATCCGTGTCTGTATATAGTTGTATAAAGAATTTATAAACCTGTTAAATATTTTTTATCTACGTTTTTTATTTATGTTCAATAAAAGCTGAAATGTTTGCCATTTCCTAGTGTCTTTTTTTTTTCAGTTTGATAGTGTACACTACTGTTCAAAAGTTTGGGTTCACCCATAATTGTAATTTTTTCCATTAAAATTCACACTTTTATTCATCAAAAGAGTTGCAAAATGAATAGAAAATATAGTCAAGACATTGACAAGATTAGAGATAATGATTTTTATTCAAAATAATATTTTTGCCCTTTCGTCAAAGAACCAGCAAAACTGTTTTCAGCTGTGCTAACATCATTGCACAAAGGGTTTTCTAATCATCCAATAGCCTTCTAACGTGATTAGCAAACACAATGTACCATTAGAACACTGGAGAGATGGTTGCTGTAAATGGGCCTCTATACACCTATTCCATTAAAAAACAGACGTTTGCACATTTCTGATTAATTTAATGTTATATTCATTGAAAAAAGTGCTTTTCCTACAAAAATAGACATTTCTAAGTAACACCCAACATTTGAACAGTACTGTATTTGTTAAAAGAATTCAGCTACAACATACACCTTCACCAAGAAAAAGTTAATACATTTTTACACACTGTATTATAATAATAATATACATCACTTATTTCCACCAGATGAATTAATTATGTTCCTGACACTAATCTCATGGATTACAGGCCCTGACCTCCAGGATGGTGATAAATGTAATTTTAACTCCCTCTTTTTTTTCCCCTCTGTGTCAGTGCTGCAGTTGTGGAACTGTCTTATCAGGTTTTATGAAAAAACTGACCAATGACACCTGTGAATGTTAGCTGTTATCAGACATATCCACAGCTGAATTGACCTGCTGTACCTCGCTGTACCAAATATGCACACTGTAGGAAACGTGACATACAGTATTATTTCACATTATAGTCATTTGAAAACACATACATTGCTGTTATAATTGTCAGTTGAATCAGAACTAAAACCAAGGCCCAATAGGTTTTTATCCAAAATTGCTCATTCAACATTACCCACAATGCTGGGTTATTTGTTCAACATTGCTCAAGGTTCTTGTGTTCCTCACTGTCATATGGCTTTTTCCCAGATTCATTTTGCCTTGTGACCTTGACAAAGAGATGAATGGAGCGTCCAGGACAGGTGTATATAAGGAGCTACAGCGTGGTTCTTTCTCTCAGTTCTCACGGTTGTCACCATGAAGGTCCTGATTTTCCTGGCGTTGCTTGGAGCAGCATGTAAGACAATTACTATCTTTCTTTTTTGGTCGCAGAACTTGAAACAGATGGCATTTCTATTTCTATCCATAATGTGCAATTGCAGTTGCCGCAGCTGATGATGAAAAGGTTGTAGGAGGGTATGAGTGTCCCAGGAACTCCGTTCCCTACCAGGTGTCTCTGAACGCTGGATACCACTTCTGCGGCGGATCCCTCATCTCCAGCCAGTGGGTGGTGTCAGCTGCTCACTGCTACAAATCGTAAGTACAGCAATTCACACTCCGCATGACCTTTTGTTCCATACTGGGGAGCAAATCATCCAAAATATGCATTGAGAGACCTCCTCCGGGCATAATTAAGACTTATATCAGCACAAGTCTTGCTAGATACAAAATAGCTCCTATTTTATTCATAATGTAAATCCAAGGAGGGTATGTGGGTGGAAATGTTTGGATGTGTGCAACATAATAATAACTAAAACAAGTAAAGAATGGATATACATTTTGGTGGTGATCAACATAAAGATAGGGTTAGTAGTAGCTAACGTTATATATAGAGGAGTGTACCGACACTGTGTGAAACTGAATGGCCTTGACGTACATATAGTCATACGTATGCACTCTCCTCTGCACTCGCTGTGGTGTATGAACACATCTTAAAGCCCCAGTGTGCAAGTTTTGTCACCAAGCCACTGCTAGAATCACTGAAAGGACAACTCTAGGTCCCAGAGTCTCACTACCTCCCTCGTGTTTCAGAGAACCAGGGTTAATTCCTCAACCTTAAATGAGCGATCTCACCTTTTTAAGCACCTTACACAGTCACTGCTATACTGACAAATACAGAGGGTTGCGTGGTGCTCAATCAGCATTTAGTGAACTCAACTGTCACTTTATGGTGGGAAGTTTTTCAAACTTATTCACACTCCATACCTTCATTTTTCTTTACTTTTCTCACCAGTCGTATCCAGGTTCGTCTCGGCGAGCACAACATTGCCGTGAACGAGGGCACCGAGCAGTGGATCGACGGCGCCAAGATGATCAAGCACCCACAGTACAACAGCTACAACCTGGACAACGACATCATGCTGATCAAACTGAGCCGCCCCGCCGCCCTCAACAACTACGTCAAGACCGTGGCCCTGCCCTCTCGCTGCCCTGTGGCCGATGAGAACTGCATGGTGTCCGGCTGGGGCAACACATCTGCCAACGGCAGTAAGTTACACCTGTAATTTGAGCTTACTACGTAAACAAAGGAGAACGACATCCTTTCTGGTATGTGAAGGCCACCGTAGTTGGGAAGGATGATGTTGGGAAAGGGAAGGATGAGGACCTTTAAAATCTCCAAAATTTAGATCTAACGTTGATTTTCATTATGTCCCATCCTTTCAAACTGCTGTATAATGTTAACTGTTTGCAAATCTCACCTTGACAATGTCAGAACAACACATCTGTCAGGTAGTTAACTCTTACCCTCCTGCTCTCCAGACAACTACCCCGACAGGCTGCAGTGCCTGAGGCAGCCCATCATCGATGACAGGATCTGCAAGAACGCCTACTCCAGCCTGCTCACCGAGAACATGGTTTGCTCCGGGTTCATGAGCGGAGGTGCCAGCAGCTGCCAGGTGAGATGGACACAGGAAACACAGAGGGAGTCAGTCACGTGGTCCACTGCAACACTGCATCACCTTCAAGCACTCAGTGATTCAGTGCTGTGGTACACACACACCATAGAGAGTAGACACACTATTTTTAAGACTATTTCTTAACACATTATGATTGAGAATGTAAGAACAGAAGAGGAAGAAGTCATATCCATTTATTTGGTCTAACCATAAAGTATATGATTAGGAACAATAAATATCAAAATAAAGTAATTGATACTCGTAAAACCATATGTGGATGGTTTTCAGTGTGTTATACTGAAATCTTAAAACAGCACATCATTATATACATGCTTTAAATATACAACTCACAAATACCTGCACTAACACACATTTGAAAACCTAATATCTGTCAATATAGTGATTGTAATCTAACACATTGGTGATATTAGCGCAGTATTGAGTTTGGAAGAGCAATATGATAATATGCAACGTGAGGTGATGAAAAACATGTTGTATTTTTTCTTTTCAACACTAAAGCTGTTGTCAACCATCTCTTAAATATCTCTAAGGTCATACTGGGCAATGTGGAGAATCATTTTACTTCATTACAACTATTCTCTATATACTGCAACAATATTATATGTTGAGAAAGAAGCTTTTATCTGTCCAACACAGAACCTAGTCCTAAATGTGAGGATTAAATTAAAGTGTAACTTGACAATCCCTTACAATCTTGTACACCTGCTGCTGTGATGTCGTGAACATGGTGGTTTTAGACTTCACCAAATAGGTGAAACAGACATTTAACCAGAGACAGCAGCGAAACACAGCTCATCACACTCGCCATGATGCTCAATTGTTCGAATTGTGTTGCTTTGCTTCTGTGTTTCTCATGTTTCCCTCACTATTATTGTGCGTGCTTTGTTAGTAATAAAGCATGTTGTAAACTTTTTAAAGGTGATCTTGGGTTACAACAACAACAAAAGGTGCCTTTTCACCACAGGAACTAATACCAGGAACTTGTGAATTTACTAGGAAATATAAGCATTTCTATCCCAGGAACCAGGAACTCGTGTGTAGATATGTTTTTTTTTGGCCCAAAAAATTCCCTGCTCAGGGACTGGTTGACTGGTAATGCTCTGGCATTTTATTCCAGCTACTCAATCTCTCTCATTAAACCCCCTCACATTAACAATCCAGTAGATATTATTAACAATGAGAAGGATCATTTAAATCCAAGTTCTTCCTTGTTTGTTTGCAGGGAGACTCCGGTGGTCCTCTGGTGTGCAACGGCCAGCTGCAGGGAGTGGTGTCCTGGGGTTATGACTGTGCCATGAGCGGACACCCCAGCGTCTATGCCCGTGTGTGCCGCTACAACAACTGGATCAGCAGTGTTATGAGGAGCAACTAAAGACAACCAGCCATAACGTTCACACATCAGCCGACAGTTTATTTAGAACACCTTGTGTATAATTTTGTCATTCTCACAAACAGATTGTTTGAGCATAACATGCTGTAACCAACACAAAACTGGATGAATTAATAAAATATACATTAGCATCCATTTAAGCTATTTGTTGTTGTTGTTTTTTTTTACATTCTGTTTCATGCAGAGACAACATTAAAATGTTAATGAGCTCATTCAGTTTTTCTGTCTCAAGGCCACTGTTATCTTGACATTCATAATAAATTAATGTACTCACTGTAGTATAGATACATGCTTCTTCGTGAAATGCCTCTTGTACTTGATTAATGTGCGGGGCACCGCAGTGATAAGGGAGCCAAGTGCAGTAAATATGTGTGAGGCATAACTGCATTAACGTTGCTCTGGTGTCTTTGCATTCTCTCCTCAGACGGCGATTTGTAAACTCCGCTGTTTCTTGTTTGCCGCAGCAACCTTTACATGCAGAGAAGAAGACAGAGGACAGCAGGAGGTGGTAGTCATGTAGTTGCATGTGCAGTGCAGCAGTCGTGAAAGTTATTTTGTTAAATACAAAGCACAGTTTCACTTTAATCGTTGTTTTTATGGCAACAACTGACACAGGACACAAGAGGGAGCTACTAATATGTCACACACTGCAGTGGAGTGGACAGAGCAAGAGTCATACTCAAACAGAACTGTATATAGAATTAAAACTATGGTGTAATGTGCTCTGTATTCTTCATATTCTTTTTGTTTTGTTCTTTTTGAGTCACTAAATTAGAGGCATTGCTTACAACAGTCCATGGCTGGAGTGTAATGCTATCACTACTACTTAATCATACTGTGCACTTACCGTCTCAGACTTGCATTCTTTGCTTTTTCTAGACCAGCGTAATAGTAATAATAATAATAATAATATTATAATAATATAAAGTCAGTGCTCATCTTGCACAGAATTATTATATTTGGTCATGTTCTGTAGTTCTGTAGTTATTACAGTAAAAACCCACCTGACCTGCGATCCTGTCCAGATCTCTCTGGCCCTGAGAGGTAAGTCTCCGTCCACTAGAGGCAAAATGTTAAAACAAACATGTATCGCTCATTCAGCTCAGCACATTACAGTCCTACACCCAAAATATAAGTGATTTGGCACCAATGTCATGTAATCTACTTATTTTAAGTCAGTTATTTGTGGATCAGTTGTTAATTGAGCAAAAGAAAACAATGTTGATACTTTGTGAACATAATATTGAAGTATGACTTAAAGGGATACTTCACCGATTTGAATGTGGCTTTGTATTGCTAGAATAGCAGTAGTATTTTTAGAAAATGTGCTTCCCTCCCTCAGTTTTTCACTGAGTTGTAAAAAAAAGTTTTTCATTTTCATTTGCCCTACTGTGATGCAAAACGCATCATTTGACTCACAGTAGGGCACATTTGGATAAGGGAAAACAGTTTTTTTGTACAAGTCAGGGAAAAACTGAGGGAGGGAAGCACATTTTCTAAAAAATACTACTGCTATTCTAGCAATACAAAGCCACATTCAAATCGGTGAAGTATCCCTTTAACATTTGATGGTTGTAGGTTATTTTTTTACAATGGAGAATTGACTCATTTTCATACAATATACTGTATGTGTACACCTCTCTTACCCACTGGGGTCCTTCTCCACCATCTTGAGGCCCTCCAGAGCCTGGAGGACTTTCCTCGCCACATTCCTGGAGCCCACACTGAAGTGGGCGGGGCACACTCCGTTCCTCTGACGCCCGCCGTAGATCTTAATCATGGAGCCGACGCCCACTCCTCCTCGCAGGTACAGGTGACGCGCCGTGGACGCTGGTGAGACGGATATATACAGTATATGGTCTGAAATGATCTGGACTTCTTGGACAAAAAGACATGAAATCAAACATTCCAACTTAATCGAATGTATGAAAATCTTTTGTGGGTCAATATATACTTAGGATGATAACATACAGACCAGCTGTGGGACCATTGTGCACATATGCACTGCACAGCATATACGGTACCAGTTGCAGAAAATCTGATAGGACGGACCAATATTACACAATGTATATGATAATTTACAACACGTAAATGAAATGGGTACCAGAGGGTTATCACCAGATATATCACCATCTGTGCCTGTTCCTCGGGCACAAAGTGAAATATACATGAAGAATAAACTGTAAATATCAAGCTCATATTCTGTGAATTTATTGTCTATAATGTATATTCTACTTTTACCTTTTTAGTGTCTTACTGTTGATATTTTTCTATATTTCACAGGTGTGAAAATGCACGTTTATCATTTTATTACCATTATCTTTACTGTCTTTGCTGCCGTGACATTGTAAATTCCCCCATTGCAGGAATGATAAAAGACTATCTTATCTTATCTCGATGACATTTTTGTTCCTTGGTAAAGGCTAAATCCTAAAGCTATGTTTTAGCTTTTAGTCAGTGTCAAATTATCAAAACAATAATTGCAAGGTAACTGTGAGATAAGTTTGATTATTTATGCCATTTTTTTGTCCCCAATATGTTACATTTTCCCTTCCATGAGCACCAGTGGTTTGAGATGTTGTTTTTAATGTTTTTTAATCACTGTTTCATTTTACTTTGTCTGTTTTGTAATTCTATTAAATTCATCTTTATTTATCAGGGGCAATGCACTGAGATATAAAATGCATCTGATGTACGGCACATAATATTTGATTAAAACATACATATATTTAGGAAAACTTAAGGTCCTATTGCTACATGAGATTTATTTCAACATGGTTATTACCTTTCAAAATGTCAAAAAGATCAAACTGATTCCAGGGTTAATTTTCTGCCGGTTTCTGCAGCGGCTGAGGATGAACATATGAACAGATGAACTGATGAACTGATGAAACACCTCCAGTGACACCAACCTGCTCTGGTGTAAAACCAGTTGTCATCACAAGGAGCCAGCTCCTTGTGCCTGGCAAGCTTTACAGTGTCAACCCATTCTGGGACCTTCAGTTTGCCAGACCTGGAAATAAATCAAATAAATAAACAAATAAAAATATCAGTTAATGTGACAAATCAACTGACTGCATTTCCTCAAACAACATATGCCATGGGGAAATTGTAATTGTAATGCTTGCATTGCTGTTTTCAAGTATCTGTAAATACCTCTATTATTATTATTATAATAAGTATTATTATTATTATTATTATTAATAATATTGTTAAATACAATTTAAGACTGTGAATGGGAATTTAATGAGTCACAATAAGCATGTTTACAGTAAAACATAAACCAGTAAAAATCCATGAAATAAATAACGACAAATATACTGTACGTCCGATGAATGTCCAGCATATTTATTGTGAAACTGGCAAGTACAACTTTAAAGATGTTAATATTACACAGCTATTATAATACTAATATATAATATAATGACACATTTTAATACCAGCCAAGCCCTCATTCCTGCGTTTTATTTGTGAGGACTTCCTTTTTATCAATTCTTATAAATGAAATATAATTTTGTACAGTTTTGAAATTATATTTAGTGTTTAGGGAACATTTAAACATATCCCCACCTTTTGTTCACCAGAGGAAAATCCTCTTGGATTGAATCCATAGTCTTTTGTTTCTTTCAATGTTTTCATTAGAACTATATTTTAGTGTAGTACTTAATTCTACATGAGGAAACCTCAGTGTTTCTTAATTAAGTAAACATTTTAATACCAAACTCATTTCAGATTTTCATTGATGAGGATCTCTTTTGCATTTCCAATGAAAAACTTTTTATAACTTTAATAAGTATTTGGAGCGACCACATGAGAAATTGGCATGTTGTATATATGATGATTCATTAAAAATTGGGGATACCGTTTTTTTCGTGTCCGATACCGATATCATAACCCTGAGTACTATATATCAGTATGATACAGTCATTTTAGACCTTTGAAACTATGAAGCTTTTAAAAACACTTTTGTGCCTTTCATAGCATTTCAAGCTGTTTCAAAGACATAATTCTCCAAATATGTGACAAATATTCTTCTCCCATAAAGAAGAAATAAACAGACCACAACATGACTCAGCTAAAATACTTTCACTGATTTATTTTAATTGACATTTTTACAGTCTGTGCATAGTAAAGAATGTGATATATAGGATTTTTGATTGTATATTTTTATCTGTCCAGTGATTTTGACCAATATCAGACCGATATTAATACTAAGTATAGTGTTGACTCATTCCTATTATAAATATTATATTATTTGTAGTTTTTTTGGTCTAAAATAGTTATCATTACTTTTATATTTGAATATATCAGTTTATGAATGCGGAAACGCATTTTTTTTATTTTTTTTAAATTAGCCTGAGTGATTGACAGGTGGCTCTCATCCTGCACCGCTGCACTTGAGCCTTACTTACTTCTTAAGGAAAGCAGACAAAGCTCTGACAAACTCCTGTTGGTTGACATCTTTCACCGTGACACTTGGCATCTACGGGACAAAATGGAGACGAGGGTGAGCTCAAAGTTTACCGTCAAATGTTGTCAGCGTGGCTTTAGGGGTCAAAAATTCACCGCATCCCGTGCTAACGCTAGCCACCAAGCTAGGAAGGCACCTAGCTAAAGTAACTGATAGCATGCAAGTCGCTTCATGAGCCTCTGAGTTAGCAGCACATGCAGCTCTGCTGCGTCATTTGTTGAGGTTATGACCAGCGTCTTACTTTTCATATACCAGACAAAGCCGACAGTCTAGTGGTCAGGAGTTTAGCCACAGTTTGTCCTGTAGGTAATGCGACAGAGCAGCTGAAAGAATGGTGCTGAGGAGGGAGGGGAGAAGGAGAGAGGGATGAAGAGGAGGATGATGATAAAGCAGCCTGAACTGACCTCAACAGCAGCTGAAAGTGATGCTCGTCCATCCCAGTCCTTCGACACAATTAAAATAAACACCAATTATCTAAAATTCTACATCTCTACTGTAAATAGAACAATATTGTTTTTTGTCCAGGGTCAATGCCGATCTGTAGGAATCAGGACACCTGACAAATAATGCAGATCTTTTTATGGCTGATATGTTTGGCGGGTTTTCTATTTATTATGCCCATCTGTTAAAATGTAATAGTTTAATAATATCAAATTACACAATTGCTTAAATTAAACCCCAATCTCCAGTCTCCTGGAGACTAAACTAACAAAACTCCTTTTTGTATGCACTGTTTTAAGTAAAAATAACAGTTTATCCTCATTATTGGCACTAAATCTACACTATCCAATGTTGACAGTTTTCCCCTCACCATCGACACCTCCTCAGTTTCCCCCTCCCTTCAGGTTAAGAGTCTGGGTGTCCTCTTTTCGACAGCACACTATCATTCCAATCCCACATCAATAATATTACCTGGTCTGCATATTTCCATCAACACAACATTAATCGCCTCTGCCCTTCCCTTACCCCCATACAACTTCAATCCTTGTTCACAGCCTGGTCACCCCCACAATAAACTTTAACTGGTCCAGAATTCAGCCGCCCGCCCCATCCTGCAACAACTCCACTGGCTCCCGGTTAATCTCAGAATTAAATTCAAAATCCTCCTGTATGCTTTCAAGGCCATCCACAACCTTGTCCCTCCATATCTCTCCGACCTCCTCCACATCGCCACTTCCTCCTGCTCCCTCAGATCCTCCTCCTCCTCCATCCACCTCATTGTGCCCTCTGCCTGCCTCAGCACCATGGGGAGCAAAGCTTTCAGCTTCTTTGCTCCCCATCTCTGGAATTCACTCCCACCAGGCATCCTGAACTCTTCCCCTCTTCAAATCCAGACTCAAAACCCACCTGTTCAAAATAAATAAAATGCATTATTATTACCAAAATGGTGTAGAAACTATGCTTTAAATTATGAAACAAGTTATCAATGAAACAGGTCATCAATATGGCTGGGTCAAAATATCAATTTGGTCAATATCGTTGTCCTTCCTCGTGCAATATGATAATCGATACACCAGGGCTAAATATCGATATTTGAATTCAATAATTAAGATGTTCTAAGTAAACAGTCCCTGCCAGTTTCACTCGCCGGGCATCACTACTTGATGTCTCCTCGCGACGGCGCTGCTCAAATGAATGAGGGAAGAAGAGGGAGTTTACAGCGGGATAATGGCGGAGAAAGCTACGTTAAGAGATGCTATATCCATTTTCAATTGATCGACTTTATACACTTTGTTCTGTATGTTGTCAATAAATAGAGAAATCCTGCAATTTCAACTTTTCAGTTTTTTTCCAGTTAACAAATATTGTGATTTATTGTTATATGATTGTCTTGCAGTACATTGATGATCACAAAATCGTTGTATCGCGTATCGTATCGTGAGGTACCCTGTGATTCCCACCAATAGTAGTCAAAAACCTAAACTTACTTTTAAATACTGAGAAAAGAAATGTGTAAACGTACAAGTACACAACTCAGTAATAATTGCTTGATGACGATCAATTGGTCTGCTTCTAATTGTAACCCTCATTTCTGGATGGGTTGCTCTCACTTTGCTCACTGGGCTGCGGGGTTACAGCCTCTTTCACTCAGGTCCACTAATTGGTGCAAAGGAAAGAGAAGAAGAAGCAGGCAGTAATGCAACACTGTGGATGCCATCTGTCAACTATGAAGAAGGAGGTCCACATACTATTACTGACATGGCAGGACATTTCTAACATCTGGCTTTATTTACTCATTTGCACATGCTCAACTCCATCTGTCATCTTCAACAGATCCCCCAGAAACACTGGCAGATAAGAACGAAAAGCAAGAGGAAGGTAAATAAAAACCTAAATATATGTATTTATATTACTACACAGATCTTATTAAGATACTGTGATAATTACTATTACATGCACTATTATAATCATATCAAACAATGACATAACATATTATATAACTCTGCCCTAGAATTGTGTTACACGAAAAATGCAACAGAAATTATAATAATGTATCATCATTGTAACCTAAACATAATATAAATTATAGCATAACTGAGGATACATTATCGTAAGTGTAAGCTACTGGTGTCAAAGTGATGGTTAAACAATTTAAAATCAAATAGAGAGTTCTTAACTGTGATGATGCTGGGTGTGAGTTACTCCCTGTGAATCCCAGCAGAGGGTAGAATTGTGTCATTTTTTTTTTTTTTACATCTCTGGCCTGTTTCTCTGGTTTTTTTTTAATCAGAGCCAGAGATTTTTTCTCGAGAAGTGCTGCTGTCAGCAGGAGAGGAGAAAGCACCTGAGTGAGGACGACACCACCGGTGGAAGTTTAGTTTCCCTTTACCGCTCTGGCATCCAACTGTGCTCAAACCTGACACATTGACCTTGAAACAGACCAGGTGTTAACATCTGTCCTCTAAGTGATCATCCAGATTGTGGTAAGTACAGCTCTGAATGCTCAGTGACCTGGGTGTTGCTCTGTGTATGTGAGGTGGCATGAAGATGGCAGTCACGTCTTGTTTCAGTTACGGACAGAATATAAGCAGTTGAAAGTATAATAAACCTTGGTTTTATTAAGTCTAACACTGGCAATTGGACTTGAATGCATCGTCAGAGTTGATCACAAAACTGACGTTCAAAGGTGGTTATAGGATGCGTATGTCACATTCCTGAGCTACATGAACACAATCTGTCTTCAGAACAAAATGGCAACCACCACCTCAGCTGACACCAGCTGATGTTTTTTACACTGATCGAAGCTCATATGATAATATATTTGTAGATATCCCTGCACTCTTAAAATACAGTCATTTCTTTCTTGAATGGTTAACATTTTATTTAATGTTACAGCAACATGAGTAGAGCTTTGTTAACTGAAGCTTCTCTCGTCTTCTCTCTTTTGTCTCATTTAAAATATGTATTTCAAATACAAAATATTATTTTGTAATTTGTATTTAATTGAGATGATGAAAATTAATTAATTTGAAGCAACATCATAAGAACGCAAAATGTGAAGTGCGGCTGCAGATCAGACAACCAAGGAAGTTGATTGAATACACATTTATCTCAACTATTAATTAGTTTCAATCTTGACAAGTTCAGTGCACGTTAGTTGTTAGGTGTTCTTTGTAGAAGCGAGGTTATTTAACCCGTGAATGTTAGCCGCTACCTCTCACTGTTAACTTGACGTTAGCTCGTCTCTTTTAGTTTGATTTTTGTCAGCTGTATACAACATAAGAGTCATGTTTCAAAGTTGTTAATGCGATGACACTGCATGGTGCCATTTTGTATCATGCAGAGGAGTTTTGTACCTCAATGTCAGTCATTACTGTGTGCTGCAGCAGCACAACCCCATATTCCACTACTCTCCGTACTTCTGCCTCATATCATGGGCTATTTAAGCAACTTTTTTGTTACAAATGTCCCCAAATAAGGTTGTGCTATTGGCTGTATCGACACAGCATTTACAGTAGACTATGTGCATCCGGCAGACCTTTTTGTTTAGTCAAAGTCAGGGAGTACTTCTGGTATTTTGAAAATACAAAAATACTGTATTTTATTTCGATATGTGGCATGAAATTGTTCTAATGAGATGATTTTGTCAGCCCTTTATCTGCCAAGGTAACTACCATCCTTGGTAGACTACCATCCAGTGTGTAATGACAGTCAATATACAGTGCTACAAATGTATTGGACCACCACCGAAATCCATAGGTACCCTAAATTAACAGCATTGGTAATTATCAAAATATATTTTTTTATGTTTCTGGAATGGATAATACACTTCTTAATGCTAAATTATTATATTATTATTATTGTTAATCATGAATTTTCAAGTGCATTATTATTTCTTGATTGAGACGTCAAATTATACTTATTAACTTGCATTCCTGAAAGATATTTATGTTTTCTCATGTTTATGACAGGTGGTCTAATACATGTGTTAAACACTCTATGTCATTTAAATAATATCTCTCAATTCTGTTGCAAATGCAGTTTGTGCAAAGAGAAAGTTTCCTTCCACCTTTCTCCTTTCACTTCCTAATTTTCTTCATATTTATATTCATATTGATAAACACCAATTATTACAGATGTTTAAAACTTAATTCATTGCATAATTTACTGTACTCAAGCTGTGAACTGCATATAAATACAATATAATTGTACATGTGGTTTTGTAGGAAATGTTCCCTTTTAAAGACACTTACAGATGAAACAATTACCTGACACTGAGCAGGTAAAATATACTTGAACTTCAACTAATTGTTATTTTTTACTCTTACTAAATATTTACTTGGTTTTTATTTTTTAAATAAATTAATAATAAATAAATTAAAATATGACATATATTGGGAATTGCCAGGTACAAGTTATCAGACTTGTGATCTGAAACAGAAAACTATGTCTTCAATTGTGAATTTTCTCTCCAAAATCAAACCAGTTATTTATTTATTGATCAATTTGATTTTTTGTTTTGCAGGTCAGAACTACAACGATTCAAAAATAATCAATAATTTTACTACATTTGATGATTGTTGGTTTTAAGTTTTGAGAACTCACTGCTTATCTTAGCCTCACATGTTCACGTTTAATAGACGGAACAAGAGTTATAACTTATTATGAACAACAGTTATTATCATAATGTATTTAACATTTTAAAACTCCGTTCATCTGCAAACAATCTGATCCTGTGTGTGTGTGTGTGGGTGTGTGTGTGTGTGTGTGTGTGTGTGTGTGTGTGTGTGTGTGTGTGTGTGTGTGTGTGTGTGTGTGTGTGTGACTACGTGTGTGTGACTACGTGTGTGTGACTACATGCATGTACTGAAGTTTGGACTTACTCTCACAGGAGGATGTGTTTAGAGTCTGTCAACATGTTGAAGATTTGTCACTTAAAAAGCAAAATCATAATCTGGGTGAAGATGTCTGGTTTTGACTCTGATAACTTGTGATAAGACTTTTTGTTATTTGTGACGTTTTCTTTTTAACTTAACGATTGACTGACACATCATTATTATTGTATTGTATTATTGCATGTAAAAACAAGGTAAATGAATGTGTTTACAAGTGTGAAGGCACATTCATATGTATGCGCATACACACACACACACAGAGCAGCCCTACGCTTTCTGTGTGTCAGTCGACTAGGCTTCTTCCCCTCCCCCCTCAACATCTCTCTCCCCTTTTTTGTCCCCCTCACCCTCTCCTTTTCCCTCCCACTTGCTCTCTCCTGCCTGCTAGCACTATTTCAAGCCTCGGCCTCAGAGAGATCGAGGGAGGGAGAGAGAGAGAGCGAGAGAGAGAGCGGGGAGGGGAGGGGAAAGCAGACAGGATTTAGAGTTCAAGTGCACGTGCAGAAAAAAGGCTGAATAGAGGAGAGTCAGAGCAGAAAGGAAACCAGGAAAAGGAACGGCAGGGGCGGGAGACAAAGCACACAGAAACTCTTTCTATTCCTCATTTCTTTCTCTCTGTTTTCTTCTCACAGAAATTGAAAGTATTAGCCTTGGAATGGGGCTGTGAAAAAAAAATGAAAAAGCTCAAAATTCTAATACTGTGAGTGTAAAAAAAAGAAAGAAGAAATTCCTATTCCTGCCCCCTCCTCTATCCTCTCCTCATCGACACACTCCTCCTCTATCCCTCCCTCTTGGATATTTCTCTATGAACCCCATGCTCTATCTCTTTCTCTCTCTCACTCTCCCTCGCTCTCTCTCTCTCTTCTCACTGCCTTTTTCTCCCCACCCACCTTACATGCACACACCCCGGACTCCTTCCCACTCCTCCTCACGCGCGCTTACTGGGGACTGACTGCAACAAGCTCAGTTTTTTCCTTCTTTTTCTTTTGCTTGCCATTCTTTCCTTTTGGTTATGCCCTCATGTACGGAGGCATCACTTCACTGACGCTTCTCTACTGTAAGTGGCGCCTCTGAAAAATGTAGGCCATGGATTGTCCCTGCGTTAGACTGCATGCCACAAACTGCAGTATTTTTTCCCCAACTTGATTGAAAACTCGATTTCAGTTTAGAAACGTTTTTTTTTTTTAAGCGTATCTGTATTTTGAAGTGTTAGTCTGGTGTTGAAGAAAAGGAAAAGTGTCCGATTAATGGACAGATGAGGGGGACGCAGGCAAAGAATGAGGGGAAAATGGAGAGCATGGTCTGCGGGAGAAAGTGAGAAAGACAGAGAGAGAGCGGTAGGAAAATGAGTACCGGCACTGGCAAGAAAAACGGGAGGGGTAAGGGAAGAGAAGGGGGACCAGTAGGGGATAGACTTTGGAAGGAGGGACAGTTGGATAGGAATTGGCAAAATCGCGGGAAAAAGAAGAAAAAATAAAACTCCAAAATGAGAAGAAGCTGGACTTCTTGCCAAACACTGGCATGCAGTCTGATCACCTTTCATTTTTGTTTTTTGCCATGATTTTTCATCACTTCTGCGGGGCGCACTCTCATTCATCTGTGAGTATACTGTGTGAACACATTCTTTCCCTTTCTCACGTACCCATCCTTGCTGTGTGCCCTTTTCCTCCTCTCCTCCGCCTGCTTAATTTTTCAACTGTCCTCTTTTTTCTTGTTTGAAAAATGTGTTCCCTAGGTTGCTAATCCCTTCATCCTGTTTGTGTATCCCATCTCGCGCTCCACCTCTCTCCCTCTTTCACTGTCTCCCTCTTTCCTCCTTCAGCTCCTCTTTATCATGGGTTATAGCTGTTCTCTTTGCTTCTCCTTGAAGGATTACCTCTGCTCACATTCAGATGAGGGCTTTGGGAAAAGGGATCACTGAGTGCACCCCGTTTTAGGGGGCCCATGCATGGAAGGCTAGCACATGAAGGAGACAGGGTGTGTGCATGTGTCTGTCTGTCTGTGTAAGTCATGTATATCTGTGTGTCCGTGCATGTATGTGTTCCTATGTTGAGGTGTGATTTAGAGTTAAAGGAGCCGGTAGTGGTGGACAGTCACGCCACCTTGCGCATGCGTGGGTTTACACAATCACGTTTCATGTTTCATATTCACACACGATATAAATTACTTATAAAATGCACAGAACTGAAAGGTGAGGGGTTAGATCGAGAGGGAATGACGAGATGGAAACATCAAATGTACCGCAGGTTATTTTCTTTCGCCTCTCTTATTAGATTTTTTTTTTTTTTACTCCTCCCGTGCTTTCCCCCTCTTTTCTATCCCGTCTTTCATCCATTCATCCGGGTATCCCCCACTTTATCTGTTGGTTTGCCTATAAAGACAAAACCCATAATCCAAGACATAGTTCGGTGTTAACAAAAGATAAGGATGGATTTATTTAAAGGCCTAAACTATGTTACATCCTGCAGTCAGTTTGAAGAAGTTTATCTTTTTCTGCATCCTTTGTAGTCGGTTAAGGCGACTTTTGTCTGATGGCGTGAAGTTTTCGGTAAAGATGGAGGCTTTTAGTGCAAATCTGCGACGTACAGATGTCGACAGTTATGGATTACATGAATACATATTTGCACTCTAAATACAGTGCGTACAGACAGACAGGCATTAAACTGCGTGTCCATTTGATCGGCTATACCTCTCTCTCCTGTGGTATCAGCCTCAGATATCTTCCGGCATCTCTTTCCTTTCACTTTTTTTTCCGCTCCTGTATTTTATATCTGCCTGTTCTGTTTTTTATTTTTCCAGCCACCTCTTATCTCAGCCCACATTCTCCCTATCATTTGGCAAATCCGATATTGTTCTCTAGTGGCGTTCCAAAAGCAGTGTCCATACATGTGCGTGTGTGTCCTCTGATTTATGTTCTTTATGTTGGTGTGATTGGGTCAACAATAAGCTGTAAAACCTCTCATAATTCAGTTTTTGTCTTTATTGTAAAACCTCATATGTTTGTGAATGTGACGAGGTTACGGTTAAGTTAGGCGTCAGAAAAGTTTTGTTTAAAAACAGTATAGACATTTTTTTTAAATAAAATATTAAATTATGCATCGACTGAATCGTATTATCTGTTAAGCTGATGCCGTTAGGTAACAGTTAGTGGCCTAGTTATTTAATAACGTGCTTTTTTTTTTTTTTTTTCATAATCCGCGCCAGATGAATTCACATGTAATGATTTAATTAAAACACAATTCTTTCATAAGCAAAGGGGGAGGATGCTTTTGTTTAGTAGCGTCCCTGCCATGACCTTTCCCTGACCTCCTCTTTAGGTTGATAAAATGAAGCGAGAATTAAAAAAAAAAAAATTGTATTAAACATCTGCACATGGCAGCTAAAGACAAAGAAAAGATGAGAGGCAAATCCTCTTAGAGAACCTAGTCAATTTTTTTATTTTTTTTTTAACCAGCCAAGCACCTTCGATTCCACTCTTGAGGGGGTTTGACGGTAATGCCAGTGTAATCAGACCCCCAGGTTATGAAATATTACTCAGACAGACCTAGTGTTATGTAATCTTACATAACTGAGGCGGCAGCTCAGCAGGCTCGTGATCAGAGACTCCGGAGGAGAGGCTATATGGGTCTGCTTATGGTATGAACTCACTGACAGGGTCAACACACTCACTGAATACCTGGGCCTTAAAGGGGAAGAGGCCCCTTCTGCAGTATCTACACATATGGACCCAAGTGCTTGACACCTAAAGGCTGAGAAAGTAAAGTAACCTCACCTATAGCAGGTTGTAGTCTTTGTGCCTCCTATAGTATTTAAATGTACACTTCTGTGTAGGATAAGGGTCCTGCAATCCACTGCTGTTCCCATGATTCTCTACCACCTCTCTGTTTCTCATTCATAATTGATGACATTCAACCACAGCATACATTAATGGATCGAACAGACCTCAGGAATTCCCATGCAAGCTGCCATTGTGTGTAGCAGGTTTGAGTTTGTGCCACCGAATCTGCTGGAAACCGACAAACTGACTAGTGTTCATACAACAATCTAACAGGCCTGGTGTGAAACTCAAATAGCACAGATGCCTGCACGAATCAAGAGTGCTGTATTTATTAGAGGATTTAAAAAAACAACAAAACAATGTTAAACATGTAATAAGGAGGGATCTTTAACATACAATTAATACACATAATCCAGAATAATTTCAAAAACTAAATCAAATCTCTATGCTTTAATAATGCCAAAAATTTGTTTTTGTTTTTCAGATTAAGACGCAGAGACAAAGCAAGCTTTTTTTTAAATTGAAGATGTGATTTTTTATCAGGTAAGGTAACATTTCCTGTTCATTTATTTATTCAGAAACTGTCCTTAATTAGCATCAGAGATTTAACTTTCTACTTGTCCTAGAAAAAAAAATGCATGTATGTAGTTTTTGTTCGGTTCATGCACTTCACTGACTAGATTTGTTCTTAATGGCAGTCAGCAGTCAGACACACTTGGTCGGCCATTTTAGTCTACGGACTGATCGAAATGTCAATACCTCATCAGAATCATCGAATTAGTGTTCCCTGAGTCATTCTGCCGTGATTAACCTCACAAATATGTGCAAACCTTTGGCCCGTTTAAATACAACAAGAAGACAATGTTTAGTTTTTCTACTGTAGCACACCTCGGTTTGGTGCAAAGCAGTGGACTGTGACTTATCTTAGTAAGCAACTTGCGAAAGGTCATCCGTTGGTCATGTCCCGATTATCAGATGTTGCTGAAAAGTGAGAGAGTGCAGGTATAAAGAGAGGCCTGTGGTCTAGCCTTGAAGCTAGCTTTGGAGATGCCTCACATTACATTTTTGTCTTTGTGCTGATGTCACCTCCGTGCCCCCGGTCCAGCAGCAGGAGAATAAGAGCTACATTCTGCCTCCATGACACAATAGAGCCCTTCTTGGCCTGATATTTTCACAATGTGTTTTTGCAGAGCGCTGTGCACACATGCACACACAGACACACACACATACGCACACACGCACTCAGCAGGCGACACAGAACATTGATTCAGGGCTGTTTGAGCTGTGCACTTTACCTAATATTTCCATTCTTGTTGAAAGTGTTTGCTCAGAGATTTGTAGTGCTTTGCTCCCACTGTCGGGAAGTGCCTCGTAAATCCACTGCAGATCATTTATTAGATTTACTCACGGCACCCGTTCAAAATTAGAAATGTTAATTCGGCTTTATAATCCAAGTGTTGTATGCAGCGTATCGTATCAGAGTGGCGTTTTCATGGGTCGGAGACACGGAAAAGCCACTGCGGTACAGTAGGGTGGTGTGGCATGGGTTAACGTCTGAGGACTGGAGGAATGTGTCCGGGTCGACGGGTAGAATTCCTCAGTCTTGGCGACTAGGTCACTGCACTGACAAGAGTCTGCCACCTTTTTCAGCATGCGCAGTGCCGCCCTGCGCCTCTGTCTCATTGCTGTCCTCTATCTTTTTCTAATTCTGCCTGCCTATCTCACCCCCACCCCCCGCCCCCCTCTCTCTCTGTCTCTCTCTCATCCTTACTCTCTCTATCTCTGTCTGGTTCCAAGTCTCTCCTGCCCTCTCCACTTCCCTTCTTTTGCGTTTCATCATTTCACCTTTTGTTCTTTGTGCTCGCTCTTTGTCTGTCCCAGTCTCTCCTTTATCTCCTTTATTTAATCTATCGTTCAGTCATACTTTCTATTTTGCTCTTCTAATAGGCCTTGTGTTATTCGCCGTTGTCTTTGTGTCTTTTATTTGTTGCCGTGCACACAGTGCTTCAGTCTTTCATCTTGAAATATATATTTCTTATTCTTGTAGCGTTGTTTTTCTGCCATTGCTGCGTGGTTTATAATTTCCCCAACGCTTCACCCTCCTGTCTTTTCTGTTTCAAGTCTGTCTCTACTTATGTGTTTTACTTTTTTTTTCTGTGGCGACATTGAGTTCTGTGCTGCAGTGATTAGAGGAAGACATGTTGGGAGGGCATGAGACAAAAGAAGATGCAGGCATTCGCATTCTCTGTATGCTTGTGAATATGACACTGGCATGCTTGTTATTAATGTAGTGCTTTAGCATGCATATGGTGCCTGGTGGTGTTTGATTTATGTGGTGTGTTCCCACACACAGGCTGAGGCTTACATGCTACATGCATCTGAGTGAAGGAGTTTGCGAACTCACACCCCAGCAGACAGTGGAGTTGACAGATCAACCCCCGGGTTCTGAGGTGTTTCTGCTGATGGCAGATGTGGTGATTTGACACAGTCTGGAAGTTGCACACGCTCACTGAATAGAAGCACATTTCTTCCCTTTGCGCAGATGCAGAGTGTGCAAAGCTTCATAACTTAAACAGAGGGAGAGTCAGATGGAATTCTCATGTTCTTTTGTACACTACATTCATACACATGTAATTTACCAGTGAAATGCAATTTATTGCTTCACCTTACATCAGTGACAGATGGACATTTTGTGCCTTGTTGAGATTTTAAATTGTAAAATTAAAAGCAAAAATAAAATTTTAGATTTTATTTTTTTATTACATTATCGGCTGTTCTGTCATGTGTTTCGAATAGGACTGCCATGAAAGATTATTTTCATTATTGATTCTTATTACTTGTTTGGTTCAGTAAATGCAGATTATGATGTAAAACGTTTTGTTTTGTCCACACATCAAAGACATTCAGTTAACTGTGATAAAAGAGCAAAGAAAGCAGAAAATACTCACATTTAAGAGTTTGAAACCATATTTCTTTGTTTTTTATTTCTTACAAAGCAAACAGCATACAAATAATTTAATAGTCAGTTGCTCAATGATTAATCAATTAATTGTTAATCATTTTACAAAATGGCTCCTTCTAAATTAAATTGATGGTACAAAAATACAACATAGAACATTTAGTTGATTGAATTCTTGATGAACCGATTGTTAGAATAACATTCATGATTTATTAATTGTTTTATTGGTAAGCCAGTGTGATCAGTCTCTGTAAATATACATTTTTGCTCATTTTAATGGCCTTGCATCAGAGTAAGTCAACTATCTCTTGTCTTGTTGGTTGGATCAAACAAAGACAGCAACTTAGTCTTCACAAACACACATGGACATTTTCAACATGTTATTGGCTAAATAATAATAATAATATTTTATGATAATAATTACTTGGAAAATCAACAGATTTCTCACTCATTAAGATAAAAGGTGCAACATCAGTCATTTTGCATTTGTTGCTGTGACTGATTGATTGTTCAGCTGTGCCCGTTTTTCTACTAACTACAAAGTTAGTAGAAAAGTTTAATTCCTTATTTATATTAAATAGACATGTTCAACAAACTGACTCCTGGGACAAATTGATTGCTTTTATATTTGTTTACGTAAAGGTAATAAAACCCACCAAGTGTGAATTGTATAGCAAGCACAAACATTTCATTTTGCTTTGACAACATGGGTTTGAATTAGTGTTTGTTTGTAGTGTTTGTTTTGTTTGTCTGTGCGCCCACAACTCAACACCTGAAGCCGTGGCAGTTTCAGTGGGATGAGGTGAGATGTGAGTAATAATAGTGACTGATGATGTCACAAACAGCCTCATGCTGCATCAGCTGCCCCCATAACCCGGCTTTAGGAGGGCGACAGCAGCATGCGAGCACCTGTGGGAAACACACGCCAGAGCACATTAGACGAAAGGGAGACGGAGGGAGGCAAGGAATGGTACACACAGAACATGGCTCAGGGGGACAGAGAGCGAGAGGGAGAGACACACACACACAGAGAGTGAGCAAGAGATAGAGACAGTCAGAGAGGGTGAGGCTGTCAGATTAAAGAGAATACAGAGACAGAGAAGCTGAGAGACATCTCCACATTATTTTAGAAGACTGTCGGGTTGGACTTGATGTTCTACATGACTGCTTTAAGTATCTTTCTGACTGTCTGTTGCACGAGCTCCATAAAAATGGATCGCACATTTTTACCAAAATATCGAAGAGTCTATTTAAGAAAATGCACATTTATCTGTTTTTCCATCAACTCCTTTATTGAGAGTTAAGTCTGTGTCATCACAAAAGCATGCAGAGGCGCGACTCGATGGCGTAAATAGACAGCACCACTAGCTTTCATTGCTGCATCAATTTATTATTGTAGTAACATAGACCTCTTGTGCTAAGTCGAGGAATGTTGTGGTATCCTCATTAGTACGCACATTCCTCATTTCGCCTGCTGGATCCACTGTTTCCGTTATTTATTCAGTGCAATGAAATGCAGAAGTACGATGCACGTTGCAGTCACATGATTTCTAAATGTCGTCTTTTATTCGACTCATTCACATCTAACTTTTAGCAATACACCATTCTTCCCATTTAGATGTACAAATTGAAAATGCACTTAAAAACTTACTTTCTGTAGGCTTTGATTTCTTTTTCACTTTAAAGAAAATAATGATAAATCCAAATATATAAATAAAGGAAGTGGTAATATGTGACATTGTGACCTGTAAAAAAAAAAAAAGTAAAGACAGTATTACGCTAACGTTTAATTTAGCTGAGAATTTTAACAAATAACAAAAGACAAATCTTCATCTTAAATGTCAATATATTCTCTTTTCCAGCAGTAAATTGAAACACGTTTAGTTCAAGCTGTTGGTTTTCAAGTTATTATACAGCAGGTATCCTCTTGACTTAAACAATATCACTTTCACCTATAGAATATTCTCTGGGGAATCAATGATATAGCATTCAAACCTACTTGAGACATTTATCTGTGAAATCCATCTCAAAAGCTGGGAAACCTTGAGTGGGAAGTGAAGAGTGCCCATTCACAAGTGCTCCACAGCAGCTATGTGTATGTTTCCGACAGTATCAGTTCAAAGACTCATTCAATCCCGACTCCCAAATGGCTCTTGTTGCTTTGATCTCGGAGCTGAGATATTAGCAGATACACAAAGCCAAGCATTCCTGTTTGCAGTTTCAAAGCAAAAGAAGAATCAAATGCTTTACAGCAGAAGTGGAATTCGCTCCTCTGGTTTGACAACCAACATCTCATCAGCAGACTGAATGAAGATACAGCATACATAAATCTATAGCATATCATTGATCTAAAGTCCTCAAATGGTCAAAAGGTTATATTAAGAAGGTTATGTCACCAGAGCCGCTTTCACGTATGTATCGCTCAGCTCAAAAGAATATTTTCAGCAATAGATATATGATAGTTGATCAAAGCTCCAGTCATTTCTCAGAGTCTAGACGACTATAGTGGATGGGTATATCGTATATCGTATATCACCAGAGTACCTATATAACATATGCTGTTATGTAGAAATACAGCATTTGAATTAGGCATTTTAGAGAGAGAAAAATTTAATAAAACCCAAACTTTAGAGATGACACTAATGGTTAATGCATATTTTTTGGACAATGTATAATGGTGGTTTAAGTTTCTAAAATGTTATTTTTAGTCACTGAAAATGAATGTTTAAATAATTGGAAAAAAATGTGAGTTGAGACTTTAGCCCCACACGTATTTAAAGGGAACATACCTGAATTTTCTATAGTAGTTTATAGTAAAAATAACAGATGAATTCACAGTGAAAGTGACTTGAAGTTGTTCAGCGCTTGTGTTAAATGTGTTTGAAGTACAGCACTATCCAGACTTTCCCCATAAAACACACTATTCAAAAAGTCTAAGCATCTTCCAATTTCTGCCAACTCTGAGTATAATAAATTAATTTCTGGGAGGACATTTCTAATCATACCGTTCTCTACAATAAGGAAATGTGTTATTAGTAAAAGGTTGATGGCAGATGGTACTAGTGTGTGTTTTTACAGGAATGATCCTCTTCAATCCATAATCATCTCACTAATCTCTGACTGTACGCCATGATTTTTATTTTTTGTAAAGCTTGACATGCATGAAAAATGAGTTAAATACAAAAGAAAATAAGTAGTTAGTAAGTCAGGCATTGTTTTTTTGTGGAAAAAAAAACAAGAAACAACAAAGAGAGAACAAATATGTCACCAGAAAATGACCTTCATGAAGAAATTGATGCACAATCCAGCCACATTTCATTGTTACTATCCACCAAAACCAATCACACACCAGTGACGCAGGATCGCCCGAGTTTTTCACCAGTGCGCTGCTGCTCTCATGTATCTCTCTCTCTCTCTCTCTCTCTCTCTCTCTCTCTCTCTCTCTCTCTCTCTCTCTCTCTCTCTCTCTCTCTCTCTCTCTCTCTAACTCGCTTAACCATCCATTTTAACAATCAATGACCTCAAAGCACTGAGGTTTTGACTTTAGAAATGAGTGGTCCTTCCCAAGTGTGCTGTTAGTCGCTGTGCTGCTGGTAACACATCATCCCTCCAACCCACCACCACCACTATCACCACCACCACCACCACCACCACCTCCTCCTTTCTGGTGCATCACCCCACTCACTCACTTTCAGTCTCTCCTCTCTCCTTCACTCGTTGCCTTCATATTGATCTGAATTCATTTGCTTTCTATTGATCTGCCACTCCACCCTCTGCCGCATTGAGCAAACACAAGGAGTGCGCACAAGACTCAAACTAAAACACCTATTTACAATACTATTTTACCTAAGCTGCTTTGAAGGTCAATATGCACATTCATTCACTGCAGATGCACACACCTGAAATCCCACACTCTGCATATGAGAGATTTTAGAAGCTGAAGACACAAAAGGCTTGGAGGTGTTTCAGCTTGAGCTGCAAACAAGCTAATGACATACAAAGGAACCTGGATTTCGTATTCATCCAACACCTCAGGGGAGAGTATGAAAACACAGACAGTCTTGCTCTGGAACCAACAGGCAATGCAATTACAGCTGCAGTTCATTTGATTGTACCGAGAATAATTAATACAATAAATTAGAAGGAATTCCATTTGGTGCCAATTACTCAGAGGAATATATGAGCCCAGTCATCATTGGTTGCAGCAATGTTTTGTGAAGATCATGTATATAAAAGACATTGAGTCAAATCATCAAAGTATAAGGTTATGCACTTTAAATGGCTTTCCCAAAAGTGTACTGTAGATAATACAGAGGAATCTAAAACTATAGAGGAAGCAAAAGAATCAACTTGATGTTGTAATGATCGTACACAGTAAACGGCATCATTACTACAAACGTAGTCCACCAGGAATGCAAACATGTATATGATTTTTGTGATTTGAATTAAATGATATGCCTTTATTGTCACTGTAAGTAATGCAAACTACAACATTAGTGTGAGTGGAACTCTTTTTCTGGTGCATAAAAAAACACACAGATGCAGGCATAAGACATAAACAAGTAAACAGTGAGTAATAAAAAGACCAAACAAAATAAATGTCACAGTAAACTGCATGTGAAATAGAAACATATTTTTGTCGTCAAGTACATGGTTAAAGCAGCAGTATTGTCTGTAGGGTTGTCCCAAGAGAATAGTTACTGACAGATGCATGTTCAAGTTTAGTTTATGGATAGCTGTGGGCAAGAAACCAGTTCATACTGAAAACTGGATTATTTATTTTTTTATGATATGAATTTCTTGTATACCGCAAGACCAGTATGTTAAAAACGGAACGCACATGCTTCAGGCTTAGCTGAAAAAGTAACTTTGTCAGTAATTGCAGAAATTATCATTTTACTTCACCACCTTAGCAGAAACCAAGTCTGGGAGTAACAAGAATGTAGTTACGTTAACAGACACGCACTCAGCTGCTCCGCTTCCTTTCTCTCACTTGACCACTCGCCCAATACGAGCACACGCGCAACTGTGTCTCTCTCTCTCTCTCGAGCAGTCACACATGCAAAAAATAATGTTGTATACCGTTAAACTGTTGAAAATATACCGTGATAGAAATTTTTGGTCATAATGCCCAGCACTAGATCTGTAGCACCTGCCAGAGGGCAGCAGTTCAAGCATGGAATGGTCAGGATGGGAAGCGTCTCTGATTATGTTTAACGCGCTTTTGAGGTAGTGAGAAGTGTTAATGTGGTCTAGTGAGGGCAGTCGATGATTTTTTTTATGGTGCTTACACCTTGTCGTGTTTTTTGACGAGCAGCCTGTATACCGCGCTGAGTGGCAGTGTGGTAATCCGATCCAATTTATATGTAAAGCACATTAAAAACAACACACTTGACCGAAGTGCTCTACACTATTAAAGCACACATTTGAAAAAGAAAAAACATGAGGCTTTTCTATTGTGTAGCAGCAAACCATTCGTTTTTTTTAAACGACTAAGAGCAGCTGATCAGTTAAGGCACTCTCAATGGCTGCCGGGGAGAAGGCAACCAGCAGTCTCCTCTCAATGTTGTTTCTTCTCAGTACTTGCAGGAAGAGGAATTATGGTAGGGTGTGGTCCCTCAAAAGTGGAGCCAGGTTCAGCCTTTTTGCTGCAAATGTTAACTCTTTGCTTGTATGTCTATCACTTTTTTTCATTCGGTGACATTAGCATTCTAACCAACAAGCCCTTATCTTTTCGGACCATCCTCATCCTGACAGTGTATCACTGTTGTCTGCTCTGAGGAAGAAGCAGCAATGCACAGAGAGCATATTGTAACCACTTCTACTCTGCTGAAGCTCTAGAAAAGTGATCGTCATTGCCAAATGCTCTTGGCAGAAAGCAGGGTCCACAGTGGAGGAAAGAAATAGAAATGACACCTTTTTAAAATGAATCACAAAAGCGTACAGTGACGCAACACATCCTATTGTGATGCTTTAAATCGTTTCTGTTTATCCTTTATGGTGTAGCATTTAATTTAGCATTCTGATTTCATCAATCGTCTCTTTGCCCCACTAGCCCCTCTATAAACTTTAGCTTGGTGGCATTGAGTTGCTGTGAAACAAGACTGTTTGTCCTGCCCTCTGACCTCTTTCTAGGACACGCTGTGCTCAGTCAGAATGCATCTCCAGCAGTAACTTTAGTTCAAAGGGCCAGGGGGGAAAGGCACGGGGGGAGAGAGGCTAAGCTTCCTCTTGGTAATATTAGATAAGATGCACCGTAGGCTATACTCGCACTCCCTAAGTACATGCAGGCAGGAACACACAGAGCCATTATATTTACACATGTGGGAATTAATGAGCATGCACCAACACAAAAGCAGTACATCGATGTCTTTCATGGTGTTGCAGTTTCATAATTATTGCATTTGTTTGGCTTTCTGCTGTTTAATTTACAGCTGATTGTATTCTCCACCATTATTAATGTATTATTCATCACCATTGTCTTGAAACGTCTTTCCTCTTCATGTATTTTTGTATCATCTCATTCATGCATTGTTGATGACTAAAGAACTAATTCTCATCATTATAAACCACTTTGTTAATCCAATTCCTACTTACAATGTGTGACACATCTTCCGTTATATATATGTACATATATATACGTGTGTGTGTGTGTTTACATTAATTTATTGTTGTCTAATCAGGGATTGGTCCATCATGATTTAATAGTCTTTCATGTGTGAACCCAGGATGGTTTTTGCTGTAAATGGCATGCGGCCTGGACAGAAGCCCAGATAGGGTTGTGTCTGTGTGGCTGACGTTATTCATTTACTTTTGCAACTTCATGGCTAAATGTGTTAATTGATGTTCCCATTCCTATCCTGTGGTATGCTAATAATCTGCACGATGCTCTGCTGGTTTCAGGAATGCCACGGTCAGCCACAGAACGTCCATAGTGAGAGCAGAGCCATGGGAAAAGCATCAAACTAGATCCCGGGTTGAGAGGTAAATGTTTTGCCAACATCTTCCCCATTCCTTCCCAGTTTATACCAACAGAAACTCTTGAAAGAGCTTGAGAGATCAGAGCTAGTGATGGAGAAAGTCAGCCTTTTAGTAAACAGACATACACTAACATTTCTATGTCTTTTATGTTCTTTTTATTGCTTGACAGTCTCTCTCTCTGTCTCTCCACTTCTGTTTTATTCACACTGTTACATCACTGCCATTATAAACACACTACTTCCCAAGTGTTATCACAGCACCTACACAGTTAAGTTGTTATTGTTATTCAGTTTAATTGCATATGGGACCTCACATAACTGCATGCATGATTATTCTGTCTTTTTCTTCACTTTACCAAGAAAAAAAGAAGATACATATATTAGCTAACAAAAGCAGCCTCCCACCATTTGCCACCCACAGAGTGGAGCCATCAACAAAACCAATTCAGAAGAATATGTATTATTTAAATAATGACATATTGGAAACATATAGAGCGATCATTGTGGAATAAAAACATTAAAATTGTTCCCTATTGGTAAACATGCATATACAGCAGCACCTCTCCCACTCTGACACAACAACACACACATATGTAGGACATGCGCTCTCACAGACTGGCCCACACAACCAATAGCCACTGACAACAGTGCCCTAGCAACCATTGGGCATCATGCCAAGCCACTGAGGTTGCCTAGTAGTGTGTTCCCATGGTAACATTTTCTGCCTTTGTAAATAAGGTACAAGAAGAGTGAAGAGGGGGTTTTGGAGAAATTGCACTACAGAGTCTCATTTTATCCTGCGAGAGCTAATAATGCGGGGTTTGTGAGAAGCACATACTCATCCTGCCCCTGCACCAAGTCGTCATCTGTCTGAAGGGGGGTGCATTAGTATCAATGGTGGTCTTGGGTCCGAATCCTGCCCACACAGCGTCAGGTCCAGTATTGTGATCTCAGTCCTCTTTGTTTCTAACTGATGTTTTTCTCCGAAATGTTCCTGGAAAAGTACTGAGCACACTCCGCTGTAGTTGCTGGTAAAATAAAATTTTTGATGTTTTTTGTTTGTTTGTTTATCACATCACAGTGACTCGTCATAGTATTATTCTATTTTGCTTTGTTTTGTTGTAATTATCTTAATTACGACAGAATTATATTAATTTCGACAGCGTTTGTCCCTTTGATAATATCAACAGAAGCAGCGGTCCTTTGCCCTGAATTTGAGAAGCACTGTCTGCAGCCTGCATTCCTGTCGAGGTGGCATTTGCCAGACGATTCATAGCTGCAGTTAACAGTTTATTTGCTGTCACTGGGCAGATTTCGCTCCTCTGTGCCCCTACATTTTTGGGTGTAATCTGTGCACCACTTTACAAAGACGGCAAGTGGTTAAGAGCAACGTGAAATCTTTGTTCCATCTTTGACAGCAGAGTCTAAATAATTCAGCGAAATGTCTTGTTGTGAGGCAGCTCTGCACTTTTCACGTAACATTTCTGGTGTAAAATACAATGTGGTTTTTGACATTTGATGGCTTTTTCTCACTCTATTACATTTTTGGTAAGCACAATATTTACTGTTTTAATTTCACCACTTCTCAAATTCATAGCAAGCTAAAATCCCTATAAGTCGCAGTC
The DNA here is from genome assembly GCF_963457635.1 of Microchirus variegatus. Classification (NCBI taxonomy): domain Eukaryota; kingdom Metazoa; phylum Chordata; class Actinopteri; order Pleuronectiformes; family Soleidae; genus Microchirus; species Microchirus variegatus. Next base: position 11,033,594 of record NC_139814.1, read on the forward strand.
ATTTTTATTTTTATTTTAGTTTCGGTGAGGACATTAAATAAAATGTCTAATTTGAACTGTTTATTTATTTTCTATTTAATTTTGTTTAACAAAGACATGAACTGTATTGTTTCTTTAAAAAATATTTTTATCCGACCTTTCATGTCAGTTTAAATAGATCAAGCTAGATAATAGTCATTTTGCTCAGTGTCAGTATTATGGCTAATTTTTATTTGACTTTAGCCGCATCATTTGATGAGTTGTAAAACTGAAGACATGAACATGAATATTAATGGGCTGTTATATAGTAAAATAACTTTAAAAGTAAACAGTTATTTATTTTTTTTAAAGAAAGAAAGAAAAGAAACTCCTGCAGTATTCAGGTTATCGTCCATAAGCCTTCCTGAATATGGTCACATGTTGCTCCATTTGAGCACATGATGATTTATTCTGACACAGTCAACATATAATCTTATTTTCATATTCTAAAATACTGGTTTTATTAGATGTCATCAGTCCCACTCTGCACCATGCTTCATTATAAAATCCAGGCAGCCAAGCAGGAGGCGACGGCTGAATCTTAGATTCAATCGTTAACCAGCTCTCTCTCTCTGTATATAAAGATTTTGTTAAACTGATTTTGTGTGGTGAGTGTAGCAGTTTTTATTGTGGAGCCAACTAATTGTGCAATGAGCATATCCCTAATCCTGATCCACTGGTAGCACAACTTATTTTCTACAAACATCATCGAGATAAATCCAAATTTTGGTGGTTTTAGTGAACATGATTTTTTACTCTCTCAAGAGGACAAATTTGTGATTTACACAAAGCTTCACCTGACCCGACACTGGTCTGCAAAGATTCCCACCATACTTGCTCTGGCAAGCAAACACACCCAGGCAGATTGGCAAAGAGCTGGCATTGGCACAACCATGCCGCATTCGTGCGTGATTCGACTGCGAATGAGACGGTGAGAGAGGTTAAAAAAGAGGAGGTGAGGAATCAAGGGGATGGGGGAGACGTAGTTAGTATGAACAGAGGAGATTTTCTCAGGGGAAAAAGTTGTAAAAGAGTTTTAGGTTTGAAATGTTGGATGATGACGGACAAATAAGAGGCACTTAGAGGCGCAGGAGGACGACCAAAGAAAGAAAATAAAGGGGAAGGCAGAGGGTGGGCTTTTAACTTGGCAGAGGGCAGTGGGGAGAGGCAGGGTGAATGGGTTTGCATTTGGAAGCCGGCCAGTAAGAACAACAATCTATGTCTTTATGAAGCATATGTTGCTGCGATACTTTGAAAATTATTCTTGACTTATTTTCAATTTAATGACGGTTACGTCGTACATTTTCAGAGCAATAAACAAAATGAGACTATTTACAGTACACTTGATTCCCTTTAATGTAACTGAACTAGACTAATCACAGCTATTAATCATCTTATGCACATTAACTGTGCTGCGCGGTTTAGAGTAGCATTTTTTGAGAAATATTTAAACTGAGATAAGATTTCTAATTGGTACTATTGATCATCTTTTTCATCAGCTGTCATTTTCTCAAACAAAACAATCAAATCATAAATATTTGGCATTTTGGCATCTGTCAACAAAGATTTCTGTGAATTTCTGTTATTTTGTGATTAATTGTGGAGCCATAGTGCAGTCCATATTAGTATGCAGTTCTGGTCCTGGGAGGCAATAGCATGAGACACCTTTTTTAAGGAATCAGTGATCATCAGTGCATTTGAATCCAGCTTCATCAGTGAGGCCCCAGTCACCAAAGACGCAAAGGTTGTAGTTTTGGTGCATTGACCACGATGAAAAGGAGGCCTAGCAACTGTGCTGTGCAGCAGCTATCAAGTAATCAATGAGTCCTCGAGGCACGCACACACACACACACACACACACACACACACACACACAGAGTCAAAACACAGTCACTGTCTGCTCACAACATCCAATTTGTTGCTTTTGCAGGAGATCACCTCCGCTATACATTGAATGTGTGGGTGCTTCCCATTATTTATGTAGGATAATGAGGGAGATTGACTGGATAGTGTTGTTACTCCAAATTGGCATTCAATTGCTCACTCATTAGATCCTGTTTGCCACACTGAAAAGTGCTCCACAGTGCACCAATTTCTGCCTCACCCTGAATGTACCTCATCAAATCGTGCACAACTCCTTATCCTGTTGAAATGTGCTCAGATATCTGACACCATTCTGGGGGTGGGTAAAGAAGTAAATGATCAAACAAATAATGATAAAAAAAAAACAATACTACAGTTATTTAGATTTTTTTTCTAGGAAGTACATGGTTAATTATTCGACTCATTCATGCATTTTGGCCTTTCCATTGCTGTAAGAGGCTTTGTCTTTTCAACAGGCGACACTCCAGCACTGCTGTTTGGTCTTATTAATACATAAATCCCTACTGCAGCTTTGCAAGGCTTAAAGAACATTTGACCACATTATTGTTGCTGGATGGAGAGAGACGGAAAAACATGATCCTAAAAGTCTTTAAAGCAGGAACCAGGTGCTGATTTCATAGTTCCCAGCATTCTTTCATAAATACTTGCTTTCAGTGTGCAAATACTACAGGGGGCTGCCACATGCTCATGCCTGGATTCCAAATGTATTGTATTGGTTTTGATTAATTCAAGGTGTCAAAATTAGACATGTAAATGATTTTAAGCTGAAAATCACAGTTTTTACCAACAAGCTCCCTGTTTGTACGACAGGCCCGGGTTAAATAAATACCTGCTCTACAGACCTAACGGTTGAGCAAAAAGCCTGAAGATGCAACAAATTATACAAAGTTGAAATAATGAGGCATATTTTCATGCCTTGAAGGCATTTGTTTATTGTGTTTTGGTATGCCTAGTGTATTCAGGGTGCATAAAAACCCTCACAACACAACACAACAGCTCTGCAGACCTTGCCACACAGGCGAGATGTTGCTTTTTTTTAAATTACAGAAAGCTTTAGACACAGCTTCAGGTGTTTTTTTTTTTTTTTTACACTGGCAATAATTTGAAGCCTTGATATGGATGATTTTTTTTTTTTTTTTTATCAACTTTTACCAAGGGATCAAAAGGATATACGGTGGACAAACACATACAGATTGAAAAGCTAGAAGATTAAAAAAATAAGCTGAATAAAACATGCTCAATTTGAATAGTGAAAATTACAGCACAGGGTGTATGGATGAAAAACCAACTGTGTGTTTTACAAAGTGCATTTATATACAAGTAAGGCACAGAAGATACCCTTGAAAGAAAATGTAAGTGGTTCAAAAATATATATATTAATGAAATAAGGAAATATAGTACATTTCCTGTATGTGTCACACTTTATACTGTATGAATCAGTCAAATATCCACAGACTTCTTACAGTGCATTTCACTGCACCTGGTAAATTAGGGAATGCACGGGTTGTGGGTTATTACTGAGAAAGTTCACACTTGACTTGATGGACACATTGTGTTTTATTAACAAAACAATCTTTCACAAACCTTCAAAATTTAAACTGAACCACAGACGGGGAGGTGGAGTTAGCACCTGATGACAACTGGTATATATATATACATATATATATATATGTATATATATATATATATAAAGGGGAAATGTATATCTTAATTGGAATAGTACTTAGTAATCAGTCAACCGAATGCAAGATGGGAGACATTTGCTAGTTCCCACTGCACAGACATGAAGACTTTCTACTCTTTTTACAATGAAATGGTAAAATAATTAGACAAAATCTGACATTTTAAACCGTTCAATCGTCAAAATGTTCCGTCGCACATTCTGATAAACAACAGCGGTCTCATTCTTACAGTGCTTTAACTCTTAGTCATATTTGTCTTAATGTTTTATGTACAGTAAAGTAAAGAGAAAAGATGCTCCTACGCACACTTGAGACTACAATATCTAACCTCGAATGAAACCAGAGGATTTGACTTTAACCCCCAGAATGACAATGAAATACTGCTCAGCAGTGCTGAAAGGAGTCTTTGAGGATATGGAAGATTCCACCAGCTCCACTTGCAGAAGTAGGTCAGGCAGACGCCTACAGTAAGCAACTGCAGGTTAAGTGCTTGTCTTTGTACTCAGAGACAGCATTGGCCTCTAGTGGGGTGGAAGGGGGGTGGGGCTATGTTCAGTGTCTACCCACAAGAGGGAGACAAGTCCACAAAAATGCATGGAGTGCAGTTAGTCTGCTATTATATTCCTTTTAGATTCCAACAGTAGTACAATGATCAACTCAAATCTAACAATGAACAGAACTTTATTTTATTCATGCATATTATTTGATATTAATTTGTCATTGTCACATTTCTGTGACAAAATAATGGAAAGCTTTATGATGAACATCCACAACTGTGAAGTGTGAGACAAGGGTGAGACAGATAGAGACAGATAGAGACAGATAGAGACAGATAGAGACAGATAGAGACAGACATAAAGACCCTGCAAGGACGAAGAAACTCCGGCGCTGCTCCTGCTCCGGTGCTCTGCAGTGTGAGGTAGTTGGTTGTATGGTTTCGCATAATAAACAGCCTGGAGATAACTGTACAACCTTCTAGCTTTCCCTGCGGTGTCGCCCAGACTTCGTGTGGATGCCTCCAACATCCGGGCCTTTTCGAAGTGGTAAGTACGAAGACAGACGTTAGGAAAGGACAAAGAGTTCTAACACTGACTGACTTTAGATAGGTGGATAGAAACATCACAGAGTGATATACAGAAAAGAAAAGTCTGGATTTTGTACAAAAGCACTGTCATAGCAGCAAAACCATTTTCAAACTCATCATCATAATAATGATAATGACACAGACTTTGAATCTGAAACAACTAATATAACAATAAGGTTTGGTTGTTGAGGTCGGGCTAATCCAGACATCGATAGACTCACCTTGTTCTGCAGTGCTGTTTGATTTGTTATTTGGTGCAGTCCAATGGGGTACAGAGCCAGCTGTCGATGGCTGGGTGTTTTTTTTCTTAGCGTGCTGTGAACAAAAACACAGTGTTTCTTTAGAGGTCATTATGCGGGGATGCTAAAACCACTAAGAACAAGAAAGCTTGTGTTTTCATCAATGTCATTTTGTGTCGGGGTCATTTTAGCCGTTTGTAATGTGCTGTACATCAGGTGTGGCTCCATCAACCTCGACTCAAACAGTTTTTAAAAAACTGCATCACGATGATACAAATATACAGAATTTTACAAATCACACACACTGTCGTTTTCGTAACAGTTTTCACTTTCTACGTTTGTGCTGCTTTAAGGGCAAATAATGACAGTGTGGCCAGACATCAGTGCCAGTGTGTCCTGAAACTCCGGGGCTGTATATGAACTTGTTCACCGCCTCCGCCTCCTTCCCATAGCCTTCCTGGGCCCCCCACCACCCCTCCTCACTCTCTCCCGCCCTCACCACCACCACCCCCCTCCTCTGTCCCCCAGTGTGTCTGGCTAGTGGCTCAGACACTCAGTATCCGCATTGCGTTGCAGTACTCCAGCGAGGAGGGGAGAAAAAGAGCATATATCAGCAATCTCTGCCGAGCACTGCTCTTTTCTGTACGCACAAAGAAACGACTCGCCAGCATGTTCCAATTCAAGAGGAAATACATTCACAATAGAGCCACCAGCTATTTTATTAGCAGTGGCAGATTTGGGCATTACGTTTTCATTTAATGCTAACATTCCACATATGACTCTGACTGATATTTCCCCTATTAACGGCACCATTTTCTTAATCTCACTTAAATCGAAGGTATTATGTTCAGATTAATCACGACACAACAGTTTTTAACATATATTTTTTTTTAAATCTATATTCTTTTATTGAAAATGATCTCAACCAATGTCTTCAAAGTTCGACTATTTGGTCTCCGACTTAAACGGACACTTTCTCATCGCTCGTCATGCGATAGTGGATTCTTGTGCAACAAAGGCGGTTTCGACTGATATGTGATGAACTGTGCAAACAGCCTGAATGTTGTGTTAATGAAATATTGTGGTCACAATGGCTGGGGGGGGGGGGTTAATCACCTTTGGGCTCGCTGTGGCTTTGCTTCTCATGCTGTGCAAAAATCCACAGACACCGTCTGTGAGATGATCCCCCCCTCAATCCCACCACCCTCTGTTCCCTCCTCTGCTCTGCTCACACACGCATTATACACACACCTCACACACATGCGCCTCCCTTGACTCTTTCTCCTCCAGATGTACCAACAGAGCAGTGCAAGTTCAAACACACACACACAAACAAACACACCCATGTCATAGACGCCCATGTAGAGAGAGAGAGAGAGAGAGAGAGAGAGAGAAAAGGCATCATGTGAACGTACACCGCAAGATGGGTGAGACAGGACGTCATGCCTGGAAAAAAAAAATGTAAAGGGTTAGAGTATAAGAGAGGTGGGTGGGTGAGGGAATGAGGGGAAGAGCTGAGAGAGAGCACGGGGAGGCGGGGACAGCGTGATAGAGAGTGTTCAGGCAAGAGAAGAAGAAGAAAGAACGATAGCTTGAGATACTGCATGCTTGCATAAGTGTCTGGAAGTGAGAGTGTGTGTGTGTGTGTGTGTGTGTGTGTGTGTGTGTGTGTGTGCATGTGTGTGATATATGTAGGTGACACAGATTTATGAACGGAGAGGGTCATAGATGGAGGCGCTGTTGGTGATTGTTGGGGGTTGGGGGAAGTGGAGGGTGTTGGTACAGCACCAGATAATGGAAACAATGCAATTGTCTGTGTGTGTTTTACTCTCTGTGTGTGTGTGTGTGGCGTACCTGCCTCATACACGTTGCTTTGCTTGGACTCTAATTGCCTGGAGAATTAGTGATGTGACTTGGCAGAGGGAAACAGGCACAAAACAGAGCCAGGGACAGCGCCTGAGAGAGGGATAGAAGAAGAACAGAGAGAGACAGAAAAAGAGCGAGAGAGCGAGCGATGGAGGGGTAGAGAGAAGGGGAATAGCTCCTCTGTTTGCCGCTGCGTGCAGCGCTTCACAGACGAGGAAGACTGAAGACGGGGCAGCAGGGTAGGTTTTATCAAGCGTTAGTTTCATTACAACTGGATTAGTTGATTATTTTTTCTCTCTCTCAGGGGAAAAACGGATCAATAACTCATCGTAAGAGTGAGTTGTGTTCTGTGTGTGTGTGTGTGTGTCTGTGTGTGTGTGAGTACCTGTTATATGTACATGCACTTGTTGTATGCATGAGTACATATGCATGTGTGTAACGAACACCAGGCAAAGGCAAATGGTGAGTTCATAATGACTGTAACGGGCCGGATAACAAATCATCTGACCGTGTCTGCCTGCTTCATTTGTGTCCACCCTCCATCATCTCATCCTTTAGTTTATTTTTTTTTATTTTTTTTTTTATTTTCATAATATTTCACTTGATTCTCTCTTGATCCAGCAGCAGTCTTTGTCTGTGGTGCTTGAGCGGGAGCAGCAGCAGAGAGCTCATAAAACTGGGACAGAGGGAAATATCTCAAAGCACAGAGACAAAGAGGAAACAGAGAGCCAGTCTTCATTTTTTTCACACCAGCAGCAAAAGGCTTCATGTTCTGTGTTTCTTTGTGTAGCTGCGCGTTTGTCTGCATGCGTGTGCACCTACGGCCACAGACAGCAAGTTGGGAGACATGTTCTGGATCATTAGCGGACGAGGGATCAGTCGTCCGCAACCAACTTAACATGTGATGGAAGATTTTTCGGTTCCTGTTGTTTGAACCCTGGCTCGGCTTCTTCACGTGGCATCTGCAGTGTCAGGCTTGTGTCACATTTATTTTGTCTGGGCAGGAGTAAATCAGAGCTATACTCCCTAAAGGCTGAACATCTTTGTCATGGGGGAGTGATTGCATAATCCTGTGAGATCATAAGGCCTGTAGGAAAATGGAAGATGACAGTGTTGTCTGCGGCTCCAGGCACAGCTGTCTGTGGACGTTCCGTGTGCGTGTGCATGTGCACAAGGCGAAACGTTGACTGTATGTATGTACGTGTGTGTGTCTGAACTGTATGACCGCTCTGTGGGAGCTTAACGCTCATACAGGCTACACAACCATATGTTCATCCAATTTGCAAAGTCGGATATATATATATATATATATATATTTATATATATACATTAAATTTGAGAATTTTCCATCGCGCATGTGTCTGCCCTCAAACGCTTTTTCTGTCTGTCTGTGTGTCTGTCTGCCAGCAGGGGGCATTTTGTTAGAGCGTTTCACTGCACAGACCTGCACTGAACAACAGGCGCTGGCTATGTCAGGAGGAGAAGACAGTGGAAGGGCCCTGAAACGGAAAAGAAACAGATAGTGACGCTGTGAGAAATGATACTGATATGTTTGACTAATGCCTTTCACTTTGATTTCTCTTGTCTTTTGCAGGGTGCGGTCCAGTCCGCTTTCTGCAGACGCGTCGAGGCGAAAACACGTCATGTCGGACGGCAACGACTTACAGTAGTTCCAGACGGTAACCATCAAGTTTGACACGTTAACTGTCTCTCATTTATTGTAATATACTGCACAATACTGCTATGTATCCATCATCCATTCAAATGCTTAATTTGTCGAGTTAATTAAAATGTATATTAATATACCTGTCACATATACTGTGAAAGATATTGTTTTATGTAAGATTGATAGACATAGGTAGATACATGCATACTTTATTGTCTCAGAGGGACATCTGTCTGTCTTGAGATCAAACGAAGGTAGACCCATTAGTGCAGAATATAGGAGTAGACATAAAAGGATCACATGAGAAGAAAAACAACATCGTTATATAAAAAACAGTTGCGTAAACCAGCAGCAAACTGGCAGTCGAGGCTTGCAGCAAATGCCACGACTGGATTGGAGCTGTGTGCAGCAGCCGCCGCCGCAGTGCCGTCTGTCACTGTGTCCGTCTTTGTCCCTGAGACCCTTAACCTGTGATGATGTGAAAGGTCACAGGTGAGGTCCTTGGGAACAGAGGTGCATGCAGCTGCATCTGGAAAACCACGGCACTTCCTGTCACGTACACAGTGAGGAAACTTCTGATGCTGCCAGACAACACGTCATTTACTTTTCTTTTTTTTTTTCAATAATGAGATTATCACAAATATCAGAAAATGTACAACGGATCGGAGCAAATTTCGAGTGCATGAAGTCATCTGGAGAGAATTTCCCCTGATTTTTCCAGACGTCAGGAGAAGCCAAGAAGAGACGACGTGGTTCTGCAGAGGGGACAGTACCTATTGGCAGGCTTTGTGTGATGAATACATTATAAAAAAAGACTGCCAAGGTTCGTGACCCCGATAAATGATTCATGTGGGATTTTTTTTAATCTGGTCCCAGGGACTGAAAATGACGACACTGCAAACCTGTTGTGAACAGCAGGGATAAATTCTGATGGAAGTGTTATCACCTTGATATTTTATCTTCTCAGCATCTGGTGTGTTAATACTTGGCTTGAAATAAAATATGTTGGCAACAATAAAAAAAAATATGCATTTTGATAGCGGTGCAAATAACAGCAGTTTAAATGCACATTAAAAAAATTCCTAAACTGAATGAAATGTAACAAGGAAAAGCAGCAGTGGAGGAAAATGTTCGAACAATAACTTATCATAGTTGCTGGTTTAATTTCTGTTGCTCAGTTTTAATTAAAATTCTATGGATGAATTATATGAACTGTGTTTTAGATAATCTTTTGTGAAAATATGATAATAAAGTTAAAGAAATTTTCAAAACATCTTGTGTGGTTTATTTTTACATAGACATATGTTTAAAAATTTTAAATTTAAATAATTTGAAAGTGTATTATTTTAGCTTGTATTTTGTGGTACATGAGCAGCATACAACACATTTTTTCGATCACCAGGTGAGGAATGTAATGTGAGGATGAGGAAGCTCCACATGTAATATTAGGCTCATGCTGCTTCACGTTCATATTTTACTGACCTCTTAACAAACCGGCTGACAGTTTGGAGGTGAATAAATGAAAGCGACGTAGCCTTTTGTCAGACCCTCAGTCTGTGTGGCTCAGTGTTCTCTGGCTCTCAGCCTCCGTTATGTTTGTGCATCCCAGGACAGTTGACATTGATTGTGCAGGAGACGGACTGAGACACATTAGTACCCAGCTCGGGACTGCCGCTGAAAAACACATTAACTGACTGCATTGGGAGCCCTGTCTGGTAACCATGGCAAAGCACACAGAGGGGGAGGGGGTGGGGGTGAGACGGGGCAACGGGTTCAACGCAGTCTCTCAGGATTGTCTTTCTCAAACACTCCTCTCCTTTCCTTCGGCCATGTCTGTCATTTTCTCTCAGCTTCTCTCTCCCGCTTTTAAAGTGACAGCCCCTCTCTCTCGGCCTCTCTCCCTCTCTCTCTGCACTCGCATATAAACACAATTTGCATATATCTTTCTCTTCTCTTGCATTCTTCTCATTGATGTTGACCTCATCACTCCGGCCTCGCCTCATTCTCCGCTTCTTTCTCTAATATGTCTCGCGCTCTCTCTCCCTCTCTTTGCCTTTTCCCCTTCATGCCTTTTGTTCTCTTGTCAATAAATGGTTCCCCTCTGTGGAGAGATACAGTAAAGACAAGAGGGAGGTAAAACTCAGCAAAAGCTAAGACGTTTAAACCATGTGAAAGACAAATTGTGTACAGTGTGTTTAGTAACATACCATCTTAACTTCTATTTTAGTGTTAAGAATTCCTACTAAGGAATTGTAAAGGTATAAACCCAGTTTTTTGAGAACCTAGAGTGTGGGCTGTGAAGCACGGTGCTACAGGTTCAGGTCAGACTTTCTGTTGTTTGCTGCATTACAGGAGATGTCTCACCATTTTGAGCCCCATGGTGCATGGAGATACTGCTGCTGTTAAATAGTTAATTCTTCACCTACACATTCATCTGTAGGGGACAGTGCTGAGCTACATTCCCACAGACAACGTGCTTAGTTGAAGTGGTGTTGTGAAACACTAGAAGTAGACTTAGTTGTAATTAAGGTTAAATAACTATAAAGCAGTACATCATACTTCAGCTGAGTGGACATTGTTGCCTCGCAGTAAGAAGGTCACTGTTTGAATCCTTTCTTCCGTTGTGTGTGGAGCTTGCATGTTAGTTGGAGACTCTTACAGTAATAGACCATTGAGTGTGAATGGTTGTTTGTCTCTCTGTATGCAGTCTCGTATAAAGTACCTTAAAGGGATACTTGAGTACAAGTATCTCATCAGAAAATGACTTTGTAGAAGCTGAAGTCACCTTTTTTATAATTATTTTTATTATTATGTATTCTTTTACTTAAGTAAAAGTCTTCAAGTATATGACATTTAATGTAAGTATCAAAAGTCATTTTCTGATATAAAACGTGTTTAAGTTTTAGAAGTAAAAGTATTTCAGCTGGAAGGTTGTGGGTTCAATCCTGGCTCTGATAGTCTATAATGTCCTTGAGCAAGACACTTAACCCCATGTTGAAGTGTGTGAATGGGTATGAAAGATGTGTGAATGGATGAATGACAGAGCTAGTGTAAAGCAGCTCAACTACAAAAGCTCTATATAAATACAGACCATTACAAAGTCTTCTTCTGATTTGATTGGGTAGTAAGGAGTCAAAAGACAGAGGAAATGTAGGGGAGCAGAAGTAAATATTGCTAGAAAAATAACAGTAAAGTTCAGATACATGAGTTTGATACTTAAGTACAGTAACACAGTATTTGTACTTTGTTACATTACAACACTGTCTGTATGTTGTCCAGGGTGAACTTTCTCCTGATTGGCTCCAGCTCTCCCTGTGACCCTCAAACGCTAAGTAGTAGGTGATGAATGAATGAATGAATGAATATCCACTGTGTGATACCAGTTTACTCTATCGTACATCTCAGAGTCAGATAAATATTTTAGGTCGTTGCTGGTTTTCTTCTGAAATGTAGGTCATGGCCTAAAGAGTATAGGTTGTATAAAAGACAACCAGTACTTGCTATTTCAATTTGTTTTTTTATTTATGTACCTATTTTTTAGTGGGTTGATCAAAACAGGGACAGTGCACACTGAGAATCATTTCTGTGAATGAGCTAAAATTAGCCAAGTGTCTATTTTCATATGTTGTGTCAAGTAAGTAGCACAGTAACAGAAATCGGTGTTTATATAAAAATAACACAGGACACCGTATTACATTAACAGGTACAAAACTGTGCAGCATTTATAAATTAAAAATAAAAGACATAAACAGTGTATATGTGAGATTTTTTTTTTGGCAGAAATTGAAGGCACAGCCATCAGGAGCAACAGAGGATTAAGTAGTTTGCCCAGGGACACATCAGCATGTAGACAAGCAGAGCTGGGAGATGAACCCTCAACCTTCCAGTTACAGCCTGACACAGCTAAGTACAATAAAAGACATGCAAAGACTCTCACTGTTTTTTCATGGATATTTCTGATAGATTCCATATACCGTTATGTTAATATGTACAAACTCACATGTTTCTTGCATGGTTAGGTTTAAATCAGTATCAAGATAATCACCAACATCAAATCAATTTGTCCTTGGGCTATAACCTAGATTCCAATAAAATGTTATAAAATGATCATTGAATTTATTATTTTGCGTATTCTCACTTAGAAAAACACAAACATGGCCAAAATGATAACATGTGGACATAGAAAAAAGAGAAATAATTAAAGAGGGATTGTCAAATATATTATTATAATATTAACAGAAATCATTCTGAGCCTTATGCGGTTTTAAACAGCATGTGAAACAGTTAACTATAGTCTTTGTAGTGTGTGTGCATCAGGTATCAAAATACGTTGAAATGGCATTTATCAAAGACATTTAGTCTATAGCTTCTGAATCAAAGCCTCTTCTTTGTGTGGTATGAAGTATCTTTGATGGCATTGTCTTTCATGATCAGAGAAATTGTTTTTATGACTGACAGGTCTATAGGTTCTGTGGGTATCATTTATTGTAGCCTGTAAATCAGTCTTTCTCAGAGACTGGGTTGAGATTTTACAGTAATTCTACAAGAGTATATGCTTGGCAACACGCCAAAAACAGATAGTGTAAATATTTAAGAATATTGAGGTCAAATAATAATATGTGAAGACACCTAGGTGGACTGTGGCTGTGAATCTACATGTGTGACAAGTCAACGTAACGACCTTAGAGGGGGGAACCAAAGTTGTGCGCCGCGGTTTACATCGGAGCTCTTTAAATGTCACGGACGGACGGAAGTGGTTGCAAATTTGAACAGTAACCACCACGGCAACAATAACGGCCTACTTTTACTACACGGACCGTCGGACAAATCAATATTCGATAAAAGAAAACATTGTCAAAAATCATAACGAGGATTTATTTAAGGTAAGCTACACTCTCCGTACATAACATTATTTTTACGAGCTTTGCGCCGCTCGCTTTTCTCCACTGCCGTCGATTTTGAATTTGACTATTACCCGGAAAACAATCTGCTCCACAGTCATCGCGGTCTTTCAGGCCTCGTCTCCGAACACATTAACTGTATTTCTAGTTCAGCTGTGTGTGTATTCGGTCAGTACGTTTATTTAATTAAGCATCCTGTCTTTGTATGTGTAAAACGGTGGCCCGGTGACACGTAATAATTGGTACTTTTTTCGGGAGACGTAAACACACATGTTGTTGCTAAGTTAACCTCCTGAGTCCCGGCGATGCACCTTCCCGCCATTGGGAGACTTTTTTTTCCCCCAGTCAATAGACACAGCCGAGTAAAACCGATAAATAAGAATAGAAATCTGAAAACTCGAATTCAATTGTATTAAAAATAATAATTAAAAACATGTTTCACATATGCACCTTAGTTTGTGTACTGGTTGTTTGTGCAGACTATGTTTTAATTAGCTTTTATTTCTCAGAAGAGTAAAAATATTATTTTCGAATTTAAAAATATTAAATATTACAATAATAATTTTAATCACACTTTGCTGAAATATTAAATCTTTTGTTTGTTTACTTGCTTTAGTAAATTACAGCTGTTAAGTTTTTCACTCGCGTTTCCTTGGTCAAATCAGCCGCACGTTTTTTTTCTGGTGGGCGAATCTACAAACATTTACGGTAATCGTAATGAAGCTGCAGTGAAGAGCTGCTGGACTTGTTACTCGCTAGACTATCTGCCAGCATAATATGACGTACTTTTACCGTGTACCTTTTGAGAAATCCTGTGTCAAAATCCTTAACAGAGGACAAGATGAAGTATATTTCGCCAAACTTTGACGTGGAATAAAAAGCTTATTTTGGACTATAAGTAGTCCAACATTCATACACAACTGAACTTCGTACTTCCTAGATTACCTGCATGCATAATATGAAGTACTTTTACTGTGTACGTTTTGAGTAAAAACGATCCTTAAGTTTGTGATCTGGTCAGATAATGCAATAAGTTTTGCTTGTTTTTTAGCTTGTTTTGAGCTTGTTTAAATGATTGCTTGATTGCTAATTGCATTTTGTCTGTAAAGCATCAGAAAACTGAAGCATTTATTTGATCCTGGAGTTCATTTTAATGTAAAGTATGGTCAAGAAACGCAGCCTGTTATCTAATTTTTCGAATCTCATAAAAAATGTCTATTTTATTTAGCATATATGGTTTTTAAATTCATGACAAAATCAAGTCCAGAATTGTGCAAAACTGTAGTTCTGCGCAATTCCAAACATTGCTTATTGTACACTTTATCTTAATATTAATTGTGCTTTTCAATGTTTGATTTAAAGGTGCAAACAAAACAGAAGGAAGTATGGAAGAAGAAATTAATATGGCCGACACAGAACAAGGAGATGGTTCAAGCAAAGATCGAGAGTCCAGTGTAGATGCAACAAACAACAGTCCAGTGAAAAGAGGAAGGGGGAGGTCACAAGGTTCAAAGAAGCTTAAGGTTTGTGTAACAGACCTTAATCTTATGGAGAAGATTTCAGGTATTTCCAATGGTGACTCCACACCAATCAAGAGAGGAAGAGGGCGTCCAAAAACCAAGGAACAAACCGTGCAAGAAGAATCTGGAGACGACCATGCTGGTGATACTGTGCAGACTCTTAGCGGTGAAGGGAGCCCCAAAGGGTCCACCAAAAACACCAGTGGTGGAGACAATCCTATAACAGGCCATTCAAAGAAAAGAGGCAGACCTAAAAAATCCCTTAGCAAAAGCTCCACTAAGACAGCTGCTGCAGACTTGGCCAATGGCGGCTCTGGTACTCCAAAACTGAGAAGGGGTCGTCCAAAAGGATCCACAAAGCGCATGTCTGAAAGTTTAACAAGTGGTGATGAGGATGAAAGCAGTTCTCCAAAACCAAGGAAAAGAGGCCGACCAAAGGGTTCCCCCAATAAGGTTCCCAGACTGCTGGCAGAGCTGAGCAGTGATGGGGAGGCAGAAACTGAGGGAAGCCTAAGCCCACCAACTGTGAGACGTCGACTCGGGAAGACTAGGGGAAATTACAGACGGAGGTTGACACAGAAAACATCAAATGCCACCACAAACGCTGCTCGCAGAGGGAGGGGAAGGCCGAGAAAAAGTATCCAACAGAAGAGTGGCGATCAACAAAATGGTTCCCCGACAGCTAAAAGGGGAAGAGGTCGACCCAAAGGCTCTTTTGGCAAGACACCTCCTGCTATTGCTTCCCCTACAAAAGGTAAGCGTGGTCGACCAAGACTGCAACCAGCCAAGACAAGGGGAAGACCCAGGAAGAATCCTCTTCCATCACCTGAAGACCTGAAAACGCCAAGAGTATGGAAGCCACTCGGACGGCCGCGGAAATACCCACGTGAAGATCCTCCAGAGGGCGATTTATCACTCCCTCGCAGGAGCCGTGGTCGGCCTCGCAAGACTGAGTCTAAGAAAGGTGCGCACTTGCGCAAGAATATGCCAACTACTTCAGGCTCCACACACAACCTTGATGATGATGACGATGATGATGACGATGATGATGATGTTGTTGATGAACCACCAAGAAAAAGAGGCCGACCCCCAAGTGCTGCGAAAACTGTCGCGGCGCGGAAAAGGGGCCGCCCTAAAGGTTCGCTCAAAAAAGAAAATGTCAGTAGTGAAACAGAGATCGACGACACACACAGCCATTCAAAAGAAGTGAGTGATATCTCTGCTGTTGGAGTGGAATATGAAGGAGTGTCCGGAGAGGAGGTGGTGGAGGTTGACAAGGAGGTTGACACGAAGGTTGACAAGGTGGTTGACACGGAGCTTGACAAGGAGGTTGACACGGCAGTTGACACGGCGGTTGACAAGGAGGTTGACACGGCGGTCGTCAAACAGAACGATAACCCTGATGTTGGTAACCAGGCTTGATGAATAATCCCGGTCTAATCAAAACATTTGCTGTTGTAATTGCCGTTTTTAAACCATAGAACACAATCTTTATTAATGAAAACGAGCATTTTTAACGTTTTTGTCAGTCGGGTAGGATAGATATACAGCAGCTCCTCTGTTTTCCTAGCTAACCTTTTCATCTTGTTTTAATGTGCTTGATATTTTTTTTTAAGGAAACATGTACATTATTTCTGTCATTCAAGTAAGCAGTGCTAATAATCTTTTACTAGAACTGGCATGTAAAGAAGTATTATAGACTGATTGTTCAAGTTTTCATTTAGCATTCAGATGTATTTGTCAGTTTAAATGTGACGGTTATGGTGCTGGAGTATGACAAGGAGGTTAACGAGTTTAGACAAATGTTGGAAATGAGGAGTAAAAAGAACAGTGAAAACATAGAGAGCCAAAGTCCTGGCCTCACATCCAGCCTGTAGCTTTTCATCCAGTAATTTACCGTTTCCCTTATTTGTCTTTGGAAAGATTAAATAATACAATCCTCCTTTTTTTTAAAAGAACATATGTTTTTATTTCCCCCGAGAAATATCTGCAGTTTAATAGCTCACATAATAATTAATTGAAATTAAATGAAATTGAATTTGAAATGTCATTTAAGTTAATCACAGTATTGGAATCATGCAAATACTGTTGGTAAGTAAGTTATTTCTTTAACATCAGGGTGAATGTAAATGAAGTTCAACCAGGTTCACTTTGGCTCTCTATTAAGTAGCTGTTGAGTTTTAGGGTTTGCAAAATGAAATTATTATTATGATGTTATTTTTTACACCATTTTGCAGTTGATCATGTTTGGTTTTTGCGTTAATTGTCAAAGGTTTGAATGTATCATGGGTTTCTTTTAATTCACATTAATCTGTTGTCCTTCCTGCCGCTCACAGTTGCTCTGACGGTTTCCTCCATTTTAACCTTTTTTTTAGTTTCAGTTGTTTCACCCTTTTATCTTAATGTCTGGGTGTAGCTGTGAAATCCTTTTTTATTACTTGGGAAGGTCATGAGATCGATTTCACAAACATTACTTGTTGTTGAGCACCGTAAAAAAAAAAGTTTTTGTGTGTCATGTACATCCTGATTGTTGATGTTACACTGTCATGATTTGAGTCAAGCGATTGCCAAATTGTGTTTTCTGTGTCCAGTTATGGAAGATGATTTGAGACGAGGATGAATAATAGTCTCAAGGTTTTAAAAATCGCGGTGAAATTTGATCTGACGGTGTCAAGTCAAATAATTTTAAATGGACATATTTGCATTTAGTGTGTTTTGAGCAAGAATCCAACAATTTGTGATGATATGGTCTTGAAATAAAATGGTGATCTTGCAGTTTTATTTTTCACTGTGGTCTGACTTTCTTTTTATTTCTGTAGATTGTGATTTAAATTCTGCTTTTATTTACACTCAACAAAAATATAAACACACGAAGAATAACTTGCTTAACTTGGTTATTGTTATGTGACAAAACAGTAACATTCCAAAAATAACAGTACAACTTTATCAATAAAGTGGCTTTAATTTGCGAGCATTAGGATGAATTTCAAAACAAAAGTCCTGGAGTAATGGCAGGAAGAACACAATGGGGGTCGATGATCCAAGTTCACAAACTTCAATAACGTGTGTCCACCATTAGCCTCACGCAGAGCGGTACACCGGCGACGCATGGACATCACCAGGTTGTCGATCGTGGCCTGGGGGATGTTGTCCCATTCCTCCTGCAGAGCCACTTGAAGTTGGTGGCCGTTCTGGGGAACTGGAACCCGGTTTGCTGACTTTCCAGTCTCTCTGAAACGAGTCCACAGGCGGCTGACAGTGGAATGGTGCACATTCAGTTGTGTTGCCACAGCTGTAACACTCAACCCAGCACTCGGCATGCCAATGGCACGCTCCCTCATGATTTGTGACATCTGTGGCATATTGACAAGTGACAAAAGTCCACATTTTGGTGTGCCCTTTTATTGACCAGACCATAAGGAGTGTCTGTGTACTGGTCACGCATATTAACCACCACTCTGCCATGCTCCATGACTCTCCTGAGTTGAAATACTCGATCTGAGATTGTAGTCGATAGGAGTGGCCAAGTGACACGACATTCTATTTTTGTTCACCATTTCAAGTTTGTGCGTTTATATTTTTGTTGAATATACTTCCAGACAGTTTACATGAGTTAATGAGATGTGTACATCCACAGGCAGACATGAGCTCTTAATCACACAGTTGGTGGGCAGCAGCTCCACCCTATGACTAATGCACTATTCACCTGAGTTCAAGCGAAATCAAAGGTTGTATGTGTTCTGACAGATGAATCACTACAAAATGGAAAACCTTTTCTCATCAAAACAAATAAAATATATATTTTTTTCCTCTTAAAATATTTTACTTGAACCATTAACTTCTTACTCAGCCAATACTTTATTCTTTGTAATCTTTGCATACTTTATGTATACATAAATTATACCCAGAAAATGTATTCACACCTGCTTTGTGTATGAGTTTCTGTCACAGTATGTTACTTCTTAGAATTGTATTACTTAGTCCAAGATAAAGGTCCACACAAAGAGTTGTCTATTGAGTGTATTTTTCTCGTGCAAGGCAGTTCCAGCTATTGTGACATTACTACACCATTTATGACAGGGACAAAGTCTATTCAGAGAAAGACAGACGTGTGTAATTCAAAAATCACTTTAAACCTAGTGATATGTCAACTGCAGTATTAAGCCTAACGATAAGTTGGCACTTAAAGTAAAAAGTGTTTTCATTTATTTTCATGCTGATCAGATATAATTGTCAAAAACTTTCCACCCTGCTGAGTTAGCACTTGGCAGCAGTGACCGGAAGGAAAAAAAAAACCTCAAGCAGAAACATCAGGTGGCACACAGTAAGAACGGTAATGGTTTTCTTTTTCACTTGGGCCTTCTATAAATCACACGTCACATCAAAATAATGCATGAGTTGTGTTCTCATTTTCCTGTCTCCAACCAGGGAGCGAAACCGAAACCCCCACTTCCTCAAATTATCATTTCCAGGAGTAATGGTGGTTTGGGTGCCTTGCTCAGGGGCACCCCAGCCCAGTCGTTCATGGGATGTGATCTTGTCAACCTTCCATTTACAAGCCCAATTCCTTTCTTCTTGACCATTGGCTTTCTGTGAGGGTAACTGTGAGACTGGGTGGTTGTTCATCCCTGTGATGGACTGACAAGAGTCCAGGGTCCAAGGTTTATTCAATCATTCTTATATATATATATACATATATGTATATATATATATATTTTTTTTTGAACAGTATTTTTGAGAGTTGCCAGTAATTAATAGTAATTCATTTTAAACTTTTCTATTTATTTATTTATTTATTTACTTACTTACATATTTTGCTGTACACATCTACAGTATACATAAACAACAGCTGGACTTGAAGGGAGAGAAAGTATGAATGACCACATCATTAGTACAAAACGTGTGCTCTTCATACAGTAGTGATGCCTGACTGCCTCCCTGGACACGAGGGCGTGGTTTCATCGCGTTTATTTGAAGATTTAAAGTGGCAGTAAACTGAAGGACGACGCAAACAGATGTTTTGTTGATAACAAACAGAAAAAAGTGTTTCCTCCTCCGCAGCAGCTGCATTTATATGTGACAGGACGCTTACAAGGACGTAGTGACATTAAGTTTGACGGGCTTTCCGTTGACGTTTCTTCACTTGGTACATGGAATTTGCCGCAGAGTGAGACCTCTTCCCCGCCTCCTGGTCTCTGTGTAGAGAGTGGATTGTGGACCTGGTCACACCTGCTAGGTAAGTTTTTTTTTCTCTTAACATGGAGAGAAACAACTGAACGAGTGTCTTTACCTCCTGTTAACGGCTTGTCCTCAGCGATGTGAGCGAATAAAAGACACAGGTACGTCAAACTTTAACGATACTAAGGTGCTTTTACTGAGAAAACTCGCTCTTGAAGAGAAAAGTTGTCAAAATAGTCTCAGGTGTTTGGCCGAAACTACACACGTCTGTGGTGTGAACCAGGCCGAAACAGCTGAGTTAGACTGTAACGCAACATTGTGTGTGTGTGTGTGTGTGTATGTGTGTGTGTGTGTGTGTGTGTGTGTATGTGTGTGTGTGAGACACATGAGGAAAACAATGAGGGAAATGGACGCATTTCAAAAGCAGAGACTCTACTAAATGTATTTTCAAGCCTTGAAATGGTGGTTATTTTGTTCACAAACTAGAACTAAACAATTGTCACGATTTCTTTGTTATATGGAGCAAATAAACCAGCAAATATTCACATTTGAGAAGCTGAAAACTCAAACTATCTATCGATTAATCACTGCAGCCTTCAAAGCAATATGACTTTCTTCAGTATCAGTGTAACAAAGGCTTAATACAATGTTTATGCACTGTGAAGACACACTTTGACACACATATTTACTAATGTGTGTTTGTTGTTTTCTCTCCTTAAATACTTTTAAAACCACAATGAACAGTTTTCACGCTCGCTCAGACTTTTATTTATCTGGTTTATGGAATTACACATGATATTATTGAAGAAAAGAAACTGGCATTGTTGCATAATTATACATGTGTGTGTGTGTATACAGATTCATGGCAAGTATAAAGACGCAAGAATAGGAAATACTAGGTGTTCTATCTGGAAGAAGTTTTTTTTATGTCCAATCATATCATTAGCATAGATATACATCTATAGATAGAAGTCTTTTAATCATTTAGATTGTGTTTTAAAGGCCCTGCAGTAACACTTTAAAACTGGATAAGCTGGGTTCATGTTAATGCACGACACCTAGCAAATAGAAACTGCTCGCTTACTGTAAAAACATTGGTTTAAACAGCCTAATTAAACTTTACTTGAATATAAAGACATGTAGCTGCTGTAGTGTCAGTGTTTTGTATATGAGTATCTGACAGGCAAAGTCCAGGCAGCTGTGTGTGTGTGTGTGTGTGTGTGTGTGTGTGTGTGTGTGTGTGTGTGTGTGTGTGTGTGTGTGTGTGTGTGTGTGTACAGGGAGCAGGAATGCAGCCATGTTTATTTAGCTGTTCCTCACGTTGTAGCTGATCAGTATAATAGAGGAGTAGTTTGTTTATCAGTGCTGTGTGTTAATTATTGTCCAGTTAGACAAAACCTCACAGAGTCAGTAAACTAAAGTAGGGATGAGAGGGATTAGTCTTGTCTCTCTGTTATGTTTTTGAGGGTAAAACATTGTGTACATTTATGACTGTGTAGACAAAAGCTGTTGGACTTTTATTTAAAGAACCTCAATTATATTTCAGGTTTGTTTATTGTATCTTTTTATAACTTGAATATGTTTTGATTCAAAACCCAATGTTGCTCAATTTCCCTCGATAACTGCTAGATCTAATCGTATCTTACTATCTAGAGCTGCATTATATGCTTTAAAAATGTATTGTCAATATTTCTGATAGATATTGGAACTGTGATGCAATTCGAATTTGGTAAAGCTGAAAAGATTTTACATTATTGTGAATCTGTTAACAAACAAAATGTTTTCTTATCTGAAAAGCAAGATTTTGGGCCAGTGAATTCCTGTAGAACTGCAGAATTTCATCACAACACTTTTGTTGGTCGTGACATTCAGCCTCCAGAATCACACCATCTTGACGTTTTGCAATTAGAAGTTATTTATATACCAACTGGCACTCACACTGGTCTATGCACATATATGTCATAGTTTATTATCTATTAATAAAATTACATCATGTTTTTATTGAAACTAGTGATTGAGACCATTATCTCCTCAGGAAAATGTTTACTGACTTAATAAACAATCTTCCCATAGATTTCGATTCAAACAGACTTCTTACTTCTTAATTAATTTCACTAAGGAAACCAGAAGTCTCTGTATTTTTGTTATAATAATAATTGCAGTGTCTTGCAGAATTAATGGATATTGCACTCGTTGATATTGCTGCTGTTATTATTTCACGAGAATCAGTGCTCAGCGCCACTCATTGGCGGAGGTAGTAGTAGTAGTAGTAGTAGTAGTGGTAATAATAATAATAATATTTATTAGAATAATTTTATATGGGGCTTTCAAATGTGCTCAAAGAAAATTAAAAACAAATAAAATAACGTTCTAATTAGTTCCATATTATATTTCCCATTCTTCACAGCTCAATACTTTGAGGTCACACACCTATTCTCTTTTTTAAGAGTGATTTCCCTGATTTTGTAACATCTCCTCAAACAGGACTGACAGCCCTGTAAGCTCATGTGAGGGCAGTAAGTCACATGCCAACACGCCCATCATTTACAGTGAACTTTGATTCCCTCTTCTTTTTTTTTTCAGGATGTAAATTGATGTTATTCGTTTTTTCCCCCTCACAGAGCAATCATCAAACATGACTATGAGCAAGCGGACAAAGCTTTACTAACAACAGACTCTTGACAGAGCGACAGCTACTAACAGGATATAAAGACACAAGTGTTAGGAGGATGTCTGGCCTGGGTGGAATAATCTCAGAGCTAATTGCAGACGTGGCTTTATCACCTGATGTTCCACCTGCAGAGCCACAAGTAGGTGGAAGGAAAAACCCACAATGTGAGGACAGACCCAAAATTTCAGATGAGGAGGGAAATGTAGAGGAAGAAGACAACGAAGAAGAAGAGATGACCAGCTCTGCTCGCCTGGAGCCCAGCACGTTGCCATGGCCCGGAGACAAAGATAAGTGGCCGCAAGCAGACATCAGTGATACAGTGTGGTCAGAAAAAGGAACTTCAGAGCCTGAAGATACAGGGATCAGCGGAGGAAGCCAAGACCTGTCTGAGAGACAGAGCCCGGCGAGTGACCTAAAGAGCAAGGACAAGTGGAGGGAGAGCATGCCAGAGGGAGAGAGGTGGAGGGACGATGAGATTGAGGTGCAGCGGGACGATAAAGGGGACGGCTCACAGGCAGATGATGAAGATGAGGGGGATGATGAAGAAGACGATGACGAGTCGCAGTGGATGTTGGAGAAACCTGCTCTGGGCTTCACTCCAAAAGTCACAATTGTGCGTCGGTCGAGCAAAAAGCTTCTTGACGAGACTCATCTCTACATCGAGAAGGACCCGGAGAAGGAGCCGCAGATGGAGCCTGACTCTGCGGTGCAGTACAACCCAGAGTGGACCGAGGAGGATGACAAGTACTGTGAGTATGACACAAACTGGGCAAACTCAGTGTTCTGGGCCTCTAGAATGTTCCAGATAATTTCAGGACACGTGTAATACCACATATCTAAAGCAGTATTGTGTAACCTTTATATATAAACAAATGTCTGTTGCCTTGTGTCAGATGAGTTCACATACATACATACCTGATTTAGCCAATCAGCTTCATAGCTCTTTCAGTATAGAGGTGGTGTGTTTGACGATGGAAGAAACGGGTTGGAACAGGTTGGAACGTGGCTGAAGAATGTCTTTGGAGGTTCTCCATTATCCAGGTCATTGTATCTTCAGGAGTGAGCTCTAGCCAACTGAGAATGAAAACCTACCTTAAGCAAGTCCAGTTCCCTATCACTAACTCCTGAAGATACTATCTTGCAGACAACCTTTACATTTTGAACAGGCCATGCATTCACACTGGAAATAAATTGGTTAAGAATCTGAAAAGATGGTGATGGTGCCGAGCAGGAACCAAATAATACTTGTTTTTTTTTTCCTTGCCAACCATTCTGTCATCAGTGGGAGTGTCAGTGTGAGCTGTAGACAGGAGGAAGAAGGAGGACAATATAGCAATGAAAATAGTAAAGTAAACAAAGAACATACAGTGGTTTCCATAGGATTTTCTGAATGAACAGAATTGTTTTAGTGTTTAGTTCCACTCGCGTTGTGCGTTGAAGCAAAGCAAAGCCGCTGTTGATGGTGCCTTGTGCCACTCAGGCTGGATTTCTAAGAGCATGAAGGTACTGAATGGATCTACAACCCAAACCGGAACATGAATGTGATCGTGTGATGAGACGCGTCTCCTCCAAACCAATCAGCTCAGTTCATGTCTGTTTTTATTTCGAGCAGCTTGTTTTTAAGCTTTAGAAATGATCAGGAAAAATAACAGTCGCTCTCTGCATCACTGCTGCTCTCTTCAACATCTACATTGCTTCTCGCTGAAGTGGAGAAGACATAGTGAAAGTATCAAGTGGATTATACTGCTTAAAATAAAACATGGACATTCAGCAGTTCCACAGGATAAAGGAAGAAGGTGGTAGGAGGCCTTGGAGCGGGACAGTGTGTCAGAATATAATGTGTCAGATTGCT
The DNA here is from genome assembly GCF_963457635.1 of Microchirus variegatus. Lineage (NCBI taxonomy): Eukaryota > Metazoa > Chordata > Actinopteri > Pleuronectiformes > Soleidae > Microchirus > Microchirus variegatus. The sequence continues at coordinate 11,058,155 of NC_139814.1, forward strand.
GATGTTAGTTAAATCTAAACAGGTCAAACATTTTCAACAGCACTCAGTCACTAAATTCTCTAATAGCCCTGTGGCACGGTGTAATCTTTCCTGCTTAATCAGATAAAAACACTCAGGTTGTTGCCTCACTCACTCGGGTGTAAAAAAAACATTTCTGCTTTTCCCCCTCAGACCTGTGTGATCATGGTTCAGTTGGAAAGCTGGGGATGGTTCTGTCTCTTGTAGCCGCAGCAGTCCTCTTCCCTCTCCTCGTGTGGGGAGGTTACGAACTCCTTCCCTTTGACTCTCCGAAGCTGCAGAGCACCCCCCTGAGAGTGATTTACACACTACGCTGCTCCTTCTTCGCCATCCTCCCGATCCTGCTGGGTAAGACATCAGCATTTTTCGCTGTTACGTTTGTGTTTGAACAGATCAGCGAAGGTTAACGATGGTCCCTCGTCTCTCTGCAGGTGTACTGGTGCAGGGTTTGGCCCGGCTGCGTTACAGCGAGCTCAAGCCGCTCTATCAGAATTCAATGGTGAACAGAGAGGTGGCCGTGCACTGGCACTACGTCAACGAATCACTGGTGCTCTTCCTTTTCTACTTCCTGCAGCTCGCCGTCATGGCAACCTACATCAGCCAGGAGCTGGTCAAGCTGGTGCCACTGCTGACCATCATATTTGTTTTCGGAAGGTAGGGATGTTTTCTGTCACACTCAATCGTCGGGAAACACAACTAACCTTTATATGAAGGCTTTTCTTTTTCGTTCTTAAAAAGTTTTCAATAAACACGGCAGCATTTCAAGTCTTCATGTACACAAACAACTCTAAATGCTGTAGTGTATGTGGCGCTGTAACCACAGAAATAACCAAAAAAACAGAGAAGACGACGTGGAGCGTGCTGTGTACGGACTCTGAATACAAGAGAAAGATGATGACAAAGATGGCGACGGCAAATGCAAGACAGATTTGTGTCATGAGATTTTTTTTCTGTCAGGGACCCGTTTTTTCCAAATATAGCCTACAAAAGACAAAATCCCTGCATGTACAGGCTCTTAGATTGAGTCCAAGTAAAGGGGGATTTGATGTTTATGGTGTTTATGGTGTTTGAGAGTAAATCCTGACAATTTATGTTTTTAATCTATCACAGTTTATTGCCGAACCTTCCATAGGTAGGTAAAATATCTACCATGATCATTATTACATTTTAGCCAGTGATTTAACCTCTCACAGTTCTATATAGGACCACAGTTCAGGATCCACAACCACAAAACATCCCACGATTGTTTCACATTGGTCATATTTGTCTGGGTCAGACCAAAATCATTAAGTGTATCATGGAGCATCATAAACCTTCAGAGAGACAGGAAACACCGGATTGATTAAATCAGTCACACTTCCAGGTGTTAATCAGATCTTCCTAATCCGAATACCTTTCATGTTACAGGACACTTGAGTGTCACCTGACTTTATCTCTCAGCAGGAACATAGATGTCATCTGACCACTACTAAAAGCTTTATATAGACAAATCACCTGATGGAGGTCACAAAACATCATCCCCCATGATCATTCAAGAGAATACAGTTTATCGGCACATCTGCATTGGCCTTACTTTCTGGATTCTGAGATGATTTTTCCATTATATACTGTATTAACAGTCTGTGGCAGCCATCACAAAAGATGAACAATGTGAGCCAATTCAAATCTCTCATGTTGTCTGCAAAATATATTATTATATTAATAGTTTAGCCCAAATGCTGTGACTTCATGGCCCAGCAGGAGGCTGTGTCCCACACATTTGGAATCCATGGACCAGGGATTTAAAGGAATAAGTGAAACCACAAAAAAATGCCAGGTTGCTATGAATGAAAGTAAAGTAACCATTAATCTGACAGGTTTGTGAGCATGTGTGAAATAAACAAACACTGAGTGAATCCATGAGTGATGAGACGGGATGAAAACAAACCCTCACTAACCACATTATTATAACCACTTCATACAGTATGTGAGAGTGTAGGTGAATGTTTAGCTTATTGTGTAACTTATTGTGTCTGCTGATATTTCATGCTGTGACTTTGACCTGTTGACTTTGTCATAAATGATACGTGTCATGTTTTTAGCTGTCAGTTTTTGTTATAAACTTGTTTGATCAGAGCTGCAGGTACAATAAGGATTTATTCACCACTGCATTTGTATTTTATCTGTAAACATTTGAAATAGTGCACACTAGAGGGGAAAAGAAAATAAGAATCGAGGGAATCATTAATCCTCCTTCAAATCATCAAGCACTAGACTAAAATAATGATCGAGAACATGAAGAATGTTGAAAAATGTTGGTCTGATGTCATTAAATCTTCTGTCATTGTGTAAAATAAATCATGCTGATTATAAATGAATTCTGCAGATAAATGTGTGGGTACATTTGTCTCATGTCATGATCTTGTCTTCCCTGTGCTGCAGGCTGATCTACTGGCTCTGCCTCTCTCTGGGCAGCAGCATCAGAGGCTTCGGCTTCGGCTTCTCCTTCTTCCCCATACTGGTCATGCTGGGCGCCAACTTCTACTTCATCTGCTCGTCAGTCGGACACGAGGCCGTTTTTGAAGTGGCCCCGCCCACTGTAGCTCCTCCTCCCAGGCAGCGCTGGTGGGGTTAAAGGACAGAACAGTCGTCAAGAAAAAGTGATAAGACAAAGACTGATATCACAACAAAGGAGCACACTTACACAGAACATCTAACAAAGCTTTCATCCTTAAGACTAGAAATAATTGCACTGTTTGTTTCATATCAGAGCCATTATACCAGCTTTACAGTTAAACATACTCTTAACTTAATCAAAGATTAAAAAACAATCTGCTGATGGAAAACGGCAGGAAATTACTGTTGATTATTGTTGTGTTGACACTCGGCGTGAACACACGTCCCGTGGCTGCTTCACAACAAAATCCACCCCATTTAAAGCTGCTCTCTGTAAAAATTATTTGAAAGAAATTCCTGCAAAATTGCTCCACACTCTTGTTGGCTGTCACTCATCTAGAATATTCAGTTCATCTGGAGTGTTTAGTTTGACATGTTTCTCTCAGTTTCAGTGAATCTAATGGTGCTTTTCCACTACATGGTACCGACTCGGCTCAGCTCGGTTTGGTTGGTTCCATTACAATATAGTACCTCCATAATGTGGGCGGAGTCATCACCACATGGATGCATGAAGCTGCCGTGACTTCAATTTATATACTCAACACACAACAGTGCCTTGTAAAGCAGTTATTTTCGATGTACTGAATCATTAGAATCACTTAATTAATCAGATTAGTTCAGTACTTCCTCCATGACCGAAGCACAGACGCCCTCTGAAACAGTCACTGAACTGACATACAGTGGCAATGTTTTTGATGCGACTCACTGCTCGTGATCGCAGACTTTCAGCAGTGCTGTCGCTAAATACACGCCTGTTAAATAATGACATTTTGAGATTTTAGACAATGATGAGATTTTAGACATGTCCTTGCTAAATGTTGAAGATTAACGCACGTTTTCAGGATTTTTAGTTTGGTTTGATTTTTGTATCGGACGTCTTGCTCATGACTCTTCCAGTGACGACACTCTCTGACCAATCAGTGACGGGCAGTCTGACGGCATCATGCATTGTATCGGCTCAGCTCACTTGGAACCTCATCAGAACAGGTACTAGAAAAAGCAACAGCAACTATCGCTAATGGAAAAGCAAAATAGCCGCGCCGAAGCGAGGCGATTCGTGCTAGTGGAAAAGCGCCATAACTTCCCATCTAATCCTTTTTAAACAGGTTTTTAACCAGTGGATTAAATGACTCCGTAATCCGCACAGGTTCAGCTCTGATCCTGTGCAAACGCTATGACGCACATACTTTTTTTTCAGCCATGAATGACTGCAGCGAATAGTGCTAAATATTTTTTACTTCAGTAAAAGTTGTGTAAAATGGAAATCATGAAATTCACTACATCACCATTCCCACATTGATGACGGGGGTCAGCCCTATGTGAAGTGGGTGATGTTGGGTACAAACCTCCAACTTATAAACGTTAAGTTTAGTGTGAAAGAAACTGTTTGCGTATTTTACAACCCCTTAACTTATCATGAACCAGAACTCTACTGTTATCAATCCAGTGCAGTCATGGTGAACTCCTAATTTCTAATTACTTCATATATATGTGTATATAAAATAACAAAAACAAAGTCTGAGTTCATGATAATCTTAAGGATTATAACTGCAATATTTGATCTGAACTTTAAGTGAATGTCTTAGTTCAGAACAATATCCCGATTTTTATTTAAAAAAAATTTACAAAAATGTTTTATTCCACTGAAAGGCCCTCAGTGATTTGACCAGAGAAGGTGTTTGTCCACACTGTGAGTTCATGAATGTGTATTTGCTTCTTTCTTTATTACAAACCTTTTAACGTCGTGTAACAGTGTCACAAACAGATGAAATCCAGTTTTGAGGCTGAATAGTTTCCATGTGACTCATCCAGGGTTTGGTCTGTGATGCAGCAAAACTCATGGACAAATGAACACATGAGACACTTGGTTTTAAGCACTCAATCAAAAATACCTGTGTATAAACAGTGAATAGTTCAGGGTTATATCAATTATTATTTTTTACGAGGTTGAATTATTTGCATTATGTTATTATTTTTATTTTTTTTAATGAATTCTGCCACTTTATTTTGTTGCAGAACTTGTACAAGTGGTAATCTTTCAACTTTGTATTTATAACTGAGACTTTGTTTTATTGATCAAAGCCTTTTGTTCAAGCAGCTTTAGTTGCTGGGCTGTTATTATTTTTTTGTTTTTAAAAATAGACTGTTTTCATTCTGTCAAAGATCCTTCTCAGTGTATTAATGAATGCATTTGTATATAAAGTAAATATCACCTATATTTTGGACCTTGAAAGAATTAAATAAAGCTTCTTTACCAAATAACCAATATATCTTCTGGGACCTCCTTTAATCACGATTATGATTCACAAGGCAAGTTTCAACAGCATCAAATCATCTGACTCCAAATTCAGAGGCGGCTAAAATATGCAGCCAGTTCTGAAACAACAACAAATAAAACCACAGACAGAAAGAAGCAAACAGTCTTGGTGAAAGACGATCGAGAAAGACTACAACAAAGTTGCATCACTCACAATCCTTAAAATTGTGTAATACAGATCTTCCTACAAATACATTTTGATTGTCAAAAATCAATATATTTGGATATTGGCAAACTTAACGTAGACAAACAAACTTCACAGTTGTCTTACATTATGATAATTGATATTCTGTTCACCTTCATAAGTCTGTGCATATATGTTTCATGAGTGAAAAACCTGTTACAACCTGAACACGTTTCCCAGAGCTGGTTCTGTGAACAGATGCTTCACTCGGACTGGAAAACAAGATTATTAGACAATCTCCAACAGAAAGGAGCACGACTCTGAGCTCACTGTGAGTCATTGTGGATCAAAACAGAAAAAATCATCCTGAATAACAACATTCAAACATCTGTGCTTTAAAATTTTAAAGCACACGTTTTATTTTTTAATTATTGTTTTGGTAACACTTTACAATAAGGTTGACTTCATACATTATGAAGTGTAAACATGAATCCTTAGGAAATGCATGACAGAGTTAAAAAAGCATTACTTAACCACTATTAGTTGAAATGTAGTTGAAGAAATCACATGAAGCATTTTAAACATTTAATTTAAGACATTAAAACAGATATTTATCGATAACATCTCAATTTTGGGAGAACCTTGAGCAAACATGATCATATGATCTCTTAATTAGTAAGTAGACAAGTGGTAGGCTAGTATGTCGTCCAAAATTTGACAAAAACATCATACTATACTATGTCATCCAAAATTTAACAAAAACGTCATACGTTGCTGTCGTCGAAAATTTGACAGTTAAAAAAAATATATATATAACTTTTTCGTCCAAAATTTGACAAAAACTTCATACTATACTATGTCGTCCAAAATTTGATAAAAACGTCATCCTATAGTATGTCGTCGAAAATTTGACAAAAATGTCATATTATACTATGTCGTCCAAAATTTGATAAAAACGTCATATAATACTATGTTGTCCAAAATTTGACAAAAACATCATACTATATATGCCGTCTAAAATTTGACAAAATTGTCATACAATACTATGTAGTCCAAAATGTGACCAAAATGTCATACTATACTATTACGTTCAAAATCTGACAATTTTTTGAAAAAAAAAACTTGGTCCAAAATTTCACAAAAACGTCATACTATACTATGTCGTCCAAAATCTGATAATTCTTTGAAAAATAGTTTTTAGTCCGAAATGTGACAAAAACGTCATACTATTCTATGTCGTCAATCAACATGTCATACCACACCATAACGTACAAAATCTGACCATTTTTTTGAAAAAAAACATTTGGTCCAAAATTTGACAAAAATCTCATACTATACTATGTCGTCCAAAATCTGATAATTTTTTGAAAAATTGTTTTTAGTCCAAAATGTAACCGAAACCATTACGTACAAACCATTACGTACAAATCTGACAATTTTTAAAAAAAAAAAAACATCTGGTCCAAAATTTGACAAAATAAAAAAAAAATAGTATCAAAAAATGTCATACTACACCATTACGTACAAAATCTGACCATTTAAAAAAAAAAAAAAATCTGGTCCAAAATTTGACAAAAACGTCATACTATACTATGTCGTCCAAAATCTGATAATTTTTGAAAAATTGTTTTTAGTGCAAAATGTGACCAAAACGTCATACTATTCTATGTCGTCAATCAAAATCTCATACTATACTATGTCGTCCAAAATCTGATAATTTTTTGAAAAATTGTTTTTAGTCCAAAATGTAACCGAAACCATTACGTACAAACCATTACATACAAAATCTGGCAATTTTTAAAAAAAAAAACATCTGGTCCAAAATTTGACAAAAATCTCATACTATACTATGTCGTCCAAAATCTGATAATTTTTTTTGAAATTATTTTTAGTCCAAAATGTAACCAAAACGTCATACTATACTATGTCGTCGATCAAAATGTCATACTACACCATTACGTACAAAATCTGACATTTTTATTGAAAAAATAATCTGGTCCAAAATTTGACAAAAATGTCATACTATACACATTTTGATGTCATACCACACCATAACGTACAAAATCTGACCATTTTTTTGAAAAAGAAATTTGGTCCAAAATTTGACAAAAATCTCATACTATACTATGTCGTCCAAAATCTGATAATTTTTTGAAAAATTGTTTTTAGTCCAAAATGTAACCGAAACGTCATACTATACTATGTCGTCGATCAAAATGTCATACTACACCATTACGTACAAAATCTGACCATTTAAAAAAAAAAAAAAATCTGGTCCAAAATTTGACAAAAACGTCATACTATACGATGTCGTCCAAAATCAGATAATTTTTGAAAAATTGTTTTTAGTGCAAAATGTGACCAAAACGTCATACTATTCTATGTCGTCAATCAAAATGTCATACTACACCATTACGTACAAAATCTGACCATTTTTTTGAAAAAAAATTTGGTCCAAAATTTGACAAAAATGTCATACTATACTATGTCGTCCAAAATCTGATAATTTTTTTTGAAATTATTTTTAGTCCAAAATGTAACCAAAACGTCATACTATACTATGTCGTCGATCAAAATGTCATACTACACCATTACGTACAAAATCTGACATTTTTATTGAAAAAATAATCTGGTCCAAAATTTGACAAAAATGTCATACTATACTATGTCGTCCAAAATCTGATAATTTTTTGAAAAATTGTTTTTAGTGCAAAATGTAACCAAAAGGTCATACTATTCTATGTCGTCAATCAAAATGTCATACTACACCATTACGTACAAAATCTGATCATTTTTTTGAAAAAAGAAATTTTGGTCCTAAATTTGACAAAAAAGTCATACTATACTATGTCGTTTAAATCTGATAATTTTTTTGAAAAATTGTTTTTAGTCCAAAATGTAACCAAAACGTCATACTATACTATGTCGTCGATTAAAATGTCATACTACACCATTACGTACAAAATCTGACAATTTTTTTGAAAAAATAATCTGGTCCAAAATTTGACAAAAATGTCATACTATACTATGTCGTCCAAAATCTGATAATTTTTTGAAAAATTGTTTTTAGTGCAAAATGTAACCAAAACGTCATACTATTCTATGTCGTCAATCAAAATGTCATACTACACCATTACGTACAAAATCTGACAATTTTTTTGAAAACAAAATCTGGTCCAAAATTTGACAAAAATGTCATACTATACTATGTCGTCCAAAATCTGATAATTTTTTTTGAAATTGTTTTTAGTCCAAAATGTAACCAAAACGTCATACTATACTATGTCGTCGATCAAAATGTCATACTACACAATTACGTACAAAATCTGACCATTTAAAAAAAATAATAATAATTGGTCCAAAATTTGACAAAAACGTCATACTATACTATGTCGTCCAAAATCGAATAATTTTTTTGACAAATAGTTTTAAGTCCAAAATGTCACCAAAACGTCATACTATTCTATGTCGTCAATCAAAATGTCATACTACACCATTACGTACAAAATCTGATCATTTTTTTGAAAAAAGAAATTTGGTCCAAAATTTGACAAAAATGTCATACTATACTATGTCGTCCAAAATCTGATAATTTTTTTGACAAATTGTTTTTAGTCCAAAATGTCACCAAAACGTCATACTATACTATGTCGTCGATCAAAATGTCATACTACACCATTACGTACAAAATCTGACCATTTATTAGAAAAAAATAAATTTGGTCCAAAATTTGACAAAAATGTCATACTATACTATGTCGTCCAAAATCTGATAATTTTTTTGAAAAATTGTTTTTAGTCCAAAATGTCCCCAAAACATCATACTATACTATGTCGTCGATCAAAATGTCATACTACACCATTACGTACAAAATCTGACCATTTATTAGAAAAAAAAGAATTTGGTCCAAAATTTCACAAAAACGTCATACTATACTATGTCGTCCAAAATCTGATAATTTTTTGAAAAATTGTTTTTAGTCCAAAATGTGACCAAAACGTCATACTATACTATGTCGTCGATCAAAATGTCATACTACACCATTACGTACAAAATCTGACCATTTTTTTGAAAACAAAATCTGGTCCAAAATTTGACAAAAATGTCATACTATACTATGTCGTCCAAAATCTGATAATTTTTTTTGAAATTATTTTTAGTCCAAAATGTAACCAAAACGTCATACTATACTATGTCGTCGATCAAAATGTCATACTACACCATTACGTACAAAATCTGACAATTTTTTTGAAAACAAAATCTGGTCCAAAATTTGACAAAAATGTCATACTATACTATGTCGTCCAAAATCTGATATTTTTTTTTGAAATTGTTTTTAGTCCAAAATGTAACCAAAACGTCATACTATACTATGGCGTCGATCAAAATGTCATACTACACCATTACGTACAAAATCTGACCATTTATTAGAAAAAAAAGAATTTGGTCCAAAATTTGACAAAAATGTCATACTATACTATGTCGTCCAAAATCTGATAATTTTTTTGAAAAATTGTTTTTAGTCCAAAATGTCCCCAAAACATCATACTATACTATGTCGTCGATCAAAATGTCATACTACACCATTACGTACAAAATCTGACCATTTATTAGAAAAAAAAGAATTTGGTCCAAAATTTCACAGAAACGTCATACTATACTATGTCGTCCAAAATCGGATAATTCTTTGAAAAATAGTTTTTAGTCCGAAATGTGACAAAAACGTCATACTATTCTATGTCGTCAATCAACATGTCATACTACACCATAACGTACAAAATCTGACCATTTTTTTGAAAAAAAAATTGGTCCAAAATTTGACCAAAATGTCATACTATACTATGTCGTCCAAAATCTAATAATTTTTTTTGAAATTGTTTTTAGTCCAAAATGTAACCAAAACGTCATACTATACTATGTCGTTGATCAAAATGTCATACTACACCATTACGTACAAAATCTGACCATTTTTAAAAAAAGAAAAATCTGGTCCAAAATTTGACAAAAACGTCATACTATACTATGTCGTCCAAAATCTGATAATTCTTTGAAAAATAGTTTTTAGTCCGAAATGTGACAAAAACGTCATACTATACTATGTCGTCAATCAACATGTAATACTACACCATTACGTACAAAATCTGACCATTTTTTTGAAAAAAAACTTTGGTCCAAAATTTGACAAAAATGTCATACTATACTATGTCGTCCAAAATCAGATAATTTTTTGAAAAATTGTTTTTAGTCCAAAATGTGACCAAAACGTCATACTATACTATGTCGTCGATCAAAATGTCATACTACACCATAACGTACAAAATCTGACAATTTTTTTGAAAAAATAATCTGGTCCAAAATTTAACAAAAATGTCATACTATACTATGTCGTCCAAAATCTGATAATTTTTTGAAAAATTGTTTTTAGTGCAAAATGTAACCAAAACGTCATACTATTCTATGTCGTCAATCAAAATGTCATACTACACCATTACGTACAAAATCTGATCATTTTTTTGAAAAAATAAATTTTGGTCCAAAATTTGACAAAAATGTCATACTATACTATGTCGTCGATCAAAATGTCATACTACACCATTACGTACAAAATCTGACAATTTTTTTGAAAACAAAATCTGGTCCAAAATTTGACAAAAATGTCATACTATACTATGTCGTCCAAAATCTGATAATTTTTTTTGAAATTGTTTTTAGTCCAAAATGTAACCAAAACGTCATACTATACTATGTCGTTGATCAAAATGTCATACTACACCATTACGTACAAAATCTGACAATTTTTAAAAATAGAAAAATCTGGTCCAAAATTTGACAAAAACGTCATACTATACTATGTCGTCCAAAATCGAATAATTTTTTTGACAAATAGTTTTAAGTCCAAAATGTCACCAAAACGTCATTCTATTCTATGTCGTCAATCAAAATGTCATACTACACCATAACGTACAAAATCTGACCATTTTTTTGAAAAAAAAATTGGTCCAAAATTTGACAAAAATGTCATACTATACTATGTCGTCCAAAATCTGATAATTTTTTTAGAAATTGTTTTTAGTCCAAAATGTAACCAAAACGTCATACTATACTATGTCGTTGATCAAAATGTCATACTACACCATTACGTACAAAATCTGACCATTTTTAAAAATAGAAAAATCTGGTCCAAAATTTGACAAAAACGTCATACTATACTATGTCGTCCAAAATCTGATAATTCTTTGAAAAATAGTTTTTAGTCCGAAATGTGACAAAAAAGTCATACTATTCTATGTCGTCAATCAACATGTCATACTACACCATTACGCACAAAATCTGACCATTTTTTTGAAAAAAAATTTGGTCCAAAATTTGACAAAAATGTCATACTATACTATGTCGTCCAAAATCAGATAATTTTTTGAAAAATTGTTTTTAGTCCAAAATGTGACCAAAACCTCATACTATACTATGTCGTCGATCAAAATGTCATACTACACCATTACGTACAAAATCTGACCATTTATTAGAAAAAAAAGAATTTGGTCCAAAATTTGACAAAAATGTCATACTATATACTTTGTCGTCCAAAATCTGATTATTTTTTGAAAAATTGTTTTTAGTCCAAAATGTGACCAAAACGTCATACTATACTATGTCGTCGATCAAAATGTCATACTACACCATTACGTACAAAATCTGACAATTTTTTTGAAAAAATAATCTGGTCAAAATTTGACAAAAATGTCATACTATACTATGTTGTCCAAAATCTGATAATTTTTTTAGAAATTGTTTTTAGTCCAAAATGTAACCAAAACGTCATACTATACTATGTCGTTGATCAAAATGTCATACTCCACCATTACGTACAAAATCTGACCATTTTTAAAAAAAGAAAAATCTGGTCCAAAATTTGACAAAAACGTCATACTACACCATTACGTACAAAATCTGACAATTTTTTTGAAAACAAAATCTGGTCCAAAATTTTACAAAAATGTCATACAATACTATGTCGTCCAAAATCTGATATTTTTTTTTGAAATTGTTTTTAGTCCAAAATGTAACCAAAACGTCATACTATACTATGTCGTCGATCAAAATGTCATACTACACCATTACGTACAAAATTTGACCATTTTTTAAAAAAAAAAATCTGGTCCAAAATTTGACAAAAATGTCATACTATACTATGTCGTCCAAAATCAGATAATTTTTTTTGAAATTATTTTTAGTCCAAAATGTAACCACAACGTCATACTATACTATGTCGTCGATCAAAATGTCATACTACACCATTACGTACAAAATTTGACCATTTTTTTGAAAAAAAATTTGGTCCAAAATTTGACAAAAATGTCATACTATACTATGTCGTCCAAAATCAGATAATTTTTTTTGAAATTGTTTTTAGTCCAAAATGTAACCAAAACGTCATACTATACTATGTCGTCGATCAAAATGTCATACTACACCATTACGTACAAAATTTGACCATTTTTAAAAATAGAAAAATCTGGTCCAAAATTTGACAAAAACGTCATACTATACTATGTCGTCCAAAATCTGATAATTCTTTGAAAAATAGTTTTTAGTCCGAAATGTGACAAAAACGTCATACTATTCTATGTCGTCAATCAACATGTCATACTACACCATTACGTACAAAATCTGACCATTTTTTTGAAAAAAAATTTGGTCCAAAATTTGACAAAAATGTCATACTATACTATGTCGTCCAAAATCAGATAATTTTTTTTGAAATTATTTTTAGTCCAAAATGTAACCACAACGTCATACTATACTATGTCGTCGATCAAAATGTCATACTACACCATTACGTACAAAATCTGACAATTTTATTGAAAAAAGAAATTTTGGTCCTAAATTTGACAAAAATGTCATACTATACTATGTCGTCCAAAATCTGATAATTTTTTTGAAAAGTTGTTTTTAGTCCAAAATGTCACCAAAACGTCATACTATACTATGTCGTCGATCAAAATGTCATACTACACCATTACGTACAAAATCTGACAATTTTTAAAAAAAAAAATCTGGTCCAAAATTTGACAAAAACGTCATACTACACCATTACGTACAAAATCTGACAATTTTTTTGAAAACAAAATCTGGTCCAAAATTTGACAAAAATGTCATACAATACTATGTCGTCCAAAATCTGATAATTTTTTTTGAAATAGTTTTTAGTCCAAAATGTAACCAAAACGTCATACTATACTATGTCGTCGATCAAAATGTCATACTACACCATTACGTACAAAATTTGACCATTTTTAAAAAAAAAAAATCTGGTCCAAAATTTGACAAAAATGTCATACTATACTATGTCGTTTAAATCTGATAATTTTTTTGAAAAATTGTTTTTAGTCCAAAATGTAACCAAAACGTCATACTATACTATGTCGTCGATTAAAATGTCATACTACACCATTACGTACAAAATCTGACAATTTTTTTGAAAAAATAATCTGGTCCAAAATTTGACAAAAATGTCATACTATACTATGTCGTCCAAAATCTGATAATTTTTTGAAAAATTGTTTTTAGTGCAAAATGTAACCAAAACGTCATACTATTCTATGTCGTCAATCAAAATGTCATACTACACCATTACGTACAAAATCTGATCATTTTTTTGAAAAAAGAAATTTTGGTCCTAAATTTGACAAAAAAGTCATACTATACTATGTCGTTTAAATCTGATAATTTTTTTGAAAAATTGTTTTTAGTCCAAAATGTAACCAAAACGTCATACTATACTATGTCGTCGATTAAAATGTCATACTACACCATTACGTACAAAATCTGACAATTTTTTTGAAAAAATAATCTGGTCCAAAATTTGACAAAAATGTCATACTATACTATGTCGTCCAAAATCTGATAATTTTTTGAAAAATTGTTTTTAGTGCAAAATGTAACCAAAACGTCATACTATTCTATGTCGTCAATCAAAATGTCATACTACACCATTACGTACAAAATCTGACAATTTTTTTGAAAACAAAATCTGGTCCAAAATTTGACAAAAATGTCATACTATACTATGTCGTCCAAAATCTGATAATTTTTTTTGAAATTGTTTTTAGTCCAAAATGTAACCAAAACGTCATACTATACTATGTCGTCGATCAAAATGTCATACTACACAATTACGTACAAAATCTGACCATTTAAAAAAAATAATAATAATTGGTCCAAAATTTGACAAAAACGTCATACTATACTATGTCGTCCAAAATCGAATAATTTTTTTGACAAATAGTTTTAAGTCCAAAATGTCACCAAAACGTCATACTATTCTATGTCGTCAATCAAAATGTCATACTACACCATTACGTACAAAATCTGATCATTTTTTTGAAAAAAGAAATTTGGTCCAAAATTTGACAAAAATGTCATACTATACTATGTCGTCCAAAATCTGATAATTTTTTTGACAAATTGTTTTTAGTCCAAAATGTCACCAAAACGTCATACTATACTATGTCGTCGATCAAAATGTCATACTACACCATTACGTACAAAATCTGACCATTTATTAGAAAAAAATAAATTTGGTCCAAAATTTGACAAAAATGTCATACTATACTATGTCGTCCAAAATCTGATAATTTTTTTGAAAAATTGTTTTTAGTCCAAAATGTCCCCAAAACATCATACTATACTATGTCGTCGATCAAAATGTCATACTACACCATTACGTACAAAATCTGACCATTTATTAGAAAAAAAAGAATTTGGTCCAAAATTTCACAAAAACGTCATACTATACTATGTCGTCCAAAATCTGATAATTTTTTGAAAAATTGTTTTTAGTCCAAAATGTGACCAAAACGTCATACTATACTATGTCGTCGATCAAAATGTCATACTACACCATTACGTACAAAATCTGACCATTTTTTTGAAAACAAAATCTGGTCCAAAATTTGACAAAAATGTCATACTATACTATGTCGTCCAAAATCTGATAATTTTTTTTGAAATTATTTTTAGTCCAAAATGTAACCAAAACGTCATACTATACTATGTCGTCGATCAAAATGTCATACTACACCATTACGTACAAAATCTGACAATTTTTTTGAAAACAAAATCTGGTCCAAAATTTGACAAAAATGTCATACTATACTATGTCGTCCAAAATCTGATATTTTTTTTTGAAATTGTTTTTAGTCCAAAATGTAACCAAAACGTCATACTATACTATGTCGTCGATCAAAATGTCATACTACACCATTACGTACAAAATCTGACCATTTATTAGAAAAAAAAGAATTTGGTCCAAAATTTGACAAAAATGTCATACTATACTATGTCGTCCAAAATCTGATAATTTTTTTGAAAAATTGTTTTTAGTCCAAAATGTCCCCAAAACATCATACTATACTATGTCGTCGATCAAAATGTCATACTACACCATTACGTACAAAATCTGACCATTTATTAGAAAAAAAAGAATTTGGTCCAAAATTTCACAGAAACGTCATACTATACTATGTCGTCCAAAATCGGATAATTCTTTGAAAAATAGTTTTTAGTCCGAAATGTGACAAAAACGTCATACTATTCTATGTCGTCAATCAACATGTCATACTACACCATAACGTACAAAATCTGACCATTTTTTTGAAAAAAAAATTGGTCCAAAATTTGACCAAAATGTCATACTATACTATGTCGTCCAAAATCTAATAATTTTTTTTGAAATTGTTTTTAGTCCAAAATGTAACCAAAACGTCATACTATACTATGTCGTTGATCAAAATGTCATACTACACCATTACGTACAAAATCTGACCATTTTTAAAAAAAGAAAAATCTGGTCCAAAATTTGACAAAAACGTCATACTATACTATGTCGTCCAAAATCTGATAATTCTTTGAAAAATAGTTTTTAGTCCGAAATGTGACAAAAACGTCATACTATACTATGTCGTCAATCAACATGTAATACTACACCATTACGTACAAAATCTGACCATTTTTTTGAAAAAAAACTTTGGTCCAAAATTTGACAAAAATGTCATACTATACTATGTCGTCCAAAATCAGATAATTTTTTGAAAAATTGTTTTTAGTCCAAAATGTGACCAAAACGTCATACTATACTATGTCGTCGATCAAAATGTCATACTACACCATAACGTACAAAATCTGACAATTTTTTTGAAAAAATAATCTGGTCCAAAATTTAACAAAAATGTCATACTATACTATGTCGTCCAAAATCTGATAATTTTTTGAAAAATTGTTTTTAGTGCAAAATGTAACCAAAACGTCATACTATTCTATGTCGTCAATCAAAATGTCATACTACACCATTACGTACAAAATCTGATCATTTTTTTGAAAAAAGAAATTTTGGTCCAAAATTTGACAAAAATGTCATACTATACTATGTCGTCGATCAAAATGTCATACTACACCATTACGTACAAAATCTGACAATTTTTTTGAAAACAAAATCTGGTCCAAAATTTGACAAAAATGTCATACTATACTATGTCGTCCAAAATCTGATAATTTTTTTTGAAATTGTTTTTAGTCCAAAATGTAACCAAAACGTCATACTATACTATGTCGTTGATCAAAATGTCATACTACACCATTACGTACAAAATCTGACAATTTTTAAAAATAGAAAAATCTGGTCCAAAATTTGACAAAAACGTCATACTATACTATGTCGTCCAAAATCTGATAATATTTTGAAAAATTGTTTTTAGTCCAAAATGTAACCAAAACGTCATACTATACTATGTCGTCGATCAAAATGTCATACTACACCATTACGTACAAAATCTGACAATTTTTTTGAAAACAAAATCTGGTCCAAAATTTGACAAAAATGTCAAACTATATACTATGTCGTCCAAAATCTGATATTTCTTTTTTGAAATTGTTTTTAGTCCAAAATGTAACCAAAACGTCATGCTATACTATGTCGTCGATCAAAATGTCATACTACACCATTACGTACAAAATCTGACCATTTATTAGAAAAAAAAGAATTTGGTCCAAAATTTGACAAAAATGTCATACTATACTATGTCGTCCAAAATCTGATAATTTTTTTGAAAAATTGTTTTCATTCCAAAATGTCCCCAAAACATCATACTATACTATGTCGTCGATCAAAATGTCATACTACACCATTACGTACAAAATCTGACCATTTATTAGAAAAAAAAGAATTTGGTCCAAAATTTCACAAAAACGTCATACTATACTATGTCGTCCAAAATCTGATAATTTTTTGAAAAATTGTTTTTAGTCCAAAATGTGACCAAAACGTCATACTATACTATGTCGTCGATCAAAATGTCATACTACACCATTACGTACAAAATCTGACAATTTTTTTGAAAACAAAATCTGGTCCAAAATTTGACAAAAATGTCATACTATACTATGTCGTCCAAAATCTGATAATTTTTTTGAAATTATTTTTAGTCCAAAATGTAACCAAAACGTCATACTATACTATGTCGTCGATCAAAATGTCATACTACACCATTACGTACAAAATCTGACAATTTTTTTGAAAACAAAATCTGGTCCAAAATTTGACAAAAATGTCATACTATACTATGTCGTCCAAAATCTGATATTTTTTTTTGAAATTGTTTTTAGTCCAAAATGTAACCAAAACGTCATACTATACTATGTCGTCGATCAAAATGTCATACTACACCATTACGTACAAAATCTGACCATTTATTAGAAAAAAAAGAATTTGGTCCAAAATTTGACAAAAATGTCATACTATACTATGTCGTCCAAAATCTGATAATTTTTTTGAAAAATTGTTTTTAGTCCAAAATGTCCCCAAAACATCATACTATACTATGTCGTCGATCAAATTGTCATACTACACCATTACGTACAAAATCTGACAATTTTTTTGAAAAAAAAATCTGGTCCAAAATTTGACAAAAATGTCATACTATACTGTCGTCCAAAATCTGATAATTTTTTGAAAAATTGTTTTTAGTGCAAAATGTAACCAAAACGTCAGACTATTCTATGTCGTCAATCAAAATGTCATACTACACCATTACGTACAAAATCTGACCATTTATTAGAAAAAAAAGAATTTGGTCCAAAATTTGACAAAAATGTCATACTATACTATGTCGTCCAAAATCAGATAATTTTTTTTGAAATTATTTTTAGTCCAAAATGTAACCACAACGTCATACTATACTATGTCGTCGATCAAAATGTCATACTACACCATTACGTACAAAATCTGACAATTTTATTGAAAAAAGAAATTTTGGTCCTAAATTTGACAAAAATGTCATACTATACTATGTCGTCCAAAATCTGATAACTTTTTTTGAAAAGTTGTTTTTAGTCCAAAATGTCACCAAAACGTCATACTATACTATGTCGTCGATCAAAATGTCATACTACACCATTACGTACAAAATCTGACAATTTTTTAAAAAAAAAATCTGGTCCAAAATTTGACAAAAACGTCATACTACACCATTACGTACAAAATCTGACAATTTTTTTGAAAACAAAATCTGGTCCAAAATTTGACAAAAATGTCATACAATACTATGTCGTCCAAAATCTGATAATTTTTTTTGAAATTGTTTTTAGTCCAAAATGTAACCAAAACGTCATACTATACTATGTCGTCGATCAAAATGTCATACTACACCATTACGTACAAAATTTGACCATTTTTAAAAAAAAGAAAATCTGGTCCAAAATTTGACAAAAATGTCATACTATATACTATGTCGTCCAAAATCAGATAATTTTTTTTGAAATTATTTTTAGTCCAAAATGTAACCAAAACGTCATACTTTACTATGTCGTCGATCAAAATGTCACACTACACCATTACGTACAAAATCTGACAATTTTTTTGAAAAAAAATCTGGTCCAAAATTTGACAAAAATGTCATACTATACTATGTCGTCCAAAATCTGATAATTTTTTGAAAAATTGTTTTTAGTGCAAAATGTAACCAAAACGTCATACTCTTCTATGTCGTCAATCAAAATGTCATACTACACCATTACGTACAAAATCTGATCATTTTTTTGAAAAAATTAATTTTGGTCCAAAATTTGACAAAAATGTCATACTATACTATGTCGTCCAAAATCTGATAATATTTTGAAAAATTGTTTTTAGTCCAAAATGTAACCAAAACGTCATACTATACTATGTCGTCGATCAAAATGTCATACTACACCAATACGTACAAAATCTGACAATTTTTTTGAAAACAAAATCTGGTCCAAAATTTGACAAAAATGTCAAACTATATACTATGTCGTCCAAAATCTGATATTTCTTTTTTGAAATTGTTTTTAGTCCAAAATGTAACCAAAACGTCATGCTATACTATGTCGTCGATCAAAATGTCATACTACACCATTACGTACAAAATCTGACCATTTATTAGAAAAAAAAGAATTTGGTCCAAAATTTGACAAAAATGTCATACTATACTATGTCGTCCAAAATCTGATAATTTTTTTGAAAAATTGTTTTCATTCCAAAATGTCCCCAAAACATCATACTATACTATGTCGTCGATCAAAATGTCATACTACACCATTACGTACAAAATCTGACCATTTATTAGAAAAAAAAGAATTTGGTCCAAAATTTCACAAAAACGTCATACTATACTATGTCGTCCAAAATCTGATAATTTTTTGAAAAATTGTTTTTAGTCCAAAATGTGACCAAAACGTCATACTATACTATGTCGTCGATCAAAATGTCATACTACACCATTACGTACAAAATCTGACAATTTTTTTGAAAACAAAATCTGGTCCAAAATTTGACAAAAATGTCATACTATACTATGTCGTCCAAAATCTGATAATTTTTTTGAAATTATTTTTAGTCCAAAATGTAACCAAAACGTCATACTATACTATGTCGTCGATCAAAATGTCATACTACACCATTACGTACAAAATCTGACAATTTTTTTGAAAACAAAATCTGGTCCAAAATTTGACAAAAATGTCATACTATACTATGTCGTCCAAAATCTGATATTTTTTTTTGAAATTGTTTTTAGTCCAAAATGTAACCAAAACGTCATACTATACTATGTCGTCGATCAAAATGTCATACTACACCATTACGTACAAAATCTGACCATTTATTAGAAAAAAAAGAATTTGGTCCAAAATTTGACAAAAATGTCATACTATACTATGTCGTCCAAAATCTGATAATTTTTTTGAAAAATTGTTTTTAGTCCAAAATGTCCCCAAAACATCATACTATACTATGTCGTCGATCAAAATGTCATACTACACCATTACGTACAAAATCTGACAATTTTTTTGAAAACAAAATCTGGTCCAAAATTTGACAAAAATGTCATACTATACTATGTCGTCCAAAATCTGATAATTTTTTGGAAAAATTGTTTTTAGTCCAAAATGTCACCAAAACGTCATACTATACTATGTCGTCGATCAAAATGTCATACTACACCATTACGTACAAAATCTGACAATTTTTTTGAAAAAAAAATCTGGTCCAAAATTTGACAAAAATGTCATACTATACTATGTCGTCCAAAATCTGATAATTTTTTGAAAAATTGTTTTTAGTGCAAAATGTAACCAAAACGTCATACTATTCTATGTCGTCAATCAAAATGTCATACTACACCATTACGTACAAAATCTGATCATTTTTTTGAAAAAATAAATTTTGGTCCAAAATTTGACAAAAATGTCATACTATACTATGTCGTCCAAAATCTGATAATTTTTTTTGAAATTGTTTTTAGTCCAAAATGTAACCAAAACGTCATACTATACTATGTCGTCGATCAAAATGTCATACTACACCATTACGTACAAAATCTGACAATTTTTTTGAAAAAAAAATCTGGTCCAAAATTTGACAAAAATGTCATACTATATACTATGTCGTCCAAAATCTGATATTTCTTTTTTGAAATTGTTTTTAGTCCAAAATGTAACCAAAACGTCATGCTATACTATGTCGTCGATCAAAATGTCATACTACACCATTACGTACAAAATCTGACCATTTATAAGAAAAAAAAGAATTTGGTCCAAAATTTGACAAAAATTTCATACTATACTATGTCGTCCAAAATCTGATAATTTTTTGAAAAATTGTTTTTAGTGCAAAATGTAACCAAAACGTCATACTATTCTATGTCGTCAATCAAAATGTCATACTACACCATTACGTACAAAATCTGATCATTTTTTTGAAAAAAGAAATTTTGGTGCAAAATTTGACAAAAATGTCATACTATACTATGTCGTCCAAAATCTGATATTTTTTTTTGAAATTGTTTTTAGTCCAAAATGTAACCAAAACGTCATACTATACTATGTCGTCGATCAAAATGTCATACTACACCATTACGTACAAAATCTGACAATTTTTTTGAAAAAAAAATCTGGTCCAAAATTTGACAAAAATGTCATACTATACTATGTCTCCAAAATCTGATAATTTTTTTTGAAATTATTTTTAGTCCAAAATGTAACCAAAACGTCATACTATACTATGTCGTCGATCAAAATGTCATACTACACCATTACGTACAAAATCTGACAATTTTTTTGAAAAAAAAATCTGGTCCAAAATTTGACAAAAATGTCATACTATACTATGTCGTCCAAAATCTGATAATTTTTTGAAAAATTGTTTTTAGTGCAAAATGTAACCAAAACGTCATACTATTCTATGTCGTCAATCAAAATGTCATACTACACCATTACGTACAAAATCTGATCATTTTTTTGAAAAAAGAAATTTTGGTCCAAAATTTGACAAAAATGTCATACTATACTATGTCGTCTAAAATCTGATAATTTTTTTTGAAATTGTTTTTAGTCCAAAATGTAACCAAAACGTCATACTATACTATGTCGTTGATCAAAATGTCATACTACACCATTACGTACAAAATCTGACAATTTTTTTGGAAACAAAATCTGGTCCAAAATTTGACAAAAATGTCATACTCTACTATGTCGTCCAAAATCTGATAATTTTTTTGAAAATTGTTTTTAGTCCAAAATGTCCCCAAAACATCATACTATACTATGTCGTCAATCAAAATGTCATACTACACCATTACGTACAAAATCTGACAATTTTTTTGAAAACAAAATCTGGTCCAAAATTTGACAAAAATGTCATACTATACTATGTCGTCCAAAATCGTATAATTTTTTTGACAAATAGTTTTTAGTCCAAAATGTAACCAAAACGTCATACTATTCTATGTCGTCAATCAAAATGTCAAACTACACCATTACGTACAAAATCTGATCATTTTTTTGAAAAAAGAAATTTTGGTCCAAAATTTGACAAAAATGTCATACTATACTATGTTGTCTAAAATCTGATAATATTTTTTGAAATTGTTTTTAGTCCAAAATGTAACCAAAACGTCATACTATACTATGTCGTCGATCAAAATGTCATACTACACCATTACGTACAAAATCTGACAATTTTTTTGAAAACAAAATCTGGTCCAAAATTTGACAAAAATGTCATACTATACTATGTCGTCCAAAATCTGATAATTTTTTTGAAAAATTGTTTTTAGTCCAAAATGTCCCCAAAACATCATACTATACTATGTCGTCGATCAAAATGTCATACTACACCATTACGTACAAAATCTGACAATTTTTTTGAAAACAAAATCTGGTCCAAAATTTGACAAAAATGTCATACTATACTATGTCGTCCAAAATCGTATAATTTTTTTGACAAATAGTTTTTAGTCCAAAATGTAACCAAAACGTCATACTATTCTATGTCGTCAATCAAAATGTCAAACTACACCATTACGTACAAAATCTGATCATTTTTTTGAAAAAAGAAATTTGGTCCAAAATTTGACAAAAATGTCATACTATACTATGTCGTCCAAAATCTGATAATTTTTTTGAAAAATAGTTTTTAGTCCAAAATGTCACCAAAACGTCATACTATACTATGTCGTCGATCAAAATGTCATACTACACCATTACATACAAAATCTGACCATTTATTTAAAAAAAACAAATTTGATCCAAAATGTCACCAAAACGTCATACTATACTACGTCGTCGATCAAAATGTCATACTACACCATTACGTACAAAATCTGACCATTTTTTTGAAAAAAAAATCTGGTCCAAAATTTGACAAAAATGTCATACTATACTATGTCGTCCAAAATCTGATAATTTTTTGAAAAATTGTTTTTAGTGCAAAATGTAACCAAAACGTCATACTATTCTATGTTGTCAATCAAAATGTCATACTACACCATTACGTACAAAATCTGATCATTTTTTTGAAAAAAGAAATTTTGGTCCAAAATTTGACAAAAATGTCATACTATACTATGTCGTCTAAAATCTGATAATATTTTTTGAAATTGTTTTTAGTCCAAAATGTAACCAAAACGTCATACTATACTATGTCGTCGATCAAAATGTCATACTACACCATAACGTACAAAATCTGACAATTTTTTTGAAAAAAAAATCTGGTCCAAAATTTGACAAAAATGTCATACTATACTATGTCGTCCAAAATCTGATAATTTTTTTGAAAAATTGTTTTTAGTCCAAAATGTCCCCAAAACATCATACTATACTATGTCGTCGATCAAAATGTCATACTACACCATTACGTACAAAATCTGACAATTTTTTTGAAAACAAAATCTGGTCCAAAATTTGACAAAAATGTCATACTATACTATGTCGTCCAAAATCGTATAATTTTTTTGACAAATAGTTTTTAGTCCAAAATGTAACCAAAACGTCATACTATTCTATGTCGTCAATCAAAATGTCAAACTACACCATTACGTACAAAATCTGATCATTTTTTTGAAAAAAGAAATTTGGTCCAAAATTTGAAAAAAATGTCATACTATACTATGTCGTCCAAAATCTGATAATTTTTTTGAAAAATAGTTTTTAGTCCAAAATGTCACCAAAACGTCATACTATACTATGTCGTCGATCAAAATGTCATACTACACCATTACGTACAAAATCTGACCATTTATTTAAAAAAAACAAATTTGATCCAAAATGTCACCAAAACGTCATACTATACTACGTCGTCGATCAAAATGTCATACTACACCATTACGTACAAAATCTGACCATTTTTTTGAAAAAAAAATCTGGTCCAAAATTTGACAAAAATGTCATACTATACTATGTCGTCCAAAATCTGATAATTTTTTTTGAAATTATTTTTAGTCCAAAATGTAACCAAAACGTCATACTATACTATGTCGTCGATCAAAATGTCATACTACACCATTACGTACAAAATCTGACAATTTTTTTGAAAAAAAAATCTGGTCCAAAATTTGACAAAAATGTCATACTATACTATGTCGTCCAAAATCTGATATTTTTTTGAAAAATTGTTTTTAGTGCAAAATGTCCCCAAAACATCATACTATACTATGTCGTCGATCAAAATGTCATACTACACCATTACGTACAAAATCTGACAATTTTTTGAAAACAAAATCTGGTCCAAAATTTGACAAAAATGTAATACTATACTATGTCGTCCAAAATCGTATAATTTTTTTGACAAATAGTTTTAAGTCCAAAATGTAACCAAAACGTCATACTATTCTATGTCGTCAATCAAAATGTCAAACTACACCATTACGTACAAAATCTGATCATTTTTTTGAAAAAAGAAATTTGGTCCAAAATTTGACAAAAATGTCATACTATACTATGTCGTCCAAAATCTGATAATTTTTTTGAAAAAAAGTTTTTTCGTCCAAAGTGTCACCAAAACGTCATACTATACTATGTCGTCGATCAAAATGTCATACTACACCATTACGTACAAAATCTGACCATTTATTAAAAAAAACAAATTTGATCCAAAATGTCACCAAAACGTCATACTATACTATGTCGTCGATCAAAATGTCATACTACACCATTATGTACAAAATCTGACCATTTTTTTGAAAAAAAAATCTGGTCCAAAATTTGACAAAAATGTCATACTATACTATCTCGTCCAAAATCTGATAATTTTTTTTGAAATTATTTTTAGTCCAAAATGTAACCAAAACGTCATACTATACTATGTCGTCGATCAAAATGTCATACTACACCATTACGTACAAAATCTGACAATTTTTTTGAAAAAAAAATCTGGTCCAAAATTTGACAAAAATGTCATACTATACTATGTCGTCCAAAATCGTATAATTTTTTTGACAAATAGTTTTTAGTCCAAAATGTAACCAAAACGTCATACTATTCTATGTCGTCAATCAAAATGTCAAACTACACCATTACGTACAAAATCTGATCATTTTTTTGAAAAAAGAAATTTGGTCCAAAATTTGAAAAAAATGTCATACTATACTATGTCGTCCAAAATCTGATAATTTTTTTGAAAAATAGTTTTTAGTCCAAAATGTCACCAAAACGTCATACTATACTATGTCGTCGATCAAAATGTCATACTACACCATTACGTACAAAATCTGACCATTTATTTAAAAAAAACAAATTTGATCCAAAATGTCACCAAAACGTCATACTATACTACGTCGTCGATCAAAATGTCATACTACACCATTACGTACAAAATCTGACCATTTTTTTGAAAAAAAAATCTGGTCCAAAATTTGACAAAAATGTCATACTATACTATGTCGTCCAAAATCTGATAATTTTTTTTGAAATTATTTTTAGTCCAAAATGTAACCAAAACGTCATACTATACTATGTCGTCGATCAAAATGTCATACTACACCATTACGTACAAAATCTGACAATTTTTTTGAAAAAAAAATCTGGTCCAAAATTTGACAAAAATGTCATACTATACTATGTCGTCCAAAATCTGATATTTTTTTGAAAAATTGTTTTTAGTGCAAAATGTCCCCAAAACATCATACTATACTATGTCGTCGATCAAAATGTCATACTACACCATTACGTACAAAATCTGACAATTTTTTTGAAAACAAAATCTGGTCCAAAATTTGACAAAAATGTAATACTATACTATGTCGTCCAAAATCGTATAATTTTTTTGACAAATAGTTTTAAGTCCAAAATGTAACCAAAACGTCATACTATTCTATGTCGTCAATCAAAATGTCAAACTACACCATTACGTACAAAATCTGATCATTTTTTTGAAAAAAGAAATTTGGTCCAAAATTTGACAAAAATGTCATACTATACTATGTCGTCCAAAATCTGATAATTTTTTTGAAAAAAAGTTTTTTCGTCCAAAATGTCACCAAAACGTCATACTATACTATGTCGTCGATCAAAATGTCATACTACACCATTACGTACAAAATCTGACCATTTATTAAAAAAAACAAATTTGATCCAAAATGTCACCAAAACGTCATACTATACTATGTCGTCGATCAAAATGTCATACTACACCATTACGTACAAAATCTGACCATTTTTTTGAAAAAAAATCTGGTCCAAAATTTGACAAAAATGTCATACTATACTATCTCGTCCAAAATCTGATAATTTTTTTTGAAATTATTTTTAGTCCAAAATGTAACCAAAACGTCATACTATACTATGTCGTCGATCAAAATGTCATACTACACCATTACGTACAAAATCTGACAATTTTTTTGAAAAAAAAATCTGGTCCAAAATTTGACAAAAATGTCATACTATACTATGTCGTCCAAAATCTGATAATTTTTTGAAAAATTGTTTTTAGTGCAAAATGTAACCAAAACGTCATACTATTCTATGTTGTCAATCAAAATGTCATACTACACCATTACGTACAAAATCTGATCATTTTTTTGAAAAAAGAAATTTTGGTCCAAAATTTGACAAAAATGTCATACTATACTATGTCGTCCAAAATCTGATAATTTTTTGAAAAATTGTTTTTAGTGCAAAATGTAACCAAAACGTCATACTATTCTATGTTGTCAATCAAAATGTCATACTACACCATTACGTACAAAATCTGATCATTTTTTTGAAAAAAGAAATTTTGGTCCAAAATTTGACAAAAATGTCATACTATACTATGTCGTCTAAAATCTGATAATATTTTTTGAAATTGTTTTTAGTCCAAAATGTAACCAAAACGTCATACTATACTATGTCGTCGATCAAAATGTCATACTACACCATTACGTACCAAATCTGACAATTTTTTTGAAAACAAAATCTGGTCCAAAATTTGACAAAAATGTCATACTATACTATGTCGTCCAAAATCTGATCATTTTTTTGAAAAATAGTTTTTAGTCCAAAATGTCACCAAAACGTCATACTATACTATGTCGTCGATCAAAATGTCATACTACACCATTACGTACAAAATCTGACCATTTATTTAAAAAAAACAAATTTGGTCCAAAATGTCACCAAAACGTCATACTATACTATGTCGTCGATCAAAATGTCATACTACACCATTACGTACAAAATCTGACAATTTTTTTGAAAACAAAATCTGGTCCAAAATTTGACAAAAATGTCATACTATACTATGTCGTCCAAAATCTGATATTTTTTTTTGAAATTGTTTTTTGTCCAAAATGTAACCAAAACGTCATACTATACTATGTCGTCGATCAAAATGTCATACTACACCATTACGTACAAAATTTGACCATTTAAAAAAAAAAAAAGTCTGGTCCAAAATTTGACAAAAACGTCATACTATACTATGTCGTCCAAAATCAGATAAATTTTTTTGAAATTATTTTTAGTCCAAAATGTAACCAAAACGTCATACTATACTATGTCGTCGATCAAAATGTCATACTACACCATTACGTACAAAATCTGACCATTTATTTTAAAAAAACAAATTTGGTCCAAAATGTCACCAAAACGTCATACTATACTATGTCGTCGATCAAAATGTCATACTACACCATTATGTACAAAATCTGACCATTTAAAAAAAAAAAAAATAAATTTGTCCAAAATTTGACCAAAACGTCATACTATTCTATGTTGTCAATCAAAATGTCATACTACACCATTACGTACAAAATCTGATCATTTTTTTGAAAAAAGAAATTTTGGTCCTAAATTTGACAAAAATGTCATACTACACTATGTCGTCTAAAATCTGATAATATTTTTTGAAATTGTTTTTAGTCCAAAATGTAACCAAAACGTCATACTATACTATGTCGTCGATCAAAATGTCATACTACACCATTACGTACAAAATCTGACCATTTAAAAAAAAAAAAAAAAAATTTGTCCAAAATTTGACCAAAACGTCATACTATTCTATGTCGTCAATCAAAATGTCATACTACACCATTACGTACAAAATCTGACAATTTTTTTGAAAAAAAAAATTTGGTCCAAAATTTGACAAAAATGTCATACTATACTATGTCGTCTAAAATCTGATAATTTTTTTTGAAATTATTTTTAGTCCAAAATGTAACCAAAACGTCATACTATACTATGTCGTCGATCAAAATGTCATACTACACCATTACGTACAAAATCTGACAATTTTTTTGAAAAAAAAATCTGGTCCAAAATTTGACAAAAATGTCATACTATACTTTGTCGTCCAAAATCTGATAATTTTTTGAAAAATTGTTTTTAGTGCAAAATGTAACCAAAACGTCATACTATTCTGTCGTCAATCAAAATGTCATACTACACCATTACGTACAAAATCTGACAATTTTTTGAAAAATTGTTTTTAGTGCAAAATGTAACCAAAACGTCATACTATTCTGTCGTCAATCAAAATGTCATACTACACCATTACGTACAAAATCTGACAATTTTTTGAAAAAAGAAATTTTGGTCCAAAATTTAACAAAAATGTCATACTATACTATGTCGTCTAAAATCTGATAATTTTTTTTGAAATTGTTTTTAGTCCAAAATGTAACCAAAACGTCATACTATACTATGTCGTCGATCAAAATGTCATACTACACCATTACGTACAAAATCTGACAATTTTTTTGAAAACAAAATCTGGTCTAAAATTTGACAAAAATGTCATACTATACTATGTCGTCCAAAATCTGATATTTTTTTTTGAAATTGTTTTTAGTCCAAAATGTCACCAAAACGTCATACTATACTATGTCGTCGATCAAAATGTCATACTACAGCATTACGTACAAAATCTGACCATTTAAAAAAAAAATATATAAATTTGTCCAAAATTTGACCAAAACGTCATACTATTCAATGTAGTCAATCAAAATGTCATACTACACCATTACGTACTAAATCTGATCATTTTTTTGAAAAAAGAAATTTTGGTCCTAAATTTGACAAAAATGTCATACTATACTATGTCGTCCAAAATCTGATAATTTTTTTGAAAAATTGTTTTTAGTCCAAAATGTCACCAAAACGTCATACTATACTATGTCGTCGATCAAAATGTCATACTACACCATTACGTACAAAATCTGAAAACTTTTTTTGAAAAAAAAATCTGGTCCAAAATTTGACAAAAATGTCATACTATACTATGTCGTCCAAAATCTGATAATTTTTTGAAAAATTGTTTTTAGTGCAAAATGTAACCAAAACGTCATACTATTCTATGTCGTCAATCAAAATGTCATACTACACCATTACGTACAAAATCTGATAATTTTTTTGAAAAAAGAAATTTTGGTCCAAAATTTGACAAAAATGTCATGCTATACTATGTCGTCTAAAATCTGATAATTTTTTTTGAAATTGTTTTTAGTCCAAAATGTAACCAAAACGTCATACTATACTATGTCGTCGATCAAAATGTCATACTACACCATTACGTACAAAATCTGACAATTTCTTTTGAAAACAAAATCTGGTCCAAAATTTGACAAAAATGTCATACTATACTATGTCGTCCAAAATCTGATATTTTTTTTTGAA
The DNA here is from genome assembly GCF_963457635.1 of Microchirus variegatus. Taxonomy (NCBI): domain Eukaryota; kingdom Metazoa; phylum Chordata; class Actinopteri; order Pleuronectiformes; family Soleidae; genus Microchirus; species Microchirus variegatus. The sequence continues at coordinate 11,088,214 of NC_139814.1, forward strand.
ATTGTTTTTAGTCCAAAATGTAACCAAAACGTCATACTATACTATGTCGTCGATCAAAATGTCATACTACACCATTACGTACAAAATTTGACCATTTTTAAAAAAAAAAAATCTGGTCCAAAATTTGACAAAAACGTCATACTATACTATGTCGTCCAAAATCAGATAATTTTTTTTGAAATTATTTTTAGTCCAAAATGTAACCAAAACGTCATACTATACTATGTCGTCGATCAAAATGTCATACTACACCATTACGTACAAAATTTGACCATTTTTAAAAAAAAAAAAATCTGGTCCAAAATTTGACAAAAACGTCATACTATACTATGTCGTCCAAAATCAGATAATTTTTTTTGAAATTATTTTTAGTCCAAAATGTAACCAAAACGTCATACTATACTATGTCGTCGATCAAAATGTCATACTACACCATTACGTACAAAATCTGAAAACTTTTTTTGAAAAAAAAATCTGGTCCAAAATTTGACAAAAATGTCATACTATACTATGTCGTCCAAAATCTGATAATTTTTTGAAAAATTGTTTTTAGTGCAAAATGTAACCAAAACTTCATCCTATTCTATGTCGTCAATCAAAATCATACTACACCATTACGTACAAAATCTGATAATTTTTTTGAAAAAAGAAATTTTGGTCCAAAATTTGACAAAAATGTCATGCTATACTATGTCGTCTAAAATCTGATAATTTTTTTTGAAATTGTTTTTAGTCCAAAATGTAACCAAAACGTCATACTATACTATGTCGTCGATCAAAATGTCATACTACACCATTACGTACAAAATCTGACAATTTCTTTTGAAAACAAAATCTGGTCCAAAATTTGACAAAAATGTCATACTATACTATGTCGTCCAAAATCTGATATTTTTTTTTGAAATTGTTTTTAGTCCAAAATGTAACCAAAACGTCATACTATACTATGTCGTCGATCAAAATGTCATACTACACCATTACGTACAAAATTTGACCATTTTAAAAAAAAAAAAATCTGGTCCAAAATTTGACAAAAACGTCATACTATACTATGTCGTCCAAAATCAGATAATTTTTTTTGAAATTATTTTTAGTCCAAAATGTAACCAAAACGTCATACTATACTATGTCGTCGATCAAAATGTCATACTACACCATTACGTACAAAATTTGACCATTTTTTAAAAAAAAAAAATCTGGTCCAAAATTTGACAAAAACGTCATACTATACTATGTCGTCCAAAATCAGATAATTTTTTTTGAAATTATTTTTAGTCCAAAATGTAACCAAAACGTCATACTATACTATGTCGTCGATCAAAATGTCATACTACACCATTACGTACAAAATCTGACAATTTTTTTGAAAAAAGAAATTTTGGTCCTAAGTTTGACAAAAATGTCATACTATACTATGTCGTCCAAAATCTGATAATTTTTTGAAAAATTGTTTTTAGTGCAAAATGTAACCAAAACGTCATACTATTCTATGTCGTCAATCAAAATGTCATACTACACCATTACGTACTAAATCTGATCATTTTTTTGAAAAAAGAAATGTTGGTCCTAAATTTGACAAAAATGTCATACTAAACTATGTCGTCCAAAATCTGATAATTTTTTTTGAAATTGTTTTTAGTCCAAAATGTAACCAAAACGTCATACTATACTATGTCGTCGATCAAAATGTCATACTACACCATTACGTACAAAATCTGACAATTTTTTTGAAAACAAAATCTGGTCCAAAATTTGACAAAAATGTCATACTATACTATGTCGTCCAAAATCTGATTTTTTTTTTTTAAATTGTTTTTAGTCCAAAATGTAACCAAATTGTCATACTATACTATGTCGTCGATCAAAATGTCATACTACACCATTACGTACAAAATCTGACCATTTATTAGAAAAAAAAGAATTTGGTCCAAAATTTGACAAAAATGTCATACTATACTATGTCGTCCAAAATCTGATAATTTTTTTGAAAAATTGTTTTTAGTCCAAAATGTCCCCAAAACATCATACTATACTATGTCGTCGATCAAAATGTCATACTACACCATTACGTACAAAATCTGACAATTTTTTTGAAAACAAAATCTGGTCCAAAATTTGACAAAAATGTCATACTATATAATATGTCGTCCAAAATCTGATTTTTTTTTTTTAAATTGTTTTTAGTCCAAAATGTAACCAAAACGTCATACTATACTATGTCGTCGATCAAAATGTCATACTACACCATTACGTACAAAATCTGGCCATTTATTAGAAAAAAAAGAATTTGGTCCAAAACTTGACAAAAATGTCATACTATACTATGTCGTCCAAAATCTGATAATTTTTTTGAAAAATAGTTTTTAGTCCAAAATGTCCCCAAAACGTCATACTATACTATGTCGTCAATCAAAATGTCATACTACACCATTACGTACAAAATCTGATCATTTTTTTGAAAAAAGAAATTTGGTCTAAAATTTGACAAAAATGTCATACTATACTATGTCGTCCAAAATCTGATAATTTTTTTGAAAAAAAGTTTTTTCGTCCAAAATGTCACCAAAACGTCATACTATACTATGGTCGTCGATCAAAATGTCATACTACACCATTACGTACAAATTCTGACCATTTATTAGAAAAAAAAGAAACTGGTCCAAAATTTCACAAAAACGTCATACTATACTATGTTGTCCAAAATCTGATAATTCTTTGAAAAATAGTTTTTAGTCCGAAATGTGACAAAAACGTCGTACTATTCTATGTCGTCAATCAAAATGTCATACTACACCATAACGTACAAAATCTGACCATTTTTTTGAAAACAAAATTGGTCCAAAATTTGACAAAAATGTCATACTTTACTATGTCGTCCAAAATCTGATAATTTTTTGAAAAATTGTTTTTAGTCCAAAATGTGACCAAAACGTCATACTATACTATGTCGTCGATCAAAATGTCATACTACACCATTAAGTACAAAATCTGACCATTTTTTGAAAAAAAAATCTGGTCCAAAATTTGACAAAAATGTCATACTATACTATATCGTCCAAAATCAGATAATTTTGTGAAAAATTGTTTTTAGTGCAAAATGTGACCAGAACGTCATACTATACTATGTCGTCGATCAAAATGTCATACTACACCATTACGTACAAAATCTGACCATTTTCTTGAAAAAAAAATTTGGTCCAAAATTTGACAAAAATGTCATACTATACTATGTTGTCCAAAATCTGATAAAAAAATTTTTTAATTGTTTTTAGTCCAAAATGTAACCAAAACTTCATACTATACTATGTCGTCGATCAAAATGTCATACTACACCATTACGTACAAAATCTGACAATTTTTTTGAAAAAAAAATTGGTCCAAAATTTGACAAAAACGTCATACTATATACTATGTCGTCCAAAATCGAATAATTTTTTTGACAAATAGTTTTTAGTCCAAAATGTCACCAAAACGTCATACTATTCTATGTCGTCAATCAAAATGTCATACTACACCATTACGTACAAAATCTGATCATTTTTTTGAAAAAAGAAATTTGGTCCAAAATTTGACAAAAATGTCATAGGGTTAGACATTTTTGGGTTATGTCGTCCAAAATCTGATAATTTTTTTGGAAAAAAGTTTTTTCGTCCAAAATGTCACCAAAACGTCATACTATTCTATGTCGTCAATCAAAATGTCATATTACACGATTTTGTAAAAAATCTCACCATTTAAAAAAAAAAAAAAAAAAATTCGTCCAAAATTTGACAAAAATGTCATACTATACTATGTCGTCCAAAATTTGACCAAAACGCCATACTATAGTATGTCGTCCAAAATTGGACAAAAAACGTCATACTATACTGTTGTCAAAAAATTGTCAAAAACGTTGTTATACTGTCGTCCAAAATTTGACAACGACGTCATATTATACTGTCGTCCAAAATTTGACAAAAAAACGCCATACAATACTATATCGTCCAAAATTTGACAAAAAATTGTCCAAAATTTGACAAAAATTTGTCCAAAATTTGTCCAAAATTTGACAAAAACGTCATATTATACTGTCTTCCAAAATTTGACAAAAATGTCACACAATTCTGTCGTCCAAAATTAAAAAAAAACTTTATACTATAGTATGTCGTCCAAAATTTGACTAAAACGTCATATTATACTCTCTTCCAAAATTTGACAATAATGTCATTTTATACTACGTTGTCCAAAATTTTACAAAAACGTCATACTATACTTTGTCATCCAAAATTTGATAAAAACGTCATACTATCATATAGTCCAAAATTTGACAAAAACTCCGTACTATACTATGTCGTCCAAAATTTGAAAAAAACGTCATACTATACAATGTCGTCCATAATGTGACAATTTCTTTGAAAAAAATGTTTTAGTTCAAAATTGACAAAAACATCATACTCGACTACGTCATCCAAAATTTTACAAAAACGTCATAATATACTATGTTGTCCAAAAGATGACCAATTTTTGGGGGAAAAAAGTGTTGGTAAATTTTTTTACAAAAAGGTCATACTATACTTTGTCGTCCAAAATTTGACGAAAATGTCACACTATAATATGTCGTAAAAAAAAAAATGGACAAAAACGTCATACTTCAGTATGTTGTCCAATTTGACAAAAAGTCATAGATTAATATGTCGTCCAAAATTTGACAAAAAAAAGTCTTTAGCATTACGTAACTTTCGTATGTCGTCCAAGTGTCTTCATGCCTTACCTTTTGTTGCATAGTGCAATAAAGACTTTACCGTGCCGAGCCTCTCCTGCCCACCCCCAAGACTCTGCCAACTCTCGCCTCTTGCTACCTGCAAGGGTGTGGAACTGAACCTGCCACCTTGGGACTTTTGGTCTCTTTCAATCTTCACTTTGGATTATGTCCTTTAAAAGGTCCTGGTCCTCACAAGTACTGAACCTTCAACTTCAGGACTTCATAGCAGCATTCTTGTTCACTGAGAACTTGTCTTCTTCAGGTTCTCTTAGAGCTTTTGACTGTTTACTTTGAACATTGCACTCATACAGCTCACCATAAGGTTTGAACTCAACCTCAGGCATACAATTCTTTTAATGATCTCAATCTGAATTTCTTGGTGTTATTAACTTTCTCGTCCAGGTCAGAATTTTGAGAACTCTTGAGTCTTTCAAACATTTTGTAAAATCACTCTTGCCTTTGCAGCAAGAAGACCCAGGTTCCTGGGTTCGAGCCCCATTTGGAACAACCTCGGAAAACAAGGGCCTTTCTGCAAGGAGTTTGCATGTTCTCCCCGTGTGTGTGTGGGTTTTCTCTGGGTTCTCTGGCTTCCTCCCACAGTCCATAAACATGCGATATGGGGATTAGGTGAATTGATCACTCTAAATTGTCCATAGGTGAGAAAGTGTGAGTGAATGGTTGTTTGTCTCTATGTGTGGCACTGCGATGGACTGGCGAACTGTCCAGGGTGTACCCTGCCTATCGCCCAATGTCAGCTGAGATAGGCACAGCACCCCCGCGACCCTCTGGTGGAGGAAAAAGCAGTAGATAATGGATGGATGGACTTAAACCAGCTGATCTACCTCATCAGAATCTGAAGCTGTGGGCTTGTTCAGGTTGTTTTTTTGGAGCCCACCGGTGTGGAGCTAAATCAAAGTCTGATGCCTTGCAGACTGTACATAAGACCACTCCATGATTTCCTGGTGCACTTGAGACTTTTGGTCTCTTTCAATCTTCACATGTTGAACTTTAAAAATGTCCTGTTGTTGACTGTTTACTTAGAACATTGACATATTTAAGTCTTGGCTCCCTCTAGTGGATGAGTTGTGTTCTATACAAGTATTGAACATGAACCTGTTAATCTAAATTAACTCACTCGTTTACACCGTCGTCTTTGCCTGTTCATTTAGCATCTGACACACTTCATCACTATATATGTGACATTACGTCATCATAACGTGTTCATTAACTTCATGAAGCGGAAACTTAAGTGTTATGCAAATATGCAGCACTTTAATGCAGAGAAAATGAAAGTAAAACTATGAATGTTGCCATTGACTTCAAACCTGGTAACATTTCTATGCACATCAGAAAACAATAACAACTCATACAACGTAAAAAATATACAAATATTGATTCAATATGAACATATCTGTATTTTGAATATGTGACAATAATGGTATTAAGGGTTAGGTAACGTACACCATGATTAGCAGATGCATTAGCTGTTACGTAATGCTTATTCACTCCAAATAAATACTGAATAAACAATGATTACTAGAGACATTATTAACAGCTTACTAATATATTAACTAATGAGTTAATGCTGAGTAATGCATACATAATAACTAATTACAATATTAAACTTTTGCATAGTAAACATTAATTAACTTCTAAGTTAACTAATACTAATTAATACATAATAATGATTGTTAATATATTATTAAAACGTTAATTAATGCTTAATAATGTACTAACTAACGTTAATTAAGGACCCTTATTGTTAAGTGTTACCATTGTTTTTATTTAATCTAAAAATGTTGTTTGCACTGATTGTGTTGAAATGAAGCTTCATTGCCGTTTATAAATGTGACGATAAAAGGGAATTGAGATGAAAAAGCTTCATATGACTTGATTAAATGAATGATGAAGAGTCGGCGTCAGTGAAGAAAACAAACCACAGATCCAAGTTTATTTCACTCAGTTTGTCTATTTAATATATAAAATACGGTAAAACATACGCAAAAAGGATAAGGTTTCAAGGGACTTGGATACTTTGGTACAACAAACACTTTTTGTAAAAGCGGTATAGAATTTCAATAACATATCAGTGCATACTTTGTATATGAAAATATACACAAACTGTATATCATTCTCAAAAAACGACAAAAAGAAGTATTTTTTCTTTACAACAAAAACCCAAAGCAGACTAGCTCAACACAATATATTAGCTATAAATTTCATCTTTAGTATTTCATATGCTACATTATTCTGAGTCGTTTCAGAACTCATTTGTGATGCATGTCCTTGTATCATTACTGTACGTAACACGACGTCTGTTACCGATAATCCCATGCATTTACATTTTTCAAATTTCATGATTTACTAAATTTCCGTTGTTTCCTGTTTTTTTTTGTTTTTTTCTTATAAATATATTCTATATCTTAATTAAAATTGCAGCATTTAACTGGTATTTCCTTCCTTCATTGCATTTGCTAATACCACAAGAACTCATCGTGCAACTGTCAGCAAGTTGTTTGGAGAAAAGGAAACCAGTACTAATATGTTTATGATAAAGGTGAAGTCATAGAGAGGAAACAAAAACAGTTGGCTATCCTACACAAAATAGCAATAAAATAAAAAAAAAGCTCCATAATAATATCATTATAATAATTAGACAATGGAACTGTCACCAGCACAAATTAATTCAAAAATAGTGAGATTCTAAAAAACATTGTACACGACAAGTAACAGGGTCCAGGTTTTCTTTACTCATATAGATTGTCTCGTGACTACAGATTGGACAGAGAACCGTACGTCGTATTCTACATTAACGCGCCTGCGTCGTCGCGCAAGGATGCCACAGCCAATCAGTGTGGAGTCCACGGTCGACGCCCACAAACACCGAGCATTTCACACGCTAATTCACTTCTGTTGTGTAAATAAGGAAATTACTGAGATCATCATCTGTCAAAGGGAGCGGTGCCGCTCATCCGTTCAGTATTTAAAGGAGCCGTTTGACACGTCTTTATTAAATGTGGCGCTCTGAGAGTTAGATGAGAAGATTGTGACTGTCCTAAATACTGAGTGCTCACCAAGGTTATAATAGTTTTGGATTTTTCATTACTTTTAGTTTTCCCATGCTCTAAAACTCATGGAGAAAGTGCAATGAAAATTGGATGTGGGAGGGGCCAATAAGTGCTGTCCAAATTCACCTCAAACAGCACAATTATCGTACATCGCACGAAAATTAGTGTAAAAGCTCAGGATGAAGAAATGACATTAGGACCGTGATCAAAACCCAACAGGAAGTCCGCCATCTTGGATTGAACGTTCACTTTTTTCACCAATGGTATTTGAACGATCTTATTTTAAAATGAGTCCAATTTAATTCGTTTTTAGAGTGGGTTTGCTTGTTTTTATTTTTTCTAAATGCTTAGTTTTAATTTTTTGTATTATGGAGTATTAGCTATGAAATTCATTTACAAAGATGAAGACTAAGCACATTTTCACTACAATTTTAGTTAGTTTTTATAAACGCACAATTCAGTTTGAGTTAGTTAATCAGGCTTTTTTTTTGTAAGTTTTAAAGAGTTTTAATTTTTTAAACGAAAAATGTTTTATCAATTTTAGTTTTCGTTAACTATAATAACCTTGGTGCTCACACATTATTATAAGATCAGAAAAACCACTGCCATCGTTGTGTGGTGAACTTCCAGTGATCGTAATCTTACTGCTTTGCAGATGAAAGATATAATCCCTGTGAATTCATTATTATTTAGAGATTTACTGCTCACTTTTAAAGTGGCATCTAAAAGAATTGTTACAAAGTGCCTTGTAAACAGAGTATTCATAAATCATGACAAACACGAAGCATGTGATGATTAAAACAAAAACACCACAACTGCTTCTGTATATTTATATCAAACTTTACAATTATTATGAAGAATCCATTGAAGATTTCACCAGAATTGCTGCTGCGCTTGACACAGTAATGGATGTGGATAAATGTATAAATGCTCCTATTTTCTTCTTTTTAATTACATTTGTGGTCAAAGTTTGACCGTTCAGTCTAAGCGCTGCATTAGAGAGGATTCTGCTCTATGTGGACGCAAACACGCTTTTAACCAAATTGAATGCACACAAATGACCGACATGAATCTTCTCATCAAACTTTCCAAAATGATTCCTTTGATGATTCAAGAGGAAAACATTCTCCAACATATTTTTCATTAATGTTGTTGTTGTGGTGGTGAAATTGTTTCCGGTGCTGATTTTATTTAAAGAAAACACAAACGACCTGAAATTAGCCGAGTAAAACACCCGCACGCCACGCGGCCGAGCAATGGACGGAGAAAAACAAGCTGATCGCGGGGAAAGAGCAAAACCTCTGCTAATAGATGTGGATTCGTCTACGTGAAACGGTCGCACAGCACGGTGATTTCTCTTCTTCTTTTTTTTGTAGGCAGTCGAACACAAACACCCACAGCCTCTGTGTCAAACACTGGTTTCACACTCGGCGCTGTGAGCTGAGAGTTCTTGCACCATACAGCAGCATTTAATAAAGCTGCCGTCTCACCCACACAGACCCAAGTGTAGCATTGCTTTAAGTAGATTATCAACAGTCAACAAACATCAGCTGGTTCACACCAGAGTGTCAGCTCATCAGGGGGAAAAAAGAGGCTTTCTGCTTCTATGCATAAACAACCTGTGTACACACACACACACACACACACACACACACACACACACACACACACGCTCATACACAAACCTGAAATGGTGCAGACAATAGAAAATATACAATGTAACCACAAACACAGCACTTGTAGAAAGTGAAAAAAGGCATAAACTGTGTTTTCTTAACGTGGAAAATATTGAAGATGATTCTGTCAATTAGAATGCGTGTATTATCTAAGTACTCTACGTAAGTGAATGGCAGTGTCGTAATGATAAGTTTTACTTTGATGGTGTTTGTTGTTTTTTTTGCGTGTTTTTTTTTTTGTTTAAAAAGGTGTGGTGGGAGAATATGATGACACCACAACTGAGCAGGCTTCTGTGAGTGAGAGACAAAAGTGCACACACCATCAACACTAGCATTAAATAGTTTTACCAAAACAAGTCTGATCCACCAGCACTATCTCGTGTGGCGTAAACCCCTGCACTGTAGCTCGAAACATTATCATAGTCACACTCGTATATGCAAACAGATCCACTGAGAATCAACACATTGCTTGTTTTTAGGGATACCTAGCAAAGTCTATGCAAATATATTTATATGTACATACACGTTGTTGAAGCTGAAAAGCTATTGTACTTTGTCGCCAACTGAAGCGGTAGAAATATAGAAAATGTCTTTTTCCTTTCACTTTTTGAAACACGGCAAAGAGCTAAGGAGAGCAAGAGAGAGCTAAAGAGGACATCAAAGCTTTTTGTATAAGGAGTGATTTTTATACAAAGTCAGAATTCCTACTTCTGGACGACTAACAGACCTTCAAAACAGATTTTTAAAATACCAACAGATAAAGAACACTTGGACTGAAAGAACCAAATACTTCTCTACCTCAAAAAAAGCCACTGCAGGCTCAAAAAACACACTATGCTTTTAACTGGATGGCATCTACTCCTGGTAATAAAGTCAAGTGAACGGTGGGATTTCTGGTGCGATGAGTCCCACCTGAGTTCCAGAGGAGATGAGGTGAGCGGACGGGAGGAGTCACGACATATTCATAGCCTGAAAAGCAGAGACGGTTTCTGGTTCTCACCATTTTTCATGAGCGATCGGTCGTCAGTGTCCCTGCACCATGTGCAAAAGGCATTTGGCTTCTTTTTTTTTTTCCTAAAGAGAGGTTGATATTGGCACTCTGGCAAAGTGCTCGTCTCCACAGCCACAGAATGCCACAAGAGGGCTCGTGCCCGTCTGGGTGAGTTAGAAACCCTAAACATTAAGACCCTGTTAGAGTCTGTTTAGTGTCTGAAAGATGCTCAGTCCTCAAATATGTCCAGATTAAGTTTTTTTTTTTTTTTTTTTCCAATAGTGCAGTTTGGTGGAAGAATGGACAGCACACACACGATCCACATGGACTTAAAGAGCAGGAAGTGGCGAGTCTTACAGCAGAAGTCCCATAATACAGAAACGCCACCACTCTCAATATGAATGACGCAGCAGATCTAGATGTGAATACATGAAGATTATGCAGAAACCATGTGAAAGAGGAATATTTCATGGTTTTGTCAGATTGAAAGGCTGAACACCTTGTTTTCTACAAAAAGAAATGACTACACGGGCGTCCACTCAAGCAACAAGGCTTTAAAATCTACTGTCCCTCGACTGAAGGAGCCTAAATATCCGGCTGAGCACTAAACCGTTCTCCCCTCACTCAGAGCGCCACCCCAAAGAATTTTCATTATTTTTTTTTACTTTTTCATAAGTCTGAGTGACGCAGCTGAGTGGTACAGTTTCAGAAAGAGGCAGATGTATGATGATAGTGTCACGTGGCAGTGCGGGTTGGGGCAGTGGGGGTTCTAGGATGAGTGGGTGTGTGTGTGTGTGTATGTGTGTGTTGTGGGTGTTTAAGTGTCACCATAACTTCACGTGGGGGCTGCAGCAGCGAGGCGGTGCTGGCGCTTCTATGTGACCCAGGCGTCCAATCTCATGCGCTTAATGTTTCCTCCCTCTTGCTCCGATTCGTTTGACACCCTGAGGAGCTCGGCCGACGGGCTGAAGTCAGGCGGCACAGAGCGGTTTGCGGGTCCTGTAGTTCCGGCCGCGCTGCTGCTGCCTCCACCTGCACCGCCTCCACCAGCTGTGCCGGCATCGTCTCGATCACTGCCCTCAAAGGAACTGGCGTTGCTGCTGACGCTGTCTGCGGGTGAGCGGCCGGTCGGAGGCTCCAGGCACAGCAGGGAGCTGGGGTACTGTGGCGGAGCGGTCAAAATGGCTCCTCCTGAAGTTGAGGACGGAGTGGCGGAGGGAGGAGGACAAGGGGTGCTGCGATCCCGGCCAGGCGAGACAGGTTCTGACTTGATGCTCACGCCGGAGTGTGTGTTGACAGTCAGCATGGCACCTTGAGGTAATTGTGTCAGCGGCCTGGGAACAAAGATCACATAGGACAGAGAGGGGGAGAAAATGGAGGATAAGGGACAGAACATAGAGGAAAAGTGAGGACAAAAACAAAAACGATTAGCCATTGACAAGTGTGTAATAGAAGCTGGAGGGCCAAGACAAAAACCCACATTACAAGGCACAGAACCAACAGGGAAAAGCCACACTCAATTATTCAACAGTCCAATCAGGTCTGAGTCTTTTCAAAGCAGAAGTAACGCCCCCCCCTCCCTTCCTGTTCCCAAAAGATCAACAGAACAGCCCAGGAAGCGTGAAATGATTTGTGTGACAAGGTGATTCGCAGTGAGTCAGCCATGATGTGAGGAAACTACCAGTGATAAACAGAAAATAATGACGGGTTAGATAAAATGGTGGAAACCGGAACTTGGTCTCTTTCCTGTTTGAGTGCAGACAGCACCACACATGCTCAGAGGCAGCCAGCCAAAAGCACACAGACACACAGGAAAAGGAAGTGTGATACAGTACCGGCCCAACCACTCATCTCTACCCAAGAGCAGGTTGGATGGAGAACCAACACTGTGGGGAGAAAGAAATGTTGGAGCCCAAATCAAAAGAGCAGAGGTGGATTAGAAGGCATGGGTGGAGAAAAGTGTGAAACATTATTGCGAGCAATGTCTCTTTCAAAACAGCAATAATGTTAATGATTAAATCAGACTGAAACACAGAAGCTAAGGTTTGGCTCCACTTTAGTATAAGATCCAGAGAGGAAAACCTTTTCAGGGTGTGAGGTATTTAGATGTTCAGTGTCCTACAGCGACAGGCTGGGGTATCTTTCTAAGCACACTGGGTGTATGGTGGCCCATAAGGAAAAAATGCACAGAAAATAAATATTATCTAAACTGGCATTGGATTGTATTATTCTTTGAATTTAACTGGTTTGCCTTTTTCTCTTGAATGTGCCACCGTATTTACACACGTCACAGAGCTGCAAAGTAATAAAGGGGGATGACAAAGGAAAATGTGTTTTTAACTTTAAAACATGAATTCAATTCATGCGATTACACATAGATTAAAAACGGCATTATTCTTAAAACGCCACATTTACACCAACATTTTTACATGAGTGTCAAAATAATGCACTAATGGACTGGATATATGTGTATATATGTGTATATATGTGTGTATATATATATATATATATATATATATATATATATATATACACATATATATATATATACATACGATCTACTATAAGCTAAGAGCTTTAATCTAAATGTAAACATCCAACAATAAAACAGTCTTTGTAGTAAAAGTAACTTAAAAACATATAGTATACATCAAAATAACATGACTATAATAAGTGAATAAAAGCATTTAAGTAGATTAAAGTTCTTTAAACTCCTTTAAGTTGAATAAACAACAGTAAAATAAAATAAATTCCAAGCGGTCATTGCTTCATTTATAAAGATGGAGAAGTGCTTTCTTCTTACCCAAATATGTTATACACATGCAGCAGAGTTTAAAATGATAAGATCTAAATTATGTAAATCAGCAATGTATAATTTTACTGAGCTCCAGAAGAACATTTCTTGAGAATGTTTATTCTCAAGGCCTTAACACATTAAATGTGCAGTATGACAATATGTAGTGAATGCAGTTTGGGTTTATACAGATGCCTTCACAAAACAGCACACAAACCCCCCCTACAGACAAGGTCATGACATTTCACAGACGAACACACTAGTAGTGGCTGTTCACCTCAGATTGGCAGCCAGACTGGACACCTGGCTAGACAGCTCGCTGCTCTGTTTGTCCACTCCCCACATGCTGTGGACGAGAGGAGAGAACACACTTCAAGGATCTGGTGGTGGCGTGCAGGCCACCAAAGCCCACATGGAAACCAGCAGCTCTTCTCATTAGGCACGCAAGTCTTTAACATATCTGCCTGAACATGTCAAACAGAGTTTTGTCCCCTTCTAAACCTTGTAACAATCCTTCAAATACCAATATCAACTCTATATCAAGCTTGTTTAATCAATACCCAGCCCTACCAATATGTGGTTTGTGACAATATTCTCCCCAAACTTCTCCAAACTGTATTTTCTTGCTTTGTCCTTTGTCCTGCAGTTATTTATTCAGCCCTTGCTGTGAAAAAATAAGACTGAAAAACCAGTGCAGCTCTTTAAAATGACAGTATTTCTTGTTTAAATCCCTTCATGTCAAGCTGCTTAGCATGTTTGCTTATCATCTTACGAAGAGCATGGAAATAAACCTTAATGAAGTTCACATAATCCACTTAAACACATGCACGAGGAAGGTTATGACTAGTTTACACAGCTTGCGCTTTCGTTTGTTTTGTCACTTCCTACCCTGCATCCTACTGAATTCAGCTCCAGAAAAACCAAACCATGTTCAGATCGATGTTATGAAGACGCTGAGATGGTGAGATGCTGGTGAAAGACCGAGTCACTAAAAGAGGAATGTGAATTGCTTGCATGGTATGGTTATCATGCAAGCTGCCTGGGGGTGTCAGAAGTATTTCAGCAGAAAGAAGAAGACAGAGATTCGATCACACCAGAGAAACCTCCATCCTCTCTCAGCACTGATGGCAAAATAGCTGGAAACCAGGTGTCGAGGAAAGACTTGAGGCGAGATAAAATAAAGAAAATTTAAAAAATAAAGGACTTACACCAAGTTGCTGAGTGATGCAAGACAAAGTTGCTGCTGCTGCTGTGTTTGCTGCTGCTGCTGCTGTTGCTGCTGCGATTGCTGGGAAAGAACCTGCTGCTGTTGCCACGTGGACACACTCGTTGGCAACAAGGCAGCAGGTGATGCCAGGGCATGTAGAGCGGTGATGTCAGCACTGGTCAGCTGGTACTCTGAGAGAAGATGAAGAAAAGAAGAGTTACAAAAGGAAATATCCCCATCATTTTCTATCTTGACAGAACAAGAAACATATTTTTAACAGTCTGAAATCATGCGGTGTGTGTTCGGGGACCTGTGTTGTATGCTGTGGGCATGGCAGAGAAGGGCAGCCCCTGCGCCAGGAGACTCGGCGTGGCTACAGAAACCACTGGCGTGGTGAGAGTTTGTGCCACCTGGGCTCCAGCTGCCAGCCGTTGTGCGTTCTGCCAGAGAGGACGATGACATGTTACTCCCAAAAACAAAGGACAAAAACAACTTACACACGTGACCATGAGCTAAAAGTTAAGGCTTATTTCCATAATGTCAATTCCAACATGCTGAAAAAAAATGACAAGGTGGCTGGATTCATTATGACCTACAGAGTCAAGTAAATCTCAGAGCTGAATGGATTTACTTTCAGGAGGGTCCTGGCGACATGCATCAAAAACTGCTTCTATGGTTTGTGTGAACCATAAATGTCATAGATGTATTACATTAAAGGCAAATCACTTCTGTATTAGAGGAGGGTTTTTTTGTTTAAGGATCAGTTATAATAAAGTGAAATTATTTTTAATTGACAGAAACTGAAGACAAAATAATCATATTTAATTTTGTGTAAACTCACCTGATTGTATGAATTGTTGTTTTTCATTACACCAGAATGAGCCTTTTATATGTATATTAAACGTTATATTACTCTTTTCAGTGAATAATAGAGTCATTTTCTATTGACTGACTAATCATCTAATCGGTTGTAACACTAGCATTTGCGTTATCTGAGATTTCAGAATCCACATGGATCATTTCACTGAGGTAAACTTCATCTGTCCAGTAGTTAGTGCAGCTGTTTTTCCTTTTGCTAGCAACTGCCGTGTTGTGTCCTCAATCATGTGAATATGAATATGCAGCGAATCACATGTTTCTCCAGTGGATGTCACTAAAGGCTTTAGAGTATGCTGCTGTCAGTGGACATGTTTATGATTCAATCTTTGACTATAAGAGAAGGATAATGGGGTCAAACCTGCCACCTGCTCAGTGTTTGTGCATTACGGCGGACATTTAAATGACAAAATATTGCGTATTTCTCAGACGCAGCTGCAGCAGACATGCTGATCGACCTGTGCAAATGTTTTCCTAAGGTTTTATGATGATGTAGCTGTGCTGAAAGACACAAATCTCTGAAGAAGCACACTACACCAGAGCCTGGTTGGGCTGACTTATATCGCAGATAAAAGCAGGTTTGCGGTTCTTTGTCAGAGCAGGGAAAACAATAGGTCTGCATATAAAAGGCCAAAAATGCAATAATTCTGGAATGGAATTACTCATATATATTGTAAGAGTGATCATCAAGAGAGGAAACATTCAGCCAGAGTTATGAGTATTACGCTACAGAAGGAGAGGGAGGGGAGTTAGACTGAGGAGAAGGACCAGATTCAATTAACTGCCTTTGTGAAGAAGTGAAGAAGGGCGGTTGGGTGAGAGAGATGAAAATAAATCACTATCCTGTGGAAAATGAGATTCTTGCTTGACAACTTGCAATGATAATCAACACCAGCAGCAGCAGCAGAGAGGAGCAACCACCATCCCCTCTCTATGACATATTTAATCAGGCTTACTAGTGCTCTCACACAGTAAGTTGTTTTAGTTTATTCTATTATACCTTGATTAGTTTTGGTGAAAATAATGATATTTCCTGAGATATGAATGCTTATACAACATTTTTAGGACTGCAACTTAAAATGATGTGCATTAGGATAATAAATATTGCCAGCATTTTTTTGAGTTAAAATATCAATAATATCCTTTTAAAGATAGATTCTCAAGATATTTTGTGGGCTTTTTTTTGTTTTGTTTACCTTTATTAGGTCAAAAAGCGTGAAGGGGAGGCACCAGCTCTACCAACTGAGCTATCCAGCATCCATAATATACATTTTTACTATTTTATGTATATACTATAATTAAAATGCAGAGATTAAATGCCTTTAATGTAATTCCAGTTCGTTTTTTTTTTATAAATAATTATTATAAATACTTGATATTTTATGTGGAAGTTGGGAATGAGAGTGGGCGTGAGTGTCAGTGAACAGGGAACATGCTCTGTGGCACTTTGCACCACAATGCTAAGTGAAAAGACACGCATGCTTTAAGTGATGTCATAAGATGAAGTCGATGGTTCCTTGTTGAAAAGTGATGATCCGATCACTCAAGGACAATTCTGCTGATCGCTGTGAATGTTTACGTCACACAAACTTCGAGTACATTTTAAATTGCGAAGGATCGCGATCTTAAAACCATAAAAATGCTCAAACAAAAAACGACCATGAGCCCTGAACCACATGCAGTCAGGTAAGAACCACAAACTGACGACTATATACTGGAGAAATGTCAGTGGAGCAAGACCAAAAAACAATGACAAACTCTTGTAAAGTATCATAACCATGCTAATAATGTGTGGACAGTCAATAATCATCGACTCATGCGAGCGACTGACGTGGAGGAAAATCACCTCGTTTACCAACTCCAGCTCATCCTCTGTCTGCAAAGGGTGGTAACAGAGAGGGTTACAACTCTGACTCAGCTTTGTAACCAACAGTGAGTAGAGTCATTACAAAGTAATGGAAACAGTAAAAAAAAACGATTTACTGCTGTTTGACAGACTAATTAATTGATGTTAGTTGGCTTGTTTAGCAGTTTCACAATAAGAGAAATCTGTGAAGGATGTTAAATGTGTGAGACTCAATGTTAGAGGAGATTTAGTGGCATCACTATGTCTGTTGACAGTCAACATGGATCAAAACATAATTAATAGTCGTCAGAATCTTGGTAGCTGTTCTGGAGCTTTTGATCATAGACAACATCTTCCCACGTAGCTTTCAACTGTTTCAAAGATCAAAAGGGAACTTTAAGTCCTTATTCTTAAGAAATATCTCACTCTGTAGATTCTAAATAATCATTTCCTGTGGTACCCTCCCGGAGAGCAACACCTTTCACATTTTTACAGTCATTTGTTACATTTTAAGAATAACATATGATTAAATAAGTGCAAAGAATTTACACTTTATTCTGCAGCATGAAAAACTCTGGGAACACAGATTTTCTTTCTTTCTTTCTGCTTCTACACTTTATCAAACAGCGGCTATGCGTGGAAATGAGTGCGTCCTTAGTTCAAAGGACTTCTGCAAGATTTCTGTTCCCGTTACGAGAAATCTCCTCAGCATGTCAGAGGCTGATTCATCCAAGACTTTGCCAAAATAAATATTAAGACGTCAAATCTCAAGGGTTTACCAAAAATGTCTGTCTGTTTACGTTTTCGCTAACAAAACAAAGCCAATTCTTGGATTTCATTTGATTCATCAATATACATTTTCCAGTATTTGGCATAATTTCACTGATTCACTGGTGTAGCCGTGTTTCTCTGAGACTATTTTATCTCCTCATGTCCTTGGTGTTGTTTTGCTATGTACTTACTCAGGAACCCCTATAGCTTTTTATTAGAGGTGAGAGTCTCATTAAAGGACCAAATGTTATCGGACATCACTAGTTCAGTTTGGTTAAGCTCACCATCTGCATGAGGCTCTTTCCACCCTGTGAGGTGATGACTCGGAGGTCTGGCTTGCGGCTGTTGACCATCTGGGGGCTGGGAGGTGGGGGTGGAGACTTGGCTGGAACTACTTTCCCCAGACTGTTGCCGTTGGAAACGGTGAGGAGGCCTGGGGAGGCCCTGGCACTGGTGTATCCATTAGCTGCGGGAAACAGAGGTGTGAATGGACAGAAATCATTAGGAAAATCAAACAGGTGAATGCAGCAGCCAGTGGGGGTGCAGAGGCTGTGTGCAATCAAAGGTGAGTTAAAACAACCTTTTTCTGTTCTGAGTCTCTGAAGTGAAATGTATGTCAGTGTTAATGGAAACAAAGAAGCTCAGAAGCCAATATCATGGCATGCAAATTGAAAAATTCTTATTCTTATTCTAATGAGACCTTAGTCGATGATATTCAAACCTTTTTGTGTTACTGGCCCTAGATTCACATGAATCCTTCAAGTATAGAAAAATATTTTCCAATGAAATCATATAAGACAAATATCGAAGAAGAAGAAGAAAAGGTCTCTTGATATTAAATAATAATCTGTAGAGCCAGGAATCCCAGGCATGTCTGTCGATGTTACTGTGGCATCTCCAGATCCCTCCAAGGCACAATGTGGTTTAAAAAGGAGGAACCTTGGAAATACAAACTAGACAACAGAGGAAAACCTTGGCGATGAACAGGAGGAAACAACTAAAGGAAAAAAATCCTGTTCAGGTTGTGAAACAAACTAAATAAGACTCACGGACTGGACTTGGGCATCCTCCATTTGAATTATTCAGGTCACCTCCAAGAAGAGCACCTATTGAATGAAGAGGATTGCTGAAAACTATTGCAATCAGTACCAGGATATTTTACAAAAAAAGGAGCAACCATTGTTATAAGAATTCTACAGACACATAACCCACATGTAGTTCTGAAAAAACACAATCACTGCACATAACGTTCAAATATGAATCTTGAATCATAATAAAAAAAGGTAATTCCTCATTAACTACAATTGTTTCATGCTTGATGCCTTTTTGATACAGCTACAAACCAAATAAACAATATAAATAAATATTTTTATTACATTTTTGAGAGGCAAATGTCAAATAAGCAAAGGAATGTGCACTTGTCCCTGAGGAATAAAGCAGCTCATTACATGGATAAGGAGCTCAGTATCTACTGTAGCTGTGCAGTGATCTAACAACAGTGTATAAATACAAGAAACATTGGTTGCAGTCATTATTATTCTTGAGGAAGCAAACATTAAGAGATGTTTTAAGGAAGTGCAGACAACAGTGTTAAATTAGAAAAAGGTCATTCATTTTGTTTTGTACATTTACCTAAAACAATTTTTCATGGAACACTGCAGAATGTCACTCACCTGCGCTCGCTGGTCGCTGTGGTAACCCAGGAGACACTGTATTTCTCTGAAGAGCTGGTTGCTGTGGTGACAGGAGGTGGGTATCCGTGAGCGATGATGATGTTACATAGGAGGTAGTTACCAGTGCGTTGCCAGGGTTACTGAATTGCAGTGTGCTTTGACTGGACGCCTGGACGGTGACTGGCATGGAGAACGTCTGGGGCGGAGCTGTGGACTGCTACAAAATGGAAATGGGACATTTTACTTCTCCGCTTAAATGTTTTGTTCTTTCTACATCACATTTTTAATCCTTAATCCTACAGTAACTGAATGTTTCAGCCACTTGATGGAAATGAAAATAAGTCGTGAAGGCAGCCTTGACATTTGTTGATATGGTGACTGGGTTAGCAAACAATAGCTACACATCTAGGAGTTACTCAGCAACATTGTCATTTGTTTGGAGTCGTGTTTCTGGCCACCTCTGTAGAGTTCTCTTCACCACCTCCTGCGGGAAATATAAGGCTGTTAGAAGTTAAACGCGCCACTGTTCACCAGCTCATCTTAAAGAGTCTCTGCTGGAGCCGACTAGTGCTACTGTGGCTGAAAACCAAGCAGCAGTGAGACGGAACAAGAAATTATATTTAATGACTGAACAGTTAAACTAAGAGCTGAAATGTCATGTTCCCTTTATATTATTATTTTTTTTATTATTATTTTTTTTTTATCTACAAGCGTCATAGTGCACATTTTGTGTGATGTCTTGTGTGAAGTTTTTTTTAAGGGCAATATATTTCTTTATTTTCTCCATCTGGTAAAAAAAATGTTTTATGATAATTAACAAACCAGTAACTAGTTATTGAACATCACTAATGTTCTGTCTCTCCAATCTACATTTTATATATGATATTTTAAGTATAAACTAATTATTAAATACATGAAAAATGTCGGCAAAAAACCTACAAAAAAAACTATTAGATTAAAAAATGTAGTTTCTGCCAACAAAAATGTGTTTTAATGATTGGACATTTCATGAATAATAATCGGCCATGCTAATTTTTTAAATGTAATCAGTTGATTACATGATTAATTGGTCTAACCCTCCACTTAATATACACATTTGAGTTTCACTGGTATACTGACTAAACTAAAACATGTTTTCAAAGCAGTTTGATATGGTTTTTCAGTCAACAACTACACACACATAGGTAGTACTTGTACTGCGCTAAAACCATCTTAAAAAGATGACATTATCCAAACAAAAAAATGCTTAGTAGTTCAGTAAAAGGTAAAATTTCGTCATAAACTCCCTCTTATCTCCACTTTGTCTGCATTTAATTGGAGAAAGTTTCTTGACATTTGAACCGCAGCAACTATTTAATTCTACTGGGCCAATTTGATTTAATTGGAGGATACAGGGGAACACAGTCTTCACAAGTAATAAAAGCAAAGCCAGAGTAAGAGCAGTTGTGAAAACAAAACAAAAAACAGAAGCTGTGCCCTTACAGTCAAGACGAGAAAGAATTAAATGAGTTATCTCCTATGATGTGTTGACCTTCTGCAAAAGAACTCAAAAATATGTGAAGAAACAGAGGAACTTCACATCAGTAGCTGTTTCCTGCAGCCAAACACAGACCAATTACTGACAACTGTCTGAGTGAGAAGTCTACCATGGAGAAAAGCAGAACAAGTAGTCGACTCAAGGTTTGTTGCAACATTTGCTGTTAACACTGTTCACAACTTTTAAGCATCAAGTCAACTTTTTTCAAATCAGTGGTTGTGCCCATGTTCAAATGAACTTGGTGTGAACATATTTGATTATGATTATGAACAAAAACAATATGATCAGTACAGCAGCAGAACAGGACAATGAGGGGAGTTGTCTGACACCATCAATGCAAAATAAGTGAGGCACCGCAATTTTAACCCTTCTGTTACTATCCTGTTGTTCGCCGTCAGGATTTGGCATGTGCACTTCTCAATACTGCAACTCCTAGACCGTTTGGGATATCTGTAAAATTCAAAAACTATGGACTGGCCAGGGTGTGACACCACCTTTTGCCCCGCGACCCTCATGTAGAGGATAAAGCGGTGGAAGATGGATGATGAATACTGGAAAGCAGAGAAATAGAGCTAGTCCTCAGGACTTCCATGGAACGGCCGTCCATTCACAGACAAGATTCACCAGCAAATGAAAATTAATCCAGACGGCCTGATTATCATGATGGTCAGAAGAGGGTTAACCTATACGTCAACCAGCGAACTTTGTCTGATCAAGGTTCAGCATCTGGAGCAAGCATTTATAGACACACACACCTTTAAATGCACCACAAGAGTGAGGCTGACCTCAGTGAAATAGACCTTTAAAAATCAATGCAGGTGCAATGAGACACACTGGTGTTGTGACCCGTTTGGGAAACTTCCACACCGTGTCACTCCTATTACTCCATATAAAAGGTGAGAACATTAATGGTCAAGTGCAGGTTAGATGACTCACTCCGTAGCGTTTGAAGAGAACATCCAGGTCCTCTGTGGTCTTACGGTATTTGTCATCGTTAAGAGGACTTTGGTCAATGGAGTCTTCACCATCAGGCTCTGGACTGTCACAACCGTTGAAGCCTTTCTTTCTCAAAGTCTAGGAACATAAAGAAAGAAAGGGAAATTCAAGATGCTATACAATAGACACAATATTAATTTGTGTGGACACATAGGCTTTGTAAAAAAATTGACATATTCTTCTGGTTTGAAAAGTGAAACCTAGGAAATTAAACTGAAATAGCAGTAACCAGGGGGCAACTCCAGTGACTACTAAGAACTACTACACCTAATTCTCGCTTTATTTATAATGTATAATGATTTATAATGTCACTTTGGTCAGGTACATTCTTGTCATAATTAAACCATTAGTTGCAACATGTGAAAATCCAGTTAGACTGTTGGTGTTGATGAGTTTGCTCTTTAGATTCCTCCTAAGTGAAAATAAAGTTTATATGATTTACAGAAAGTGTGCAATAATTTTTTAAACGAAATTAGGCATGTGTATAAATTAAGGCACCCCCCCCCCCAAAAAAAAAATTAACTCAATATTTTGTGCAGCCCGATTTAAATCGTACCACAAATTTTCAATAATATTCAGGTCTGGGGACTGAGATGGCCATCCCAGAACGTTGTATTTGTTCTTCTGCATGAATGCCTTAGTAGATTTTGAGCAGTGTTAAGGGTCGTAGTCTTGATAAAGCCCCGGCACAACTTCAGCTTTGTCACTGATTCCTGGACATTGTTCTCCAGAATCTGCTGATATTGAGTGGAAGATTCCCAGTCCCTGCACTGGCCACACAGCCCCACAGCATGATGGAACCACCACCAAATTTTACTGTAGGTAGCAATAACTAAATTTTAGTTTCATCCGTCCACAGCACCTTATTCCAAAATGAAGCTGGCTTGTCCAAATGTGCTTTAGCATACTTCAAGTGACTCTGTTTGTGGCGGGTGCAGAGAAAAGGCTTTTTCTGCATTACTCTTCCATACAGCATCTCCTTGTGTAAAGTGCGCTGAATAGTTGAAAGGTGCACAGTGATACCATCTCCAGAAAGATGATGTTGCAGGTCTTTGGAGCTGGTCTGTGGGTTGACTGTGACTGTTCTCTCCATCCTTCACCTCTGTTTATCTGAGATTTTTCTTGATCTGCCACTTCAGGCCTTAACTAGAACTGTGCCTGTGGTCTTCCAATTCCTCACAATGTTCCTTACAGTTGAAACTGAGAGCTTAAATCTCAGAGATAGCTTTCGGTATCCTTCCCCTAAACCATGATGTTGAACAATCATTGTCAGATAATTTGAGAGTTGTTTTGAGGCTCCCATGTTGCCACTCTTCAGAGAAGATGCAAAGAGGAGAAACACTTACAATTGGCCTCCTTAAATACCCTTTCTCATGATTGGATTCACCTATGTATGGAAGTCAAGAGTCATTGAGGTTACCAAACCAATTTCGAGTTCCAATAATTAGTGCTAAAGGTAGACCACAGGCACGGTTCAATCAATAAAATGACAAGGGTGCCTAAACTTATGCACATGCCTAATTTTGTTTAAATAATTCTTGCACACTTTCTGTAAATCATATAAACTTTATTTCACTTCTCAAATAGCACTGTGTTTGTCTCCTATATGATATATTTAACTGAAATTTCGTATACAAACAACAAATGATTTATAAAGGAAAATCATGAACATTTACAGGGGTGCCCAAACTATTGAATATTACATATGTCATCCAATGAATGCAAGTGTTTCAGTGTGAAATCCCATTTTACAAAAACTGGCATGACGTCTGTCATATTGTGAATCTCAGTGCTTAGCGTCAGAAGTTAATTTTGCGACTGGAAGACTATGTCCCATTTGAGTTTGTTTTATCCTTCAGATGTCCTAAGAACTACAGGAGTGATGGATTTACCTCAATGATATCGGCATTGGTCCGACTCTCGTGAGGCTCGTTGTACTCTGTGTACTTGAGCAGGACCTTGTCCATGTCGGTGCTGGCGTACTGGAACAGCTTGTTTGCATGGTTGAAGATGATCAGGGCAATCTCGCAGTCACACAGCACACTCAGCTCGTAGGCTTTCTTCATCAAGCCAAACTTTCGCTTTGTGAATGTCACCTGAAGGAAAACGGCAGAGAAAGAATACAAATAATGTTGGTTAAGAGGACTTTGTGTGTTGTGCTATACTAACACACCCTTTTTCTTTTTTTTTTCTATTTTCTAGACAACAAGGTCAGAAAATAAGGTGCAGAGCTTTCACTGGTCATGTTTGTTTTAGTCTCTGACATTTCTTTTTCAGACGACAGCAGACGATCATAGTGATTTTTTTTTTGTTTATCTTTGCATTACTTTACTGTTATCCACACACAAAGCAGTGTTAGGGTTAAAAATCAAAATGAAATTAAAAATGAAGGAGACGAAAGAGCTGATGACAGTGTGAGTAATCTTTCTGCAGCTGAGTAATTAATAAAATATGGTGCTGTCAGAACAATCACTGAAACACACTGGAGTCCATTTTCAGCATCAATAATGAAGCATTCATATTTCCGCAGAACTATAGTGACATAATATCCATCAAACTGAGACTCTGGCTTTTAATCAATGAGCAGGTCACTGATCCTTTTCCATGAATTTAATTCAATAGTTTTTTTCTACTTGTAAAGTCGTTTATTATTCATGAATTCAAATGAGCTGCTTTGAACTTTGCAATTCATGGGGTTTACCTTTGATTCTCTAATATTTGGCTTTTTTGGTGCTTGTAGCTGAAATACTTAGAAGAAAACAACAGTAACAATGACTGACTTCTCTGTGTCCAGTTATTCTTGGTGTGATGATTTCTGCCATCACTAGATATGATCCATACACAGTACACATATACAGGAGAGGTACACATTCACTGTGACACAGTGCAAGACAAACTTGATGAATATAAAAAGGTTTATATTGAGTGCTAAAGCTACAGGTCATAGTTCTTTCACTGGTTTCCATTAATCAACCCGTCAGTGAAAAGGTTCTAATCTGATTCCAAAGTTAAATGTAAGTTATTAGTCATCATTATGTTCACTCAGATTACACATGTGACGGCTCTGGACCAAATTCTTGAGAAATAAATAAATAAATATATTCTGTATATATTGTGAGCTCTAGCTCACAGTCACAAGAGACCAAATACATTCAAGTTTGACTGGAATTAAAATATGTCTTGATGGCTTAGAAAAACAATACTACCAGGGAAAAAAATAAGTAAAAATACCAAATTAACATTTTTGTAGGACTACTCATCAGACTGTAGTGAGGAAACAAAAGAGAATCTTGGTTTGGGGGAGGAAAGAGCGAAGGACCTACACAGCTCACAGCTGTGATTGTGAATCTTGGCAAAAGAAAAAAAACATAATCACAGCTTTTACAAATCTGGTTTGTATGATAGGTGGGTTGAAAAAAAAAGCCACTTATAACAATTTGGAACAACATGACTATGTGTTTGGATTACAAAGACGAAGAAGAAAAACATAGAGGACTCAGAATGTGAGGCAAATGTGATGAAACTGAGTTTTTGAGGGGAAAAAAAGTGACACTTTCTGTCGACATCCTCCCTGCTGTGAAGTTTAGATAGAAGACTGGTGATGATCAGAAAGGAAACAACAAAACAGAACTGAAAAAGGCAAATTCTCGAGGACGGCATGCGCTACAGTAGTTGAAAATATGGATATTTGAATGACACAGGCATAAATCAACGTTTGAGCAACTTCAGCATTATTAATGTGCAAGAACAGACCAGAACTGCATGATCTTACTCCAGCAGACAGAGGTGATCTCTATGACATTGTTTAATGCAGTCTTGTATAAAGTACCAGAAAATGACTTTGGTAGAAGTTGAAGTCACTTTTAATAATATTACTTCAGTAAAACTCTTGTGACATTTACTGTACTTATCAAAAGTAATTTTCTGATATAAAATGTACTTAAGTTTTAGAAGTAAAAGTATTAAAACAGTGAGAGGTAGGGATTGAGTCATGAGGTAGAGTGAGTTGTCTTTCAACTGGAAGGTTGTGGGTTCAATTCTTGGCTCTGCTAGTCTATATGTGTCCTTGACACTTAACCCATGTTGCAGCATGTGAATGGTTGTGAAAGATTACAACCTCATCAAGACTAGAAAATGCACTTTATAAATACAGACCATAACCAATTAGGTAGTAACGAGTAACAAAGATAGTAGTAGTAGCAGTAGAAGTAGTGGAGTAAAAGTACACAATTTATTTAGGAAATGGAGTGGAGTAAAAGTAAAAGTTGCTAGAAATATAAAGTAAAGTACAGGTATGTGAATTTTGTACTTAACTACAGTTACTAAGTATTTGTAATTTGTTATATTACAACACTGGTTAAATGTTGATTCTTAGTTTCTTTGATTATTATATTGAACCTTGTCATGACTGTACGAATATGTTTTTTCAATATTTTCTACACTATTAAATCACTGCTTAAAACAAAAAGGATCAATAAATGCACATGTAGTAATGAAACATAATTTAAGGAATAGTTTCACTGGACATGCTACAGTTGGTCAATCAATTAACGTGTTAATTTTTTGTAGTAAAAAGAACATATTTAGTATGCCTTTGCAAAAAAACCTGTATTTTTAGACATATAATTATTTGAATTGAACAAAAACTCAAAATGTTGTCTTGAGAAAAGCAGTCTTGCAAAATATTTCCACTATAAAGCTTTCCAGGATTTAGTTTTTGCATATTTTCAGGAACTTCATGACAAAAAAACCAACGTGATTTGATGTCATTATTGGTCATTATACTGTGTTATATATATATATATATATATATATATATAACAAAGAGACAATTCAGTGAAAGATAATATAAGACTCACCTGCTTGTTCCTTTCGTCAGTGATCCGTTGGATCTGAATCTTTTTCCTACCCATGATGCTTTGCAGTTGTGGACACAAATGTTGGAGTCAGTCAAGCAGCGAGGTGCCTCGGGGAGAGACGAAGAACAGACCTCTACCTCTTACTTCAGCCCAAAAACACTCACACTGTCATTTATGAGAGGAAGCGCACACACGTGCATTTCTCTGCCCAGGTGTGGCGAGGCAACGTGGTCGACTCCTTTTCACGACGAGCAGCCAGTGAAGAGCGGGAACTGCAGAAAAAGGTGAGAGGTCGATGAGGTCCTCAGTTCATCCGTTCAGTTGAGCAGGAACAACGTTTCTCTCCTGCAAAAAAAGAGGGGGACATGTTCATTGAAAAACATCAGTATCAGGGCTGTACAAACAATGAAAGAATCACAGGTCAGATTTACTGTCTTCTGGTATCGTGATAACTTTGTTCAGTTGCCACCATGAACCACAGATTTGGTTCATTCCGACACTGACTTGTCGACAAAGGTCTGAGTAATGAAATGATGCAACATATTTGTGGATGCATGTGTGTGCCGTCTTTTTTGATTTGAATTGTGACACCGCGGACAAACACCAGTCTCTGAGAAGTATTATTCTAAGCCTCACCATCAACAAACAGCAAACAAGTGTCAAGCAGAAGGCAGTAAACTAAGTCAACTATTCACCTGAGGACTGAGGGTTGATTTCATCTTATTTCACATCTTTAACTACTCTCACAAAGGTAACTGCTACCTCCAGCCTATTTTTTAAGTCAATGTTTATATACAGTCTAAGTCAGGGTTTTTTTTTCTAAGAGCTACTTAGAAATGGCTGAGAGCTACTCATGTTTTTTTTTTTTTTACATTTATTCTCATCTTGATTTGCCTGGACATTTACAAAATTATAGTGTCCACAATAAACATAACAAAAATAGTATTGTATTCACCTCCATGTGCATTTTGTTTTCTGTAATACAGTGTATGGATTTCTTTCTAGTATATCTCACACACTTTAAAACAATGCATTTACAAATACACCAATATTGTCACTGTATCACGTCACAAGAGTATTCACATGTACAGTATCGTATGTTTTTGGCCTCTTACTGAATGAGCAGTTGTCACAGTCATTATTGGTGCCTGTCACTCGCTCATCAAGATGACAGCAGTGCAAGTGTTTGATTGACAACCAATTGGCAAATAATCATTTAGTGTTAGAAGGGGGCAGGACCCCTATGAGGTTGATGGTTTATGTTCAATTATTGAAACCTTTGGCAAGATACTGGTAGCTTTGATAAACTTTGGTCAAAAATGTGTCACCTAAAATGTTATACTTTTGCAGGCCTACATTAAAATAAAACTTTTAAACTGAGTCATCACAAAATGTGAACAAGACAACGGTCAGCATGTTCTCCCCCCTCATAAATGTGATGCTTCAGTCCCTTTAGGGCCATTCAACAGCATCTCTGAAATAATCAATGTCTTTCTTTGGAGCAATATTATGTGAGACAAGCTTTCCTGGGAACAGAACTCAGTATGGCAGCTGAATCTATTTAAGAAGAAATTATAATGAATGGCAAGAGCACAAGTCAAGGCTGCAGCACAGTGCTCTCAAAGCTGTGTGTTGTGTGTTTGTCCTGGATTTGAATTAAACTGACTAAATAAACACGCTTGAATGAATGTCCTGACACTAAGAGCACGAGGACTCTTCCTGTAAATGAATATCAGAGGTTTTAAAAGTAATTACACGTGTAGCTGTGATCACAGATCAGGTCAATAGTTCGATTGTTTATATTCAATCATTGAAGACAGAGTTAATTGGCACGACAGGGTTTTATTAAGACTGTTGAAACTGAGGGAATGGTCACTACCTGGGCTATTGAAAAACAAAATAAATAAAAATAACATGGAAGTGACCTGATTTACTAAATAAAACAGATTATTATGTGTGGTGGCATGAGGAATTTATTATCCACCCTTTAAAATGAATTAGTTACCAAATTCTGATCAACGCAAATCTGCTGTAAGTAATGGCATACATTTGCAACTGTGACTTATAATAAGCATGTAAAGTTAATCTTCGAGAGAGACAGAGAGAGACACAGAAAGAGAAGAGAGAAAGTCAAATGGCTAAGGCCAGATGGATCAATAATTAATTGTGTTGTTATTATTAATCAACCACTGAGCATGGTAATGGTAAATTAAATATTGTTAAATTGAGTTGGAAAAAATAAAGACATAAAGAAAATGAACTGCAAAAATGCCTGGCAGATGAATTGATATGAAAATAATATTTGTTAGTTACAGGCTTAAATGTTTGCACTATAACTGGTGTGAGGCGAGCACATCTTCATGTGTGTTTAACTACATTTTCTATGACAGAAGAAGACAAGACAAACATCTTGTTGTTTGTTAAGTGGATGTTTTATGTCCCTAAACCACAGAAAGAGACATTAACTTGGTTGTAGGAGCAACATTTAATCCATTCTCACTGTCTCACTGTGTGAAACCTCTAAAAAGATAGAATAAGAATCAAAGAGAAATCTTCAACTCTCTAAATACAAACCAAACCTAAATCTATTTCACACGCTGCATTTCCTT
This sequence comes from Microchirus variegatus, assembly GCF_963457635.1. Classification (NCBI taxonomy): domain Eukaryota; kingdom Metazoa; phylum Chordata; class Actinopteri; order Pleuronectiformes; family Soleidae; genus Microchirus; species Microchirus variegatus. The sequence continues at coordinate 11,117,858 of NC_139814.1, forward strand.
TAAAACCCCCAATGCCACTTCCAACACCAGCTCTGTGTCAATTGTGTTGAGTTTTCCACGCTTTCCTGAGGGATTGTTGTTAGACCAGACGGAAACAATGAAAATGCCACTGGAGTGCACATGGGGCTTACACATGAAACCACATTTCAACACTTCATAGTGTGACAAGACTGTGAATTAATCAGAAGTGATAATAAAATCCAGTTTGTTAGATTAAGCTCTACAAATCGTTTGGAGCTGAGTATTATACCAACGGTGATATTCTGTAAAACTAAAAAAATTTCCCATGGATCCAACGAATGAGGTCAAGTATTAATCAGTGACTTAAATTGTTCAATTGGTTTTGTTGTTGTTGTTGTTCATCTGCTAATCTATTATCACAATCTTTCCAGGAAACTACTTTTAGCTTTGAAAGTTAAAAATAAAAATAAAAAAGCTGGCTCTTGAGAATCACTGCTTTAAACAGCTCCACATGGCCACTGGTTTGGATTTCAATAACATCATAATCATTATCTAAAAAGGTAAGCGTCACTGCTAATGTTGGCCACAGCCAGTAAAGAATCTGAGAATCTGAGCTTTATCTGCCCAGTGATAAAGAGGCAAGGTGTGTTTACGGTCATCATCAAACAGATTATAAACAGATTAACAATTACTTTGAAGGCTGCAAAACTAACACAATCCTCCATGAAGTAGTTTGTGCTATGCTAAGATGGAGCTCATTATGGATTAAAAGTGTCCTCACAGCAGTGCTGGGCCTCGCTGTGAATCACTCATTAGCTGCAACTGTTAGGAATCAACTATAAACAATTATTATAAGATGAGTATTAAGGAATTTCTGATTCCTGGGAGGGAAAATGACTTAAAACAACCTCTTCCCTTATTAGCTATACTATACTTTACTGTCACCATTAGGCTACAATATTATCTTTGATTAGGCTTGAATTGGCCAGAATGGGGTGACACCGAGCTCTCCCTGACTGCCCTCTCCATGGTTGTCCCCTTATTACTGTAATTGACACATCCATCCCTCCTCTTACCCCTCAAGGCCCTGATGGCGCAATTAGGAGCTGAACAGAGGACTGATTGGACACCAAAATAATGAGGTCACTGCTTGGCTAAAACTGAGCCCGGCATTCGGCCAAGCCGAGCTCACTCTGCGACAAACAGGTCTCAAACAGAGGAAGAAATGCCACAGGAATCAATCAGAAGAGCCATAGATGGAAGTAATAAATGCAGCACTGTGATGGCGGCAAATGAACAGCTTTTGACCTCATCACCCTGATAAAAAACCTCAATATATTTTATTTGAATCTTACAAATGATGGCTATGCAACTCAGAAAAAGGAGTGCAATCAAGCTCAGGGCAGGCATCTGTCTGTTATGGAGTAGAGTAATTAGTAGCAGTGACCTTTAGCTGATTACACACTAGCAAATGAAATGGGGCAAAGCCCTAAGATAAATAATGGTCAAAGCCTCAAACGTGACTTGCAGTGAGGTTTGCACAACCACACTGAGGTTTTAAGGCGGCGTTAATGGCTCAATCACAGCTCCTCAAAGATGGGACAGGATAGTAGTCACGCCATCTGACAACAAAATGGAACGGGAAGTGAGGAAAAATTAATGTATTTGTTGTGCTCCTAGCATTTTACAATATTGCTGTAACATTTCAAATATCATTTCGCATACTGAGCTCAATAGTATGCATATTAAACGTCAAGGAATTGTGTAAAAAGTAACTATTTCCATTGTTGTACTTCAAGTCCTTCCACGTTCCTTAGTTTTTATCTGACACAAAAGCTAAATAAATTCAGTTTATTGTCTAAACAGTGAACAAAACCCTCAAGCTAAAATCTGTTTATTTACTTACATATTTTGTCAATTAAGTAATTGTTTTAGCATTTAAACTAATCTTTTACACACTACGACCCATTACATCGACCAAAGAGGAATTTATGAACTATAGAGTCTTATCTAAAGTATAATGTAATTTTTTATGTAATCACTATTTCTTTTTTTTTAAGGTTCTTTTTACGTTTTAAGTTCAAAATACTACAAATTACTAAGAGGAGACAAATTACAAGATGTATGCTAACAAACGTAATAATCCACTCAATCAGCCACACATGTCTCGTTTAAATATTAAAGGAAATCTGTTCCAAAACTATTTTAAATAAATAAATATATATATATATATATATATATATATGTATATGTATATGTATATGTATGTATATATGTATGTATGTATATATATATATAATATATATATATATATATGTATATATAGTACATACATATTGTGTTAATATGCAATAGGATGTAATAGCTGTTTCATTCTACTCAAGGGAACTTGAAAGTGAACAAGTCCTCAGTAAATAACATACTGAATCATTCAACAGAGGTGCTCCATAAGCCATTTTGTAAACGCGTTTGGAAGAAAAATGTTTGCAATTATAACTCTCTTTCTCAAGAGGGCAGTTGAAGGTTACTCAGTTTCAAAAGAGAAAATAAATTAGGTTTCAAATGAAAACTAAAATATTATTTTCAAATCATATCCTTCCTGGTGTCTGATTGTATTCATTTTTAAGTTGAAACATATTCTTCCCCATTTCTAATGCACCATGTGGACTGATATAGTAGTAGTATAGTAAATCAACAATATTAAATCACTGTACAAATCTATGTCTGTACCTCAAGTCTTTACTTAAGGTGAACATTCTCATGTTACAAAATGCTGCTTACAAATGAAGCTTCAAATGCTGGATTTGTGGCTGTGAACTTAAACAAACCCTCAGTATAATTTTGTTCACCCTGGCAACCGCTCACTGCCTTGTCAGCTCAAAATCCTGCCCATAGGAACTGCAAGCTTTGATAACACTGTTATTTTGTGCATTTTAATAAAACAGTTTTGTTGAAGGACGGTTTGAAGCAGCTGGTTCACCGATCTGCTGTGAGGCCAGCGGTGAAACAGGATTTTCTCCATTTCAAACAATAGACTGTCAATTTAAGACTTATAGAACTTTGCTTCTAATGGAAAAGCTACAATTTTGTGCTTAATCCAACACAGATTGTGTTACAGATTATGCAAACCATGCTGATGGTAGGAACCTGCAGTGGGACTGCTGCATTACCTACAAATGCTGACATGAATCCATCTGTAACGTGTAGTGCTTAGTGGTGGATCATTCCATCTCACCGCCCTATCTCTAAACCAAACAGCTTTGGTATCTCCCATGAGATGGCACATACAAAAAACGTGGCAGCTGCATTTCCATGCACATTTCCCAAGAATATGTACAGCACAACTCAGTGTTTCACCACAACTATTGGCTGAGTCTGACAGAAACTGCTGTAGGATGTATACTTACAGTAAATACAGCAAAGCTTTTGTCTTTTAGTGTGTCTTTTGCACAAAATCTAAGCACTTCAGCACCAAAAATATCATAGTCAGCACAGACAAACACAGAGGTCTCGCTCTATAGGTGTGAGGACACTCATAGACAGAATGCATTCCCAAGAGCCTCAGTCTAACCTGGAACACCTCAACTACATTCAATTTATTAGGTACACTCGATCAACTGTTTGTTCATGCAAATATCTAACCAGCAAATTACATGGGGGGGGGGGGGATTTAATTGACTTTGTATTTGGCTTGGTTGTTGATGCCAGACAGGCTGGTCTTAATATTTTCATAAACTGCTGATCTACTGGGATTTCCACACACAACCCTCTCTTGTTGTTCTCTACAGAGAATGTTCCTATAAAAAAAGAAAGAAAATGTGCCCAGTGAGTAACAGTTTTCTGGGTGAAAATGTCTTGTTGATAACACAGGTCAGAGGAGAACGACCACACTGGTTTAAAACGATAGTCATTCAACAGAAAACCACTCTTTACAGCCCAGATCATTGCTCAAGACCACACGAGGTGCCAGTCCTGTCACTTTATTAGGTGTCCTGTGTACCTAATTAAGTGACCAGTCAGTGTAAAAACCTAATGCCAAAATTAATTCTACCCATAACTAAGATATAGCCTTTGATCCTCCAAAACAGACCTGCTGAAATGTCCTTACTTCGTCAATATGTCCTCATAATAATGGTTTTGAACCATCACAGCCTAAATACACACACATAAACTTAAACCAGAGGAGGAGAATATCGTTTTTCTTCGGGCTCCTGTTTAAGTGAGGTGAGAAAAATGCAAGTGTGTGAAGAGCTTTGAACAGCAGCTCTCTTACAAACACTGAGGTTAAAATGACATTGTTGTTCAGCTATTCCACACACTGCACATTATGACAGATGGAGTGTAGGCCCACTGACTGCAGACAGGATCCATACAGGATCTCAGTTGACCCGCTTGAAGACCATGTCTTCGTCTTAGCACAAACAAACTAGTCCTTTAAAAGCATTATAAATGAGGTCGGTGTACACAGTAGACGACGAGCTACGATACACAGGCCATTTCACAATGTTCTAGTTATGAGTCCGACGGACAGCCATTACCTTCATTACACTCTCCACATATAACTCGGCAATAAGAGCCGGAGCACGCACTGTTTTACATCGTGTTGTGGACAGTTTGCATTTTAAATGATTCGTGTCCCTCTGTGTAATGCTAATATATGCGGCGTTCCCCCCTTTTTTTTGGAAATTCAATAATTAAATAGTATAGCAAGTGGTTGTGCTCCTGTGCGAGAAAAGACGCAGGAAGGAAATGTATCACTCCACTTACCCTGAAATATTGCTGATAAAAATCGAAAATAGGTCTGCCACCACTTGCTTCAAACACGACCCGTCTTAATTACGACGCGTTAATTAATTACACTGAAGCGATGTCTCTATTTACACGAATCCTCCGTATATTTTTATTCCAATTATTCCTGAAGTAACTATACTGTCCACCCAGGCGATACAGTGAACCCAGTGTATGATCAACGTCATTGACATTAGCCCGTGATGGACGTGTGCGAGGACCAATCAGAGGCTGACGTGCGATCCCTGCGTCCAATCAGCGCGCGATGTCAGTGAAGTGGGCCGGTCTGCGAGAGAGGACATGACGGAGGTGACGGCCATGTTCTGCACTAGTGTTTGTATCCCTCCGCCTCAGTATTTACCTTTTGCATGATTTTGCATGTGGGGAAAATGTCACTGTATCCCCGCTGTGCCCTGCCTGATTTACATAAGTCAGTCCGCTAGACCGTTTGTTTTTCACGTGTGTAATCACCACAGCTTCAGTCCTTGTCCGAACAGAGACGTGTTAAAGAGACGTGAACAGATATGACTCGTTTATCGTGTCAAGTATTGTCTTGTGTGTGTGTGTTTTTTATTCTCCATCATGTCGTCAGACGTTACAGCATCACCACCAGTCGCCTTTTGTATATCTGCATATGTAGTAAAAAATATAGGTTTAAATTAAATATTAACTTAGCTCTGTTTGGTAGAATAAATGTGCTAAATGAACAACAACAACAAAACCACAGGCGCAGTGTAACATATGCCCTATATAGAATAATTAAATCTCTGTATACCTATTTTACATATAGTCACCTCTACATAGATATCACAATTGTTTACGTGGAGGGTTTTTAATTATCTGTGTTGTGTTATATGTGTTTGATAGTTGTGTCCTTACTGTTTATGATACCTTGGATTCACAGGCAGCAAGCAGCAGGCGTAGTGAAATAGGCTTATTTGATTTATTTTTTCTCTCTCTAATTTCTCTACCGTCACATTTAAATGACTGACGTACAAAATAATAATGAAGTGTAATATCCATAATAAAAAAAAACAAAAAAAACTTAAGGCTGGATTCCCCACTGGGCATATCTGACCCAGGACCTCACACACTGAAGGGCCTCCCTCCCCATAGTGTGTGTGCTTTTCCTCTTTCTTTGTTTCACAGGTATCCCTGATTCCAGAACACCACAGCTCAAATACTGTAACTATGACTACATATGATATAGCTCCACATTACTGCTAAATTTAATATTATCCTCATCCTTCATCTATGGCTTGTCCTTTTCTGAGGGTCACACGAGGAGCTGGAACCAACCCCGGATGTTTATAGCACATGGCAATCCCTGGATACTAAAAATACTAAATACTGGGTGTGAATTACATGTGAAATACTGTGAAGTGGTGCCTGTCTATCATCTAGTATGTGCTCGCCAGGGTCTTTCAGAAGACTGGTGTGTACCTGAACACGGTTCACAATGCAGAAGCAGGAGGTTACAAAAGGTCAATCAGCCTTTTTTTTCTTACCCTGGAGCTTATAAACGTGTTAACTCATTCATATACAGAGTGCATGACTCTATGTTCACCTGACTTCATCGTTCTTCTGCAATGGCATGAATGTTCACTGACTCTCCAGGAAATTAAAAAAAAATGTTTTAGTAAAGTGCTGTTAACATTATTCTTAATTTCTCTGAGTTTCCAGGCAGACTTGTGTCCTAGTTTAAGAACATTTGCGGTTTCAGTGTCAGCGTTGCATGGATACAACTGGGAATAAAGAGGCTGACGGAGATAAAACACATGACATCTTGGGGAAAAAATACCCCCGAAGGGCTATGTTGGATTAGAAACACAGTATCAAAGTCTGCCTTGATGTGAGCCATTGTTTTATGTGTTTGCCCACAGTAAGTGTCCAAATGCTGCTACCACACACATAATGCCTCAAAGTCATCTATCTATCTATCTATCTATCTATCTATCTATCTATCTATCTATCTATCTATCTATCTATCTATCTATCTATCTATCTATCTATCTATCTATCTATCTATCTATCTATCTAACAGCATGCCGTCTCTTGTGCTTTTAAATGCCTCCAAGTGAAGCAGCAAAGCAGGCAGAGATGGCACTAATAGCACGATGACCTGTGTTCTGATAAGTTCAGAGTGACTTGGACGAAGTCCAGCAGGATATAGAAACTCATCTTCTGTAGTACAACAGTGTCCAGAGGCAGACATAACAAATTAAACGCTGGGCAGACGGGGCAGGGAGAGATCAGGCAGCACAGGAAGAAAAAGATCAGTTGAAGAAAGAATATTGGCCTCAGGCTCCTTAAAGCAGAACAGAGTGGGCATCTGTTAAGAGTCCTACAACAGCTGAGGAAAACTATTTCCTCACACATACACACACACACTTCACGCTCCTCACTGTCATCGGAACACATCTTTGAACATATATGTCATTTTTATGAAAGTAGTTCAATAACGGAAGCTAATCTGAGTGTTCAGACAATAGCACTTGAGTAAACCAAAGATGTTGTTTTGTGATTCCTGCATTTTAGTTACACTTTAAATGAAAAACTGTACATTACTGTAACTCACAGAAAACCCATTATAGTTATAGCCTATTTAAGAATTATTATTGGACTTGTTTGGAATTCTTTTAAGTTCACTTTGATTGTAAACTCAACCAGTCACACTACACTGTAAAATATTTGATATGCATATTTACTGCTACTGAATGAATGTTATGGACTAGAGATGGAAATGAGCTAAAGTAGTTTGAATCTGGTAGCAGCATTTTAGCGCTGCTGAGCCTCATGTTTTGTACACTGCCCCTGATAAATAAATACAACTACATCTTACTGGGTCTTAAATACTGTACTTTAACAGTACTTTTACTTGAGCATTATATAATAAATTACTGTGATATAACAACTGATTATTGCAACTACTATAACCTCACAGTAATTGTGTCTTACAGAATATTACTGTGATTTACCAGTACAGCCATATTACGCTGATTTAGTATGTAATATTTTTCCTTTATATGTACAGTATGTTATCGAAATTCCACCATTTTCCCCCTGTATAAATACTGAAATTGTATTTAACTGTAGAAATCACCCATAAAAGCAGTTTCCTGTAATAGCACCTATCGTCATTTCACAATAAAACATAAAATATATAATTTTGTGGTAGAATTAGCACAGTTAAAGTCTGTGAAGTCCTGGAAATAATTTACAGTGTAGGAAAGGACAGCATATTTATTTACATTAAATGATAATAGTGATTTTAAAAGACATTTTCTGTACAGTATGTGCTGTTTGAATTACCCAGTAAATGAAACAGCTGACAAACTAAAGTGACTACATAGCTATTTATCACTCCTCTTTAACTTTTAATAATCTCTAATGGTTGAAAATGTAACATCTATAAGTGTCTCATTAAATCAGCCAACCCCTACAGTTATAGTTATATTTCACAACTTCCGGAGAACATGTACAACAAATTCAAGTCATCGTGTTCATAAGAGCAACCTGAACAAAGGGCAAAATAACAAGCGAGTCTATAGCTGGACAAATGTGTTTCCATCCCTCTGCCTGACCAAACCTGCATGAGAGGTCATCGTATCTCATCTCCACGCCTGGAAATGTGCTTTACTTTCACCATGGTAATGACAAAACAAACCAAAGTGCTCTCCATCACGCTCCACCCGACTCTGCTGCCCACTCACACTCCACGCTGCCTCCCACATGTACTCCACTCTGCCATCATGGTACTTTTTATGATCTCATTTTATTGTACAAAGTGTTGTCATACTTGTTACATGTGAGGGTGTTTTCAGGCTTTCTTTAATGGTCACTAGGTTAATATATACAGTATAGATACACAGTAATTATACTGTACATACAGCTCTGACACCAGTGCTCTGAGCATGAATTAGTGACATCTACTGGTGAGAGTGCAGAGTGCAACACAGGAGTTCTCCACTCACCCCCCTCCCTTTCCCATGTGCTTCAGGGATGTACAGTGTCCTTTGTATTTCAGAAACAAGGTCATTGCTTTATTTGTTCTGTTTTGAAACTTCCTCTTCAAAATGTAAAATACACGCGTCCATTCAGGCTGCTGTGGAAACATGGCAGAGCAAGATGACAGCCTCCATGAACCGAGGCTCAGACCCAAGGCTTATTCTAAGGCGGTGCAATTCAAAACTAAAGCAATTAAATATTTATAAAGACATTCTTATGTGTAGTGCAATCAATCAATTCAACCACAGTTAATTGTAATTTAAGTAGGTATTAAGGAGCTTCACTTTGTTGCCTACTGTAGAAATCTATGAGACTCAGTTGTCATGGAGAAGCGGATATGCAAACAGAGAAACTGTTGTGTTCCACTTACTTTTTCTTGGACAAATTATCTAACTCAAATTGCTGCTAAAGACCCTGTCATATTAATTTAAAACTCTGGTTCAATATATTAAGTGGACCTTGAGCTTGGATTGTGCATCTTGCTATCAGTCCAATATTTAGTCCTTCGAGCGCCATCATCAGGTCAAAAATTTCAATTTCCCCTATAGACATTAAAAACATGCAACACTAATTTTAAGCCTCAGTAGAACTATACAGCAAAACAAATACTGTTTGTTCACTTTATGGTCACATTTATTTATTTTAATGATTCAAAACCCCTGTGAACACGCACTTTCGTTTCCAAACTGCTAAGATGTCCTATATTTTTTAGCCTGAGATGTTTACTGTGTCTCTAAATTGACCGTAGGTGTGACAGTGAATGGTTGAATGGTTGTTTGTCTCTATATGTGGCCCTGCGATGGACTCGCAAACTGTCCTGGGTGTACAGCACTACCCGCAACCATCCTGTGGAGGATAAAGCAGTCGAAAATGGATGGATGGATGCGTTTACTGTGTAGCATGAGAAAGTCTGAAATATGAGATGATCGATGTGGACAGCTGAGGAAGCAAACATGTTGAAGATGATAGAAACTATATGGACGTCTGACCTATTTCAACTTTCTATAGAAAGAATAATAATTAGATTAGCTAATGCCACCTATAGTACAGAAAATACAACTCAGAACTGAACAAATGCTTTATCAAACCTGGACTATTACCCCCTCATAGCCTCACTACAAGCTCAACTGAGAATCATTGACTTATTCATAAATTCCACATACAAATTTAAAGGTGCCATATGTAAGAATGTGGCCAAAAATGGTTACTACATTCAAATTCAAAATTTAGGTTTCGTTTTCTGACGTAACTGGCAACCAGTGGTTGCTCGGCAGCTGAGACTCCACTGACTGCAATGATTGGTAGACGGCGGTAGGTGGCGCCACATGCCAAAACATGATTTCAAAACATAAACATGATTTGCAGTCTGCAAAATATTTTTTTTAATGCAAATATTTTGTCTGTACTGTTGTTGTTGGTGAGTTCAGTTTGTTATATGAACATTATTCATGAGTCTCTGTGACATATTAGGAGGATTTTATGGCCAGTTGCTTTAGATTTATTACACAATGCACCTTTAATAGTCATCATCACCAAGGAATGAGAACCAAGATGGCGACGCCACATTCCACATGCAATACAAACAAACATGTTGACTGAACTTGACTTGTCATCTTTAAAGCTTTAATCTAAAAAGCAGAGTAATAAGAATGGGTTAAATGCAGAGGTCAAATTCACTCTCACTATTGGTGTGTGTACAAAAATAAATAATTCTTATACTCTTCTTTATCAGATGGAATATCTTCAAATCAAACCTTTTTGGAGCTATTATAATGCAGAAATGTTTAGAATAGAGGTGTAAAATGTTCCCATGGTGGAAATGCGTATAACGTCGACAAAATATCATTACTACCAAATGTAAGTCACACATCTACCACGGTGAAACTGAATGTGTTTTGAGATTCTGCCATAAATACACAAATATACAATATTGTTCTGTTAATGAGAACAACACCAGAGACAGCTGTAATATGAGGCCTTTGTTTGGGAGGGTTTACATGAATTTAAAAGATGCCTCATGAAGACACACTGCTTTTATTTATTGTAGAGATAGAAAGGAGATTTACTAAATTCATATCACTGTTTCGAATGTGTTTTTAGGAAGATGATATGTTGACAGATATAAATAAATCCTTGTGGAAAAATATCATATACCTTAGTTATATTTACCTTAAAGAGTCAAAACATAAACGCTTTTGAACCTGTGTATAATTTGCTGGTCTTTAATTAATTTGAAGCCATTATAATAAACATCATATGATAGAATCTGATTATTATGAAGAAGGAAAAATTCTTGCAGTACTGTCTTTGGCCGTGTGGAGGCAGCAAATAGTCCGGACCTGTATTTAATAATCCTGAGTGTAATGCACAAATCGTCCACACGATGGCATCCGTGGTATATAGATAAAAATAATAATAATAATCAGGTTGTAATGGGCTCTTTCTTTTAGGGTCAATTCATCACATTGATTTAAGAATTAAAAGACATTAGTGTTCAGTCAATAAAAATGAAACGCGAAAGGTAAACCTGTGACAGCAGCTTCTCAGACCTATGATTTACTACTAAGGTAATCGTATTAATCCAACATGTAAGGTATGTGACAGGTCTACACTCCTCACATGTGCATAAACATGTCCAGTGAAGAATTCATTATTGTTTTATGGAGAGTTCACTGAATTTACATTTGTCTCACAGCAGAAAAACTGTGCTGTGTTTGAGTTCTATAATCTGGATTATAATCTCAGCTACTATAAACTTTTCCAAATGTACCTGTTAAACGTGTTTTTATGAGTGTGTTCAACCTTCACTGCTGCACTGAAATCATTTAGTTGTTTAATCAGGTTTTCAAAATTCAAGGAGTAGCCTATTCGATGGCAGAAAGGGCTCTTTTTTAAAGTCTGGAACTGCACAATTAAAAAAAGAGAAATAATTAACTTTGCCTTTGTAAAATAATTTACACTCTGTTTATCTCCCTGAACTCCTAGAAAATCCGTTTCCAACTAAACCTCTATGTGACCTGAACGACAGCAATCTGATTTGACAGTTTTGCGATATTAAAAGTTTACGTTTTATAACTTTTCTGTTGATAATGTCCGGATAGGAGCCTTCAAACTGTATCAGGACTCAATGCTGATCACAAATGCGTCCGCAAAAACCTGTAGTTAAACACGTGAGGTTTATGTTAAATGTTTTTTGTTGTTTTTTTATCGTTCAGTTTCAGTCCTGTAAATGTACCTGTTGACTCGACCCTTCCCGTTTTTTAATAAATTTTTATTTAAAATGATCGATATATATATTCACATCAGTTAGAAAGATGAAATGAGAGTAAGTTATAATGATACTATACCCGCGAATGTCAATTATATTTTTATTTTTTGTTGCAGAGTTGAAACGCGTGTTATTTTGTTGGAAACAAGTTGACACATACGTGTATGTGACATATTTCCATTTCTGTCATCACGGATAAAATTAAGAATAAAATGAACGCCCTTGACTAAAAAATACGATTTTATGAGGGTTGAATTTAATGCAACACGTTCGCAAGTACTGGCTATAAAACAGAACCAGACATTGATCATGAAACATATACTGTATGTTCTCACGTGTTTTAAATAAAATGATTATTGTGTTGACCTTGTATTAATTTGCAGGTGTTTGCTGAGAATATGAGGTGGAAGTGTACTGTAATTCAGATTTTACACTATATTTAAACACTTTTTTAAAACAGGCAAACTGTGTTTCCCTGTTAATGTAGATATGGATTTTACAAGCTATAGAAACTATAGAAAGAAAAAAAACCTGTTGAGTTTGGACAAGAACAGCTCAGTCAATAGAAACTCTCGGGTTGTGCTGATGCTGGGATGTAAAACGTAAGAAACATATATGTAACATTCTGGACAGATAAGTTTTTGATTTGCAGTTGGGAAAAACCCCAACAGAGTTCATATCAGCTTTAAACATGCTCAGGATTTACATATAAATATCAAATCCTGATCCAGATGGAGATCTATCTATAAAGTCCGTTTACACTTAAATGCTGCATCACATCATATCAGAATTTAACCAGTTGGTCTTGGTTCAAGACCTAGTTCTCTTACATTTTGGCTAACTTTCTGTCACTAGAACCATGCAGAACTTCTTTTCTAAAATATCTTAAATTTTAAAAAAAAAGTCCAGTAATTGTGCAACATGCCTTGAATCTCACGGAGAACCCACGCGTTGATTTATTATACACCACCACGTCTCATTAAGCTCTTATTCAAATCAGAGGATCCCAATTTGAATATTGGCGCGACATGTGGCTGAAAGGGTGCCAGCTCTGAACTCATACATACATGGGTACAAATGCACAAAATCCTCCTCAGCAGGCAGAAGCAGACTATTACAAGTCAAATTTACAGCAGGGGAGTTTTAGAACAAACCGGCGTGTTTGTCGTCAGCGTGCGTAAAAGCTGCCGTTTGGCGCGTTACGCGCGCTGCCTCTGTGTTCAGTGAAGCGCTACAGGATGTATGTATATATATATAAATGGTGTCTGGGCTGGCAGCAGTAAAACAATGGCGTGATGCTGAGGGTGGTTTACTGCTGTCAGAGGCTCTGAGACAGAATGTGACCCACCAGCCAAAAGAGTGTCTGCTTCTCACGGCCTGAGTAACGAGTGCAAAAGGAGTAACGTGGATACAGAGACTTCAAGACATGACACAGGATGGATTCTGGAAATTATTAACCTCCAGTAAAACCACTCAGTTCATGACAATACCTAACAATACATGCCATTTTTAAATTAATGTGTAAACATTTGAATTATATGCTGTATTTCGCCAAATCACTTTCTAAACTAGCTATATATCAATATAATGTTGATGTATTTTGCAAACACATGTTATAATATAAGAATGTTTTGCCTTCAACTTGAAAAAAAAGTTTTTGAACAAGTGTTTTCTGTCTCTTCAGAAGTTTGAGAACTTAATTTCAAACTAACTGACATTTTATCAGAATATTTATCCATATCAACATATGTGACAGTGCAGACCTCAACCATATATGTAACTGTATACTGTTCTGACCTGAATGAAAGTTGTTCTTTACTTGAGTAATGACATTATATTCCACTACCTCAGTGTCGTTAATATTATGGTAAATATAATATTTGCACTGTTTAAATAGACAATTTCACCCCAGTTCCAATTAGGACCTAATATAATACCTCTACTGTTATCAATAGTAAATGCAGATTTAAATATACACAGTAAACACTACTGCGAATGAAACATTCACACACTGGGACCAAACATAACACAAAGCAGCAGTCTTAGAATTTAAAGTAAATCCAGTCACAATCCATGTTCTGTGGGTAAAGGGAAAAAAAATCATCAACCGTCCAAATACTAATTAAGCTCAACAGGACCCGTTTATGATCATGTTTTTGTGGAGTTTGGCGTCTTTGTGGTCCATCAGTCCTGGTGTCACATTATTAAGCCTAACCTCCAGTCTAAGTTGAATTTAGCATTCATGTGGCTGCTTAAAGCTGCAGCATTTCAAATGTTTACGCCTTTAGTGTATATACGGTTAACTTTAAATGTACAGCTCTACATTTTGACTGTAGTGTACATGTCCAACAGTTTCCTGGCGAGATGTGTGGTGTGGAGTGTCTCTGTTGGTAATAAACTTGAATTATCTCCTCACAGCTCACTGGCGTCCATGTGTACAGTTACTGAGGAAAACATCTTTGAGTCAGTGTTTGATACAAGGTCTCATAATTGTCCCAAATCCATCATAATATGTATAATATATAATATACAGACAGACATGAGCTCATAACTGTTGGCCTTATATATAATATATTCTCACAGTGTCAGTGAAGGCATTTCCACACTTAAGAGTCTAGACAGATCAACATGACTGATTTAACTTTGTTTAATGCAAATGACGAGAGTGTCTATAGGCCACGCATACATATAGACAGACTGAGGGCCCATACAATAACGTTTGAGAGAATTCGTCTTTCAGGCCACTCAAAAGAATTCTTCTGTGATTATCATGATAATCAGTCGAGCCGGAGCAACTCTGTGCAACTTTCAGCCGCAGCCAGTCACCGACATATTTGAGACACGGGGTGAGAAGCCACACTGAAGTAGGAGTGTGCACATTTAACCGTGAACGTTTTTCACAGTTTTACCAATGAGGAAATAACTAAATATCCTTTAAAAAGATGTTAAGGCCCATGCCACCTCTTCTGCTCACTAGAAAATTGCTGCTACAACTCTAGAAATCCAAGTAATACATATATTCAATAAGGAGATGAAGGAGACGGCCAATGTGCTTGCTTTGTGAACCTGAATAAACCTTGGTTTATGTAACTGTAACAATGTTTTGTGTATATCAACACCATGTGTTTATGTTTTTCCTTTGTTTTCTGCTTTGTTGTCATTTCTATGTCCACATGTTGCTTGTGTGTTTGATTTGTTCAAAACTGTGTACACTCAATAAATAGAAGAGAGGATGAAAAGATGCTTGGCGGCAAATAAGACAGCAATATGTTGTAGATATGAGACTAAAGCTACAATAAGTTTGAATATGCAGAGTTAAGAGTTCCCTTTACAAAAAACATTAACATTTGGCATAAATAATATTTAGGGTAAAAAACAAGTGTATCATAAATGCAGTGACATAATATAAATAGGATACAGGCTCTTAAATGAATATATGTCAGCATGCATGTTTGAAAATAACGGCCTCATGTTTTCTCTATGGGAATCTGAGTGATGTCTGGTGAGAGGATGAGTGATGGCGCCACCGTGCACTTCTTCATGCGCCTGTTGGGGGCGTGAGAGACGCAGCCATAGGTTCATATTCTAATTACATCGTCCGTCTTGCATAATATCAAAAATCTCAGAGGGTGGGAACAGTGTTACCTCACTGAGTCACACACAGGGGGGCGGGACTTGGACCGCGTATATGATTTAGAACAAATGAGATGTTAAAGCATTTGGAGACAACAGTGGTGTTGGAGATGTAGTCCTCCGGGCGGACAGCCCCAACTCCCCTACTCGGTGAGGGGAGGAGTGGACCTGGGCTGAGGATGAGGAGGACAGACTTGTGACGATGTGAGAGAGGGAGAAAAAAAAAAACACAAGAGGACCCATTAGATAAAAAAAGGAAGGGGCCAGGGGGACGTAACGATGCGTCGTCGCCACAAAAGCTCAATACGCCGCTCATGAACGCGCTCATTTGGCTCCCAGCATGCCGCACGTCCGGAGGGACCGCCGGGTACCAGGAGCTGATCCAAGCCCTCCGTTTCTAAAAACCCAATGCTGCATCTGAAGAGGAAACAGTAAGAAACGTGTGTTTTTCTTTTATTTCTATTATTCCTCTGTGTGGTTTTGTTTCAAATGAGAGTGATTTAAGAGAAACCCTGCAGAGGAGAATGGAAGAAGAGGAGAGGAGAGAGGGGATCTGTGGTGCGTTTAGACTCTAACATGCTGTTATTGTGTGTTTAACCCTTGACTGTGTGAAATAAGAGTGAAGTGCATTGAGAAGCCGAGCACATTTTCCTCCCAGAGAGCCCTGCTCTGTTTCCACGTGAATGATGAGCAGCAGCAGCAGCAGCAGAAACATGTGAGATAAAAGGCTCAACATCATCTGTGCGCAAGAGCATCATCATCCTCATCCTCAGCAGCAGCACAGAGGATAATAGTTTCACTTGTGGCTGCAAACACTTGACCATGAAGGGAGTGAAACCATTTGTAATCCGAGTATTTGGCTGAGTGACTTTTGCACACGTTAATCATGTGTGATCCCCTCTCACTCAGCCTTTGATTGGTTATCAACCAATCAACATTGATAATAATGTAGAGTATAGTGTTAAATTAAAACTATCTTTCCTCCTCTCTTCCCACTCTCACAGATACTTTAAGTAATTAACTACTTATTCTTATACAACTTATTCTCAATTTAATATTTAATCTCGTCTGTAGTGCTGACCCGGGATTAGACACATGATCTATTGTTGTTCCAGGTGTTACATAAGTATTACTATCATCTACCGTCTGTGTAAAAGCGTATTTCCAACTGTTGGGGTTTCTTTTATTAACTTATAATTACACAATGGTGCACTTGATGTGTAACGCCGGCCTGTGCCGGTGCAGGTTGGTGTCACTTTGGCCTCAGGCGGTGCAGCCTCTCACAGCGCAGTGTTAGTGACGTGTTGGGCCTGTTGGCTGTCAAGAGATTACGCACTGAAAAGACTAAACATGAGGGGAAAACGTGTTTTTAAAAAAAGAAAAAAGAAGTGGGGGCAAAGGTGATTATTGTAAATGAAGGAAACATTGACACGGTTTTCTGCAGCCTGGGATTAAACAGTGCGCTGCCAGCATAGCGCTATTACATAAGGCCTATGCTTAATCTGTGTGAGAGGTTATAACACACCCCTCTCATGCATGTATATATACATATTAAATGTCTCTAGTAAAATATAACTTAACATTTTACAAAATATATTCATAATATGCTGCCCATACATTTACAATGTATGTACAAATTGACGACCACATACTTTCAAGACTCAAAAGAAAGTTCATAGCACAATATATTAAAAAAAAGACTATATATAGATTAAAATAATTTATAACAGTAAGTCATGCATGAGAGGTGATGCACAGATGATAGTTAACATGCAAAAATGCACAAATGTCACTCATGCAGCAACTTTTGAAGCTGAACACGATCATTCAGGTGACGCAGACACATGACTGTGCACTTCACGGGTAAATCATGGGAAGAAAATCAACAGTCACGCACGTGCAGTGGATAGATCCACTGTGTGAGGTTCCCAGACACGAGGATATTTACATGTTTAAAAGTGAAAAGACGTGTTAGGGGAGCTGATTACTGTGCAGAGAGACACAAGTCAGTTGTATGATTTGAAATGGGGCCGATGAGAGTATGAAGCAGCAGCAGCACTGGAGCCTCGTGATGGTGCAGAGTCAGTGAGGCTGAACAAACCTGCTGAGCTGTGCAGAACCAAAAACTGGACTATACTAGTGACCTAGTAGGCAGATTTCCCAGGTGTGGAGTTTTCCAGGGATTTTCCAGAGGTAGAGGAAAAGGGAGGAGTGATGCATTTCTTTCACGCGGACGAGATACTGAGTTTTTTCAGCTGTTTATTTTTATTTATTTATTTTAAGTTAAATAAATGATCTATTTTATCCCCTCATTTCCACCCACAGATTAAACTGTGACTGCCACAGCCACAAAAAGCATCAGAAATGAAGATGAAGGCTTTCTCTCTGACTTCCAGGTAAATATGAACGATCCCACTTTTGGTCCGATAATGGATTCATTGACACTTAAAGTGTTTATAGCTCAACACAATTAGAAGCGTCATCATCTTTCTCTCCCACACATCAACACAACAACACAAAATAAACACGCAGTGTTTATTATATTTAATCTTCCTCAAAATCATGAATATCAAATTATTATTTTGAGTGGGCGCGCGCGTAAAAAGAAGCCTTTCTCACTTTATTATCCTTGAATGATAACTTAAATATCGCCGCAGGGGATGAGAAGTGTTAGTGGAAGTCTCAATGCATTTACAGTGAATATATACAAGTTCATTAAGTGCTTCTTCATATTGTGCCTCTGTTTCTTAAACTTGATTTCTTATGTCCTTGCATATACCAAATGCAGATATCCAGTAGAAGTAGAACTTTTTATTTAATTAGGACAAACTGTCTGTTGAACAGCATTCTAATTGCGAGACAGATATTCTAATAAAATAAAAGTCAATTCAAATATTGCCTCAACCTTGAATAAATTATTTCACTTTTACTATCGGCACCCAAATCACCAGATAAATGCACACGATTAGGAGTAAAACACCTTCACACAACGATAATAGACTTTGAATCAATAACTTGATGAACTGTTGTAAAAACGTGTGTCACGGCCTTGCAGAGTGAGAACCTGCAGCAGAGTACAGTGATCTGCACTAATGCATGATTGTTGGCAGAAATCCAGAGTCACACGACTTTAATTCACCCTTCCTTCGATTTACGGCAGACGTTTCCCCCATCATGCAGCGCGTGAAACACACATGTAAAACATGTAATTAGTCTCTGTGTGAAAGGCAATAAGGTCTTTGTATGTGGCTTTATTTTCTCTCTTTTTTAGAGACAACAACAGCATTAACGGTCGTTCTCTGTGGATTTTAATTTCACTGACTCCAGACACGAGCAGCGGCCCGTGTGTGTGTGTGTGTGTGTGTGTGTGTGTGTGTGTGTGTGTGTGTTAATATAACTCATTAACTGAGCGCAAGCGACGTCTGTGACGTCACTTTCATCACTTGTTTTTTTATTAGGGATAATAATAAGAAAACATTCTATATTTATTATAACATATAATTAGGATGTGTTGGCTATAATGTCTACATATCTGATATAATATGTAGAAATGTGTTTTAAATAAAAGAACACCTCCAATGCAAATTAAACTAATAAATACTATCAATAATGTGCAGTATCAGCCATTTTATAAATTTTCTTAATTTGCTCTCTTCTCTTTATGCACATGTCTCTTTAATCCCCACATTTCACATCTTGCTTTTAATATTTTAACATATTCCTAAGAGTAGGTGATTTAAATAATTAAAAAAAAAGTAAAAATGACTAAATGTACAGTATATAAATAAAGGTAGAGATGTAATTTAAGGTGTGTAAAGAAATGTACTGTACATGTTTAAGAATCACGTACAGCTACAATAATTCCTGATAGGACTTTGTATACGATATAATTGAGTATTTACCTAGTGTGAAATGAGTGCATGTGTTATATTTTGCCTTTTACACTCTGCTGTAATGTTTTCTTTATAGGAGTGTTTGTGCAAATTATTCCCCTCAGTGCTGTTTTATCTGCAAGCGTCTGATGCCCTCATAAAGCTCCTCACTGTTGTTGTCTTTAGTTCACTTGGATAGTTCGCTCCGATGCTTTGTTTTGAATTCCTATAAGAGCCCATTCACATCTCAGTCGTATAAAAACACTTAATAGCTTGGAAAATGTGTTTTCCCAGCAGTATCCCCTGTGAATCTTTAGTCATGCTTGTTTTTCATCTCATTTCACTGAGGCGTCTTTAGGACCATGTGATAAATCATCTGCATTAGATATATGACTACGACTACTTACAATCATTATTTCCAAACCCTGGATTATGTGGGGGGAAAAATAGAGACTAAAACAGCTTTGTTGTGGTGAATTAGCCCTTTAAGCGTTTGCCCTCCTGTCACTGTCTGTCTGTGCAGGTGTATGGAGGTGGTGTGCGCTGGTGGAGGAGAGCTGCTGCGTTTGCAGGCCTGAGGGGTTGTCTGTTATCTTTGGTTATCTAGCTGTATGAGTCATGTACATTCTTCATAAAGCTAGATAACCGAAAGTAACAAGAATCCCATTACACGCCTGCATGGAAGAAGAAAACGGACTTTAAAAAAAAAAAAAAGAAAGAAAAGAAAAAGACAAAAAACTACTGGAGAGGAACTGACTTTGGACAAAGGACGCTGCAAACCAACGTCATGAAGGTATGATGCTGTGTTACAGTATGTAAGGGTCAACAGGATGCATTTAAACTTCCACAAAAGGTGTATTTTGTGCTATATATAGATAGATATACATATATATATATATATGTATACTACACATTACAAATACAACAAGCAAGAGTCCTATAATTAGAATATTGAAAATGGTTAAAATAGCTCACACTGTCAGTCAGAGAGGCCTCCAACTGACCGGTTTGAGTCCCAGAAAATGAACACAGGAATGTCTGAAAAATGCACAAAAAAATAACACTGAAAAAATAGTAGCTAATGATAATAATAATAATAATAATAATAATAATATTTCATGCTGCGACACAAAAACATCTGGCATATTTGAAACCAGAATTTAGCCTTTGATGCCTCCACCTTTAAAATGAGGTGAGGCCATCTTCTTTGACACTTCCCATCACATTGACTTTCTTCATCTGGAAATATTTCACATTTATCATGTACAAAGTATTATTTTATTTTCCAACTTTCAGTGTGTCTTAAACTATAAGCTGCTTGTAAAATCTTGGTTTAGTGACTGAAATCTTTAGAAAAAAGTTCTGACATTTACTCAAACCCAGTTGACATACACACAAAAATGCCCAGATCTTAAGTTAGTTTTAAGTGGTTGTATCAATGCCAAGAGAAAGAAAATAGACTGAAGTATAAGATCCAGTTGTAAAGACTGTCTTTCAGATAGTGGCCTTTCTCATCTTTTTTCTTTGAATTTAGAGCAATAGGCCTCTCTGGCACTTTACGCACCACTCAGTGAATAATGAAGCAATTTGTTCCAACAATAAGAGCAAATAAGTCAAGAGTGAAGTGAAACGATCAAATAGACGTCCTTATTTCCTAAAAATACAGTTCAGAATTCCAGATAGACGTTCACATTTTACCTTACAGTAAGCCTCTCTTTATCACCCCCTCCCTCACACACACACACACACACACGGAAATTACTGCGTCTAATTGTATTTTGATCTGGGTTACAATTTGGCCTCAGTCTGTTTCTAATTAGCCTGTTTTTTTGTTAATTTTTACCAGTTCCACAACATAATTTCCTAAATTTCTGTTTCCTCCACAGTTCTTTTATCTATTTATTTTAGCCTGAATCCTTTTTTAGAAGCAAAAAATGTTTTGTTGTTTTTTTTGTTGTAGTTGTTACATGAGGTGTGAACAACACGGGAAGCTTCAGCTACAGACATCTGCACAGGGAGATCTGTGCGTGTCTCTTTAATCACCTTCATATAATTTACAGTGTATTTTTGGAACACGGATGCAGACATTCGTTTCCAGCTGAGATATTCAGAGTCATCAGTGTGGTACAGAGGCAGCGCTGGTGACTGGAACAAAACAAAGAACACCTCGAGAGGCAATTAGCAGCACTTTGCAATCATATGGAGCATCTCCACTCCAGTCTGCACTTTCTCCTCTCAGTGGACTTTGAAACAGCAGTGACAGTGTGGCATCAGTGGGGCAGTTTGTGTGTGTGTGAGAGAGCGATACATCCCATTTGTCAAGAATAAATATTATTTGGGGAATTCAATTTAAAAACAAAGGCAATAAACCCCCCAAACAACCAAGGTCTGTTAAGATCATATGAACAGCATATTAACTCTAAACTGAATTATTCTCGTGTAGAAACCCTTAAACTTCCAAACTGTGCTTCCCATTCCTTACTATCAATATTTAAATTACGGTATTACTGTTTATATATTTTTATAAATATATGTAAGGCTTTTAAGCCTCATCTTGTTGTGGCTAAAGGAAATCTGCGTCTTAATGAAGCTAATTATGAGACAGTTTTTCATTCATGTGCTTTTTGCAGCATTAAGTCAAACTGTACTCTGCACACACACACACACACACCGCTTTTTTCCCTGCACTTTTTTTTTTACCCCCTCATTCATTTAATTATATTCTTTTCTCTTTTTTTCCCACCTCAGATTCTCAGATGGTTGGTTCTGATTTGTATGCATTTGCATAATGAATGTCATTTGCATGCTCAGGGGCAGACCATACCATGAGAACGGCTGTGTTGGTTGTTTTTGTGTGTGTGTGTGTGTGTGTGTGTGTGTGTGTGTGTGTGTGTGTGTGTGTGTGTGTGTGTGTGTTCATGCATGGGCACATGTGTGTGTGTTCATATGTGTGCAGTGTATATTAAGCACATGTAAATTACACTTTTTTAACACTAACAGACCAACAACGGGCTGTTTTCTTGCCCACAATGTATGAACACATTGTTCTTCCTCTCTGACATGTCAGTGTGTGCACGTGTGTGTGAGAGAGAGAGAGAGAGAGAGAGTCTTTGTGTTCACATGAATTCCTTCTGTTAGTGTAGGGCAGCATTCTGATGATCATGCCACTCTCTGTCTCTCTTTTGGTAACCGTTCAGCAATTCACTGACTACAAGAGTGAAAATAAGAGACTCCCTCCTCAGTCCCATAATCCTCCTGTTCTCCGACCCCTCCCTTGCCAGTTTGTCCTCCTCTCCCACATGGCAAGTCACAGTCCTGCCACCATCTTAGGTGTTAAGACTGGCACAAAATGGCAGCTGGAGAAGGGGAACGTAGATAGCCAGCGCTGCACCTTCCCCCACATCAAGTTGGCCGCGATCCTTTCCGCGCCATTGGTTGCCTCAAGACAGTGTTAATTACTGCCAGTGTGTTAATTGCAGAGATCGCCCCCAAGAGACACGCGGGAAGAGATGAGATAGGAGGAAACCGTGGAGCCAGTCCCTTTAGAGGGTTGACAAGCTGGCATCTTTAAGGGCAGCTGCGGTTCCTGCGTCGCTTTTTCTTTCTTGTCCGTCGTCTCGCTGCGGATGCTGACGGTCGACCATTTTGTGGATTTCCATTACGCTCAAAAAAAAAACCTATCTAGGCCATTTTATTTCTGTGACATTAATTAGATCATTCGTAGGGCTTTAATTACAATGGCATGATTTCTGCCTGTACAGCATCCATGTGGTATTTATGCCGCATGCTTGTGCAGACAGCTTTGTTTGATGATGTTGGAAAGGAAAAAAAAAAAAAAGAACCGCCTACAAGCTCGATGACATCCACAAGGAGCTGTAATTAGTAACAAAGCGGTCTTCATAAATCTCCACTTGTTATCACACATTTTTCTTACACGTACAGTCAGCTTCACATTCGGGGGTTTCAAAGAAAACGTGTCGCCATATGGAAAATGTTTCACTGATGCCCACGTTGTAATAAACACCACTCGATATAGTTTGAAAGGTAACTGGAAAAAGGTTCAATGTGGAACATTTATGTTGAATATCCCTCGCCTCATCCTTCACTTTCTAAGTGTGTTGGAACATCTCTGTCGTTTGTCCACTATAGGCTTCTGTAAAAAAAAAAAAATGGTGGTCTAAAATGATAATCTCTGAAGAGCTGACCCAGTTACTGATTTAAATTAAATATCTCAGTCTGGGGCATTGGAAAACAATTTTCAATTATTTTATCTCCAATTTCAGCAAAAATTAAATAATTTTAGTTATATTTTACCCAGTGGACATTTAAATAATATAAATGTAATTTCACTGCTGCTGAAGGAACTACTTTCAGCCTTTATTTTTTTAACTCCATTGAGCTTCTTTGGAGAATTGTGACAACAAATGTTTGGTCAAAATAAATTGTCTTCAGAGAGGCATGTGGTCCTTTAGCTGTCATCAAACGTGTGTTTACACACCAGTGTCTGGCTCTGGGACAGATCTAAATTTAGTTTTTTAATTTGAAAAAGCACAAATAATGTTAAATGATATGAATCCACTTCTAAATATAAGAAAAACATGCTATTTATAGCTTTTTCTGAGCTTTACTAGCATGCATTTTCATTGTAAACCATGACAAATTTAAATCAAATTAGTATGTTAGGGGTTTTCTTACAGCAGTTTATTATTTTAAAGCAGCAACTTTTAACCGAATAGGTTCAAATCCATTGGTGTTGTTTTCTGACCTCAACACTTTCACCACACAGAGGTAAATCCACGCTGTAAGTGTATGAAGACAAAAAAAAAACTGCAGTGAGTAAGTGAGTGAGGAAGAAAAGTCAAAGGAGGAAGGAGATTGGGGGATTGAGAGGAGGGGTCAGACAGACAAGGAGAGGGAGTCTGCGACAGTGAGATCTCAATAGTGAGAGGCCTTCTTTGTGTTTCCATGTGAGGTTTGTTTTGGGGGCGCAGGGGGCGCTAAGAAAAGACGGGATGAGGAGAGGGTGGGGATCTTATCCCGGGCCCTCAGACAAGCGGCACATTGTCCTCCTCAGTGTGTGGCGGCACTTGTGGTGTAACGCCATTATTTAGGCCAGTGGAGAGAACCGGGTCTGGAGACCAGCTTAACCAAAACGCCAATTAGAGCCGGATCGTCCTGATTAATGGACGAGGGAGATTGGTAAACAATGCCGGCCATTGTTAAAGCCCTCCCTCCTCACACACACACACATATCCCACTGGTTTCTTTCACACAGCAGACCCTCAATCCACCCAGACACATGCACGCACGCACACGTCTGCCATGCCAGCGCTCCGAGGCCTGCCATTAGCATGCTGCTCTGCCTTTTTATTTCAGTTTACACGGCCAAAATGGAAACTTAGTGGAGATCCTTGTATGGAAAATTATTATTATTTAAATTTAGTGGCAGAAACATAGAAGATATATTAATTATGAGAAAGTTTATAGTAAATGTATGGTAAAAAGAAAAAAACATAATGATTCAATGCTGAAGATAAATCTAAATGTGTTTAATGTAAAATTTGATCTAAAAATGTAACATGAGTCACTTCATGTTGCAATTTAACTGGAGGTTACTGGGCTCATATGTTAATCACACACCATGCGCTGCTTGGCTTTGCATTTCAATACGTCCTACTTTATTGTTTTAAAGAATATGCACTGAATAATTAGCCACCACATACTCCAATCAGGGGCATGCCAATGTGGGGTTGCTATGACAACCTCATCAGTTTCTTAGCCCCCCTTCCTTCCTCCCATGTTACCCTTTCCACCCCCATCTTCTCCTCCTCCTCCTTCTGCCTGGCTGCAAACAGGACAGAGGAAAACAAAGCGTGGGAAAAACACTTTGGTGGCTCAGACAATGATTGTAGGGGTAAAGAGGAGAGAGGAGAGGAAAGGAGAGGAGAGGAGAGAGTGTGATGTTGGTGATTGGTAGAGCAGCTTGCGTCTAGACTGGTTGTTTTGGAGTTTAGTGGTTGGGGGTTGGGGGCATATTTTACTTTGTTGTCTGGGCATGATTGTTTGTCTGAGATGTTTAAAGTATTTAGATATAATGAATGGAAAGTATTGCGGTTATTTGACTTTGATTATTATTTCATTGATCCAGGTTATGGCTCCACTGAATGTTACCAGTGTGTAGGAGCCATATTATTAATTAAACAGGAGAAAATATGCAGTATTATACATTTGATGTTGATGAGTTGAGTAAAGATGAATAAATATCAAATTAAAAAAGCTCATCAAATGTGTAGAATATGGCTGAATGACGATGAAGGCAATAGCTTTCTGACCATGCACATGCTTAAGTGTTTTTGTTTATCTTGAAAAGTCAAGCAGAGTAATTTATAATAAAAAAAGTATGGAAGTGTGTGCTTAGATTACTCCATATAACCTCTGGTGGTTACATTCATTTTGTTGATTAGCCATTATAGTGTGTGAGTCTGCTGCCTCTGTTATTAGTGGCTACAGGCAGTGAATGGGAGCAGTGTGTTAGGAGGCGATACAGTATACAGTAACACTGATTATGCCTGGCTTCAAAATGTCACAAATGTTTGTGTTTGTGCATATGATTTCCATAAGTCACCTTCAGTCTGTTCAAATATTTAACAGTTTCTGTTAAATATTTGTTGTGGAACTGTTTTTTTTCCCCCCGGTTATCTTGTACCAACAAAGCTGAATCTTTCCACAGAAACAAAGAATGTGAGTTGCACACAGGGAACAGCGTGTGTTTGATTATAATTGCACATATAGATGCAGTTTGTCAGAGCTTTATTTAAACAGGATCATCTCTTGGGGTCTACTCTATATCTTTAATCTGACCCCACTCCTATAACAAATGCAGTAAATTAGAACCCAGTAGAATCAGATTAACAGGGGAATTGTGTGGATCAAACCTGCAGAAAATATATGGTGTTGCTCCAGTTCTGTACTTGATGTATTATTAGTAAAGAACCTATAAAGAAAATGTACATCTCACCAGGCCACTGCATATTTGTGTAGACGCAAAAACTTTTGCTTGTGGTTATGTTTTATTTTGAAAATGATTGTCTGACGCCCCCTCTGCTTCTTTATTTAAGGTTTCTGATCGGGTTGGAGTTTGGGTCTGATCAGCTGATTTTTGGACTATGGTCGAGTCCAGTGATGCCCTTCCCCCCACAGGACGACATCACTGTTAACCCTTGTTTCTCATAGTGGAGGATGTTACCACCATCTGCACAGTGGACATGGTTAAAACTGTCACTGACGACAGACAGAAACTGATGAAGCTGATACAGAGAATCAAGGACAAACTGATAATCGGCCATTTTAAGACTGACACTGTGAGAGGAGAGATTCTGTGTGTTGTTGTTGCCGTACACCGTGTTCAGAAAACATGCACAATATATGTACAGTATATGTAGGTCACGGTGAAACACACACACACTAACATACATTTACAGTTGTAAGTAATTTTAAATAGGATGTAATACATGTTAGAGAATGACTACAGTAGATGATGTCGCAAGTTTTTAGTGTAATTAGTTCAACAATTTAATCTCGTTGTAGAATAGAGAATTCAAATGTATACGTTTGCATAGTGAGTTATATTTTCTTCTCACATTTTAATTGTTTTTGCTGACTTGCTGATTTGGTGACAATCTATGTGACTGTATTACTTGACACGTAAAATATGTTTTTATGCAACTTAAGTATGAACTCTACAGCAGTATTTTTTTTTTAAACAGCAGTCAATTCTTCACAAAATATTTGACATTAGTGCATTACTGGTAAATATAGTTCTTCAAATCATCAAATATTTTATTAGTAACAATTCACAGTTAATTCTTAGAATCTTTATTAATGTTTATTCCCTGTTCAGTGCGCCAGAGAACAGTTGGACAGATTTAGTCTGATTTGAAATTAATCTTTACATTTAATCTATGCAAAAGAAAACTAGAGGAAGGTGTTTACGTTTGCACTTTCTTTGTATTTGCGTTTGCACATTAACAGCTAAATGTATGGGTTTGGTCTGAGACATATGTTGTGTTGTTTTACTCGTGTGCACTGTATGAGCACAGGTGCAATGTGTGTGTGTGTGTGGGGGGGGGGGGGTGTGTGTGTGTGTGTGTGTGTGTGTGTGTGTGTGTGTGTGTGCTAAGCTGTTGTAGATGTTAGTTGATGATCTTTTATGATGATTTAATCACTCGCTGCCTTTATTGCATGTCATTTTGTCAAATCTGTTCCTCTGACAATGTTCTGCAATGGCATGAATGCATTTTATCGAAGTGGAGAACATGAAAATACTGCATGTGCAATTGAATTTGTGCAGTTTGAGTAATATTTAGAGGGAATGAGCGGGTGGCATTATTTTGCACTGTATGACCTACTGTTTCAGGAGTCATATACGCGTGATTTGCACAAGTAACTGTATTTGAACTATGCAATTGTTTGCAGTTAATGTAATCAATAAAAGTCCTGTTTACAAAAATGTGGATTTATGTCTACTTCTTTGATGTATTATGTCTTGCCTTGTGAAGACATAATAATTTTTTAATTTGTACTTAAAAAACCTGCTCCTTATATAATATGATGTCTAACACGAAGAACCCTTGGGAAAAATATGAATTTGCTGACCATGAATTCATTAATCCTGGGAATTTTTAAATTCTAATTAAATTAAATGATCAAGTATGAACACATAATTTGACACAGAATTGCTAATGTATGAGACAATTGAGAGCCGGGCACCATTTACAGAAATTAAAACAAAAAAAGAGGGGTTTAGATTTAGCTACTCAAAGATAAATACTTTGGTTCATGTGGAATACCTGGCAACCTCGAGTATCTGGGCAGGACGAGAAGGGAGGACAATAATTTTATTTGGCATCTATATTTGTGACTATGGCCCCCGCAGTATTAGACAACATTATGTTAAGATCTTATTCAGTTGGTTTGATGGACAGATGAATAGTTATTCTGTGGGAAATGGACATGTATGTCTTAATATTTATTATTATATAAATATTTATAATGTGTATATATATTTTCTATAATGTAAGGATGGGGCATTCCTGTATGACTCATGAGTGTTAGATTACAAAAGCTTGGTATAGTTAGTACAATCATATAGTACACATAACGCATTAACTGAGACTATGAAATTTGAGGTGGATTGCCCAGTATTCATTATTAGGCTAAATCAAGCTTGAGAGGATTTTTCTGGAACAACGAAATGTTGAAATTTTAACTGGCTTCACTGAGATTTATCACCCTGTTCCTTTATAAATTCAGGAACAACAACAAAAAATAGAATATGCAACACTGAACTCATTGTAAATCATGTTCACATGAGCATTAACACAATAACTGATTGATGTTTTCACACTGTGTACACTTGTAGGGTTAAAAGCCCACGTCTCATCTGGATGATGATGGGCTATGTTTGGGCCGTCGTGCCACAGCTGCTCTTGAAGAGAAGCAGATCAGTGGATGCAGCTGCTGCTGCTGTGCTGCATGCAGCATCTGTACAGAACGACTCCTATAAGCTCACAAACACGCTTGGGCTAAAGGTTGTATGAAAATAAAAAGAGGCCTGGAAAAAAACAGTTTGCAGCTTAGGATACAGTAATGCGCCACTCCTCTGGCATCAAGCCACAATAATGGACAAACATATAATGACTTCATGGGTCACCATTAATGTTTTAGAAATGTAAAGGTGACGCTTGGACATTTGTATCACTTTCCTTGTGTCTGTGTGACTGACTCACAATAACACATCATACCGTACCCATAACACGCCATGTTTTACAAAGTATGGTATTAATGAACTGACCTTTCACTTGTTTCTACCTTTAGCGAGTTACAATTTCAGAGCTTAACAATTAACAGGCAAGTTAGAATTAAAAGGCAGTAAAAACAATAAGCAATCATCACAGGAGGCAAATGTCAGCTCAATTAGGAATGAAAGATGGTCGAGAAGAGAAATTGCTATCAGCATCATTTATACTGTGACTATACTGTCTATTTTAAGATCAAGTTCTATTACGATGACTCAGGTTAACGTAAAGACATCTGCAATGAATTTCAAATAAAACTGCTTGAGATTTATAACACTTGGGTTGTCCAAATCCTATTAAGCCGTAGTGTACAACATTAGGCAAAGATCAATACTTGTGTTTAAGCATCAGCACCTCTACAGCACTTCAGTAAATGTGAGAATTAGCAAATCAGAGATTGGGTGTAAAGTGTGAGATGACAGGTAGGCCCTCTGCTGCAGTCAGCGCAGCAGACCAGCCTCCAGACGGCAGGAAAGTTACGGGGACCGTCTGATTGTAATGGAATCAATAACAAGACAATAGCTCATGTCTGGGAGCAAAATCGTGGGAAGTGCCACCAAGGGCCTGATTAGCATTCTGTACTGTGAGTCCCTGTAGTCCCGTCTCCTGGAGCCCCCCGACCCAGAAGCAAAGAATGGCTGTGCAGGAGGGGAGGGGGCAGAGATGGAGGAGAGGTTGCAGAGGGCCAGACGGGGGATACGGAAAGTCAAGGAAGACAGCTTCACAAAGACAGGCATAGTGCTGGGGGTGTGAAAGGGTGTGTGTGTGTGTGGGGTGGGGGGGGGGGGGGTGTTGAGACTGCCGCACCAGAAATCAGGCAGTGTGAGGGAACTGGGTTCAAGTTCATCTGCAAATCCTAGTCTGCATTTTGAGGTGCATAAGGATTAGTATCTCCAGCAAATGAATGTAATCTGGAGGATACATTTTGATATGGCTATTATAATACGATATAATAATAATTATTGTAATAATAATAATAATAATGCCATGCACAAATTCACAGTGTCGTGAAGTCCAAATTGCTGTCTTCAAATTGCTTGTTTTTTCAAATGCTAAATGATAGCTGAACATCACTCAAGAAAGAAAAACAAAAGCAAAGCAACAGACAATATATATAATTTAATATATTTAATAACCACAACAGCTCTCTGCCTTATATGTAAATAGAATATGATTCACAGTGCTGCCTTAGTAACAGTACTGTATAGTTGAGGGAATAATTTTGTGAATAGTGAAGAAATCTAAAACTTGAATCCTATTTACGTATTTCAATCAGCCAGTGTCAAAATGTAAGTACAAAACTGGAAAAAAGAACTGTTAAGAAAAATGCATATTGTTTTGTTTTATATTGGAAATGCTGAAACAGCTATTCAATTCTAAAAATATTAACAAACCCTATATATATGGCATGTACCGTACATATTGTGCTAAATACTACCGTAAATTGTGGGGAAATCACTAAATAAATAAATGAAAACCCTCGTTTTCCCTCGGCCTGTTGGAGGTCAGAAATTGACATGAAGAGCTCTGACCTCGAGGCAAATTGACAATGGTCACTTCCTCCCCTAATTCACCACCTCTTTACACATAATTGACTATTTTAATGTGTGTGTATGTGCATGTGTGTGACGCACGGGTGGCAGAGTGTGTAGGGTGGAGGTCCCTCTGGGTGACCCTTTTCAATGGCCTTTAAATCCACAAGTTGTTTGACCTTTGAACTCTTTGATTGTTGCTCTGTGACCATGCAAGCTCTCAAGGACTTCTCTTAAAAGACACCTGTGATATCCCGCTGCTAAGTTTCATGGTGGCACACCCTCCTGATCCAACACCATTAATTCTTGCTTAAATGACCAGTCCATGGTGGAGTAATTTATCAGATCAGTAACTTCAGCCAAAAATGAAGGAAGTCATTCTGTGGAAAATTGGAAATTGGCCCCTTTCACTCATATATGATGACATTATTAAACATCGACAGATGCAAAATAATTAAAATAGTCAATATTAAAGGAAAGGTTGAAAGAATTTAGTACATAAAACCAATATGCTGTCCAGGGGTTGACTATATATACATACATACAGTATATACCCACAGTATACATACACTGCAGACCCTCTCTAGTCGAGATGTTTTTGAGAGGGGTAGTGAGGCTTTTAAGGTTTGGTACTGTAAAGTTAAGTTTCCAAAACTTAGCAGTTACAGCAGCTGCTCTCTGCTTGCTCTGCATCCTGTTTTATAGTTTAACATGTTTCTTTAATCTCTGATGACACATCATGGTCAGTTTCTTCAATTTCTTACACAAGTCACAGCATAAAACGGATGGGAAATGAATGAATGGACCTAACTGCATCAAAGCATATTGAGTTATGAGTTTACATTTCTAGCTGTTGAGGGTGGAGCTACCTTTATTCACGATATTCATCTCAAGAATTTGAACATTTATTTGAATTAAATTATCAAACAGTTTTAGAGGATAAGAAAAACCATCTCAGGGACATCTAGACGATGTCAATGAGCCACAACAGAAAACTACAATACAGTCAAGTTTAAAGGCTTATGTTTGTAAGATACTATATATATATATTTAGTACTTTCAAACAAGGACATAGAGAAATAGCAGTTTAATTGAAGCTCATTTCTAACCTGTACTTGAATAGTGCAAATAAAAGACAAACCACTTAAAATCTAGAGTTTTAAAGTAAAGATCCTTTTCATTCTCACCCAATTTTGACTGTTCATTGAAACCCATTTGATTTGAGACTGGAAAAAAAAATCATAGTTTTAAGAAATGTAAAATGTCAATAACAGGCTCCTGAATCATTCCTAAACCACAGAATTGGGGTCAAGGCTGGATAAAGATGATGTTGACCTTACTGGTTTGCAGAGTTTAACCTTTTGGCCTCTTTCTCTGATGAGAGCTCAGAGGTCGTGACTCTGTCAGGCGGGGTCGAGGGGAAGTCTTCCACGGAACGGCCAGACAGGACGACGAAGTGTGTCGTACGTCCCCGGTGGGCTTTGGAATTCTTATTTCAGCATATTATGCACTCACTCAGGCAGAGATGCAAAATATGCACAGAGTGCTGCTAAAACAATACAGACCGAGTGCACAGGTTCAAAAACACAATCTTTTTTCTTTTTTTCTGACATTACAACATTATTGTTTAGCTCTTAAATGTGTGACACATGAGAATGCTCCATTCAACCTCACTCCACAAATGGGCATTGTCTGAAATTTCTTGCTCTGTCTAAAAGTCATCCACTCGCTGATTTCTCACAAAAACATTGTGAATTATTCCTCAACTCTTCTCAGACCATTGATAGAGGGGCACCAGGCTCAAGGGGAAAACAATGTCTTATAGATTACAAAATAAAACTGATCTATCCAGATGAAGACACACGCACAAAACATGGGTAGAAATCAGCCATGGGTATGTCATGGCACGCTGGAGGGTCTGACTTCTTAATTAGACGTGTAAAAAGGCTGGGTCAGACGGAGCAGACAGGCAAAGAAAGGCAGGCGAGATGAGACCCTTCAAACTGTCTGCGTCACACTGTGGGTGTGTGTCTGGACCGTGATGTGAGAAAGTGTGTAATGCGTTGTTTGCATGTCTGAGTCTTGTCTGTGCTAAGTTTAAGTTGTGTTTAGCTTAAGTGTAAAGACATGTTTTTGACCAAAAGTCCCTGGAACTTTAAGTCAAGGAAGTAAAATATTTTCGCTTGTGAACATGAGAAGAGCAACCATGGGGGAGATTAAATGATGTGGAACAGATGAAACATGAGTATTACTATAGACAAAGACTCAAAATACATGAAAGTTTGGACTTTTAGTGGAAGGTTATTTTATGAGCTATTGTTGAAATTAAACAGCTGAAAGAAAACACTCGATACTTGCAACAGTGCAAGCGCCACCCCTCTGCTTTAGAAAAGCACTACCACCCGATTCAGGACTTTCATTGGCATAAAAAAATGACTTGGAATAGGAATATTCCTAGTTCCAGGGAAATGTTCTGGCTAAAACACCACATATTAAACTATGGTAAAAATATATATATATATATATATATACATATATATATATATATTTATATATATATATATATATATATATACATATATATATATATACATACATATATATATATATACACATATATATATATATATATATACATATATATATATATTCATGGACATTAATATTAATTAGAATAACATATACTGTGAGCAAACTAATGCACATGGTTCCAATACATGTCCCTTTACAGTAAAGATCAGCATTTGACAACTTGGAGTGAAGATGATCAAGACAATTAACAGAATAGAAATGAAAATACAAACCTATGCTACATTATATTATGCTCATTTTGATTATTTCCCAGGTTTTATATATTAGCGTTGCTAAATAATTGTGTTGATCTGCAAATTATTCATGACATAATATGAAATATCACTCTTTGGTTAAACTAGCTCACATGTCCCCAGTGATCGTGGTCGCAAGTACAAACTTTAGGGCATAAAGTACAAATAGATGGGACATTATTAGTTTTGATTAGAGTTCAAATACACAGATACACACAGATTAAATTCATGTGCATTGGTCTTGGTTTTGACTCCGTTTTGGTCCCTAAAATCTTGGTCTCGTCATGGTATCTGTAAATTTATGAGCTAGTCATGGTCAGTGTGGTCTATGACTATGACACTAGTATAGAATATACAGTATGATATTTATAAAACAAAATCTATTGCGCATGAGGGAACACATCATGTTTGCAGTGTTGCAGTCGTAAAAGAAACAACGTTCAATCATAATTTATGCAAAGGTTTTTGGAAGATTTGTTGGACACTAACTGAACTTACTCTACATCCATTTAGAAAGTGTAGTATTAAAATTGAGTAATATAATGTATGCAGTGAGTAATATTTACCGTCTTCTCCGTGCTTGTGTCAAATAGTTTTTATGGGACTCTGCAGTTTAATTTGTTGTCATATTTTCCCTCCCACTTGAACTTGCAGTTTAATAATTATACGATGTGATTTTATCAAATTTAAAAAGTCAAAGAACTAAGCGTCCTCCGACATGTGATTTAAGTTTTTTCAATGTTAATTTTCTGCTGGTTATCTATGCGTGCATTTGCAAATGCTCCTGATTCTCACAGCGACCCGGCCTCTAACATGATTTAACTATGCAAGTGCATGAAAGAGGAGAAAGAATGTGTCTCTCAATAAGTCATTAACGGTGAAAACAAGTCAGAACCACTTATAATAATCACTTATTCTGACTCACTCATTGTTGCCTACGAGCAGACACGTCGCAGTCGATCTGAACCACAGTCTTTGGGTGAGAACCGTGCGGGAAACCTCCAGGCCAGCTGCAGCTGTTTGTTGTCTGTGACACATAGAGAGAAGGTCACAGGTCAAATAAGTTCACAGGAACTCAGGGCTTTCACATGTTAATGCTTTTCTGTGCAGCACAAGAAAAACACAGAGATGTGCTCATAACGTTATTAGGAAGCGGTTTATTTAAATCTGTCACAAACTGATGGACACGTCGACTCAACTGGTGGATATTTGGATGTATATAATGATAGTAATAAAAATGTAGTGCATAACTTTTAAATATGAACAAACGTCAGCTACATTCAAACCATTGCCACAGAGGTCACATAATCCTGATGAAGCCTATCAGCGCAACACGACTCTGATGTGATGTAAAACTAAGGATGGGAATCTGTATCGATCCAACACTGGTCAAATCACTGAATCGGATATCGGACAGATAGAAATGTAAAATTGGATACAATCCAAAAATCCCATATGTGACTGTAAAAATTTAAATAAATAACAGCTTAACAGCTTCATACATTCATAAATGGTCTAAAATGACTGCATTCAATTAAAATTGTTAGATACTCGAGTTTGTGATATCGGGATCTGACACAAACGTGGTATTGTCCCATCCCTATGTGCAAGGCATCACGCACAGGTATCATCACAGACTGATGCATTTTACGTCATAACTGACATTTAAGTAAAGTGAGATGGCAACAAACTTTAGGTTAAGGAATCAATCGCCATTCTCTGAAATGCGAGTGAGGTGAAACAAATGTTGAAAAAGAACAGTTGGAATATGGACCCGAACACACACACACACACACACACACACACACACACACACACACACACACACACACACACACACACACACACACACACACACACACACACACAGCCTTGTTTCCATGCATTCATTTCCTTACTCTAACCTTAACCCCATTTGTAACCATATAAAAAGTAATAATTTACATTATAGGGACTTGCTTATTGTCCCCATAAGAAAGACTAGTCCCTATAATATGACAGAGATTTATGTCCCCACAGCATGAGTAATACCTGGAACACACACACACTGTGCTTCCCATTCCTTACTATCAAATTTAAAACACACACTGCTCTGAGAAGAACGAGGGCAGCACTCACAGAAAGCTGCCCAACACGCAAACACTCAACATGGTTTTTCCCCACATGGTTCAATCACACAAACTGAAACAGAGGCGAAAAATTGAAAAGGAGGTGATTCCCATGCAGTTGCATTGTTAGCACAAGTGCAGCTCACAGTGCCCTCAGCTGGAGTTCTGTGGCACTGCAGTGAGAAAGAATGGCTTGTGGGTTTGTGATGATCAGATCCTCAGATGTGTCCAAAAATGTTTCTTAAAGCTGAGCTGACTATTATCTGCCTGATATGTAACATAAGCTAATGCAATTTAACACAAGGAGTGCCTGAAATTATCAACATCAATGCATTATCATTATTATTATTATTATCTAGTTCTGTATCCAAGCTACACATGCACCATTAATAATTAGAGCTAATGCTTAAGTCTGTAGTGTGGAACTTATCCCATCTTTTGGCTAATACACAAACACATTCAAACTAAATTTCACAGTTTCAAAATAATGCAATTTGGTAGAACTACTCTAATAGATATTAATACTTTCTATCTCTATATGATCACCTATATGTAAAATACCTGCTGTTTTTATGTTACTAACTGGAAGAGCAGTTGGTTTCCATCATGTGGTCCTAAGATGAAGACACCATAATCATAAAATCATAAAAATAACATTTCTGAAAAATATAGATAACGATTCTCCTCAACCCTCCTAATCATATTTAAATAAAAGTAAAATATGTACATTTTGGTTCACTTAGTCATAGTTCAAATACATACCAACTGTTTTTAGCCCAGTGACTTTTGCTGTTGTAGTATTTTTTATTGTTGATGTTTATTTACATTTGTAACTACTGGGATTTACCCAGTAAATCCATCCATTGGTCTGTCTGTCTATAAATCACTTGGCTTTTACAGTCAAAGGATTAAAAGGTTGGGAATCATTGTGCTGGGAAAACACGTGAGATAAAGTATCATCAGTTCTTTCAATACAAGTTCTTTGAATAAATATAAGTAAGTAAGTGCGTGTTTACTTCCTGTTGGACCTCAGTGTGGTCAAACTAGCACAGTTATAGCTCTCGATCAAACACTACTAAATGATTAATTCCAGTAATTGATACTACAAGTCTCTTCCCATGAAGGCTGCACCATCTATATTGCTTCTCTATGGGTTCAAATTATAACCTATTTGTCTCTCTCTCTCTATTTTCACACGACTGAGGACTGTCACTCAGTCCTCCTACCCCCAGCGTAAATTGGTGCAGTGTGAAAACAGCCACTCCCTGTACCCAGTGGGTCTAATTGGCTCGGATTAAAGAAGCTATTATATCAGTGGAGCTGATCTGAGAGCTGAGTCGCTGACTGCGGGCGGCCCACACTTTTTTATCCTGCTGAGAAACTGAGCTGCATTCAGCTGCCGCAGCTTCCACGTCCTCTCACTTCTCCGAGGATAGTTCTTGCACAGCACTCATCTCCTGACGGAGTGTGTATAAACCTGTTAATGACTAGATCCAAGAATGGATGTAGTGTTTGCACATGAAATGCCACGACTATTTAAGTGCAGAACAAGAGTTCTACAATAAGATGTTGTGATGATAGGGATGGCACAATATATGCTATATCACACTTCACTATAACAAGCACTCACAACAAGCTGATTGTAATGAATTTTCAATAATAATCGTACAATGTTAATCGAGTGAGTGACTGTCTAGCTTGCCAGCATACAGTCCCAATGATTTATCTGGACGTGTTTATTGCAGGACTTTATGGTTAATACAGATATAATTTCTCACTTTTAAATGTTCACTAATGTATTGTCTGCAAGGTTTTGTGCAACTTTGGTAACAACATAGCACATGTAGTAAAAAAATTTGTAACATGATCCGTTTCCTCTATGTCAGTAAACTGTCAGAAAAAAAAAATTATGGTAGATAAGGAACAAAAGTCTGTTCATTTAGATTAAATCATCTAAAATATATTAAGGTATATTTTACAATTACTGCAGTGATAATAATAATAATGTGAGCAGCAATTATTCTAGTCAGGATAATCACGGTTTTCAAATGTTCCCATTCCTATCTGTGATGAATATACCTATTGTATTACAATGGTGTATTATTACTGATTGTGTTACTGGTGAATATTAACATTTACCGATCAATAATGGCCAGTAACCACGGTCATTGGGTACATCTTTAAATTATTTAAGCAGTATGTTTTTTCCTAGTGTCTCTTCTAAGTATGTGAACACTTATTAGTGTAAAATGGGCAGATCTTAAAATGTAAACTTGAACATAAAACCAGAACATTTCCACCTTCACAGGTTTCATAACACAGTCCAAATGTGTCACTCAACAAAACTAAACCAAACAAAACATGTTTTAAAATCAGATGTAGGACAACAGGATATTATTTAATTATTACGTTTCTGATTTTTGTATTTATAAATCTCTGTGAGGGGAGAATGTGGATAGTAAAGGGAATGAAACTCAAATAATTTAGCATCTCTCTTTTTTTTCTTTTCTTTTCTTTTTTTTTTAAAGGGAAATCACTAATATTTTGCTTTGTGACAATAAGCCTGTACGCACACAGACATTTTAATTGAGTATTAGCCTGAATATTGTAGTAGTAATACCACAGGAAGAAGGCGACGCTGCTTCAACCCCCAAATCACAAAACACTCTGCATTTATCCAAATTGGAATTCAGCACAGAGAGAGAGAGAGAAACCCCACAAAGGTTGTTTGTATCCCACTGAGCAGTGATGGTGGGGTGAAGGGTTGTGGGTAAAGCTCACTGCTGAGGTTCCCAGCAGACCTGGCACGTCTCTTCAACTTCTCACCATTCTGTCTTTTCATTGTGCGCATGAACCAAATCTGGTGAAGTCTTGAACTATTTATTCAATTATTACTCATATGTGCATCTTCACCTTGGTCTGAAAATCTGGCAGCAGTCACCTCACATTGAAAAACTGTCTGACAGACAACCTGGAGGGAAATGTAGTTGTTTAAGTATGAGTAAAAGAATTGTTGTGTTTAATTGTTTCACCTTCTCATTAAAGGTCAACCATTGTGGATTTTCTATTAAAAAAAACAGATGAAAGACTTAGTGGCATCTATTGTTCTCAATTTCTATAATAATCGGTTGATGCCACTTTGATTACCAAAATGTATTCCAATTATGAGGACCAATCAACAGTCTACCTCTAATACATATGTTTTTAAATTGGTGTATCTTTGCTAGAACGCGGAATGACAATACTAAGACAAAAAACAGTGACCCATTAGTCTGTTGGTGAAAAATGAATGGCCAACTTCCAATGATAAATGTTTCATTTAGCTCACTTAAGAAGAAAATATCCTAAATAAGGTTATAATTACAGAATGTCTTAGTTTTGATTGGAAAAAATGTGAGTTTGGTGTCAAATATTGAGATTAAAATGCAGTATGAAGAGATAACTGTGGGCATTACACAGAATACGTGATTAAATAATAAAAAAAGAATCAGGTAGAATAATCAATAACATACAAACCCAGCTGATATTTAATGGCCTAAAATATATTTGACGAGGCTAAAAACTCTATCATAAATACATAATGAAACACTGGCTGCAGCTCAAACATCACGTCCAAAAATAATTACTACTCATGCCTTTTCACTCCCTACAGTTCCCTCCTCAGCCTGCAGTTCACACCACTGGTCATTTTCAAGTGTCAAGGACCTCGCACTGGGTCTGGGGAGGTGGGCCCTCAATTAGCGAGCCACGCGCCTTTGGAAGAAAGAGGAACTCCACGAGGAGTCCTTTAAGACCGGCCTCTGTTCACTCCGCCCTGACACCGTCACCTCGGGGTCACGGGGCCACAATACATTCCCATCTGGGGCCGTGTTATCAGCTCTGTGACAGAGGGGACGGACACCAACCCCCTGCATTCACACTGGACTGTGTGTCACCACTGAAGGCCTGAGAACTGCAGAGCTGCTCCAACACACACACTGGCACACACCTTCTCTGAACATCCGCACGGCTTGATCAATGCAACTTCACCCTTTCATCACGCCTGATAATGTGCATGTGTGTTTTTAATTGAGCTGCAACACCAGGGGAGGAGGGCTGCACGACATATTGCACACCGGGGGAGCTGTGGGTGCAACTATAAGCCAGTATTTTTGGCTACTGAGCAGCACTAATGTGGATCTGTATCATTATTGTTTAGAGAGAAGAAGCATATTGATGCATTCACATGCACAGACAACATTGTAATGCTGGAAATGTTGGTAACGTGTGTTTTTGGTATTTTCTAAAATGTTCATGAATAGGATATTAGACTTGAGTATTGCTAGGAATGTAAATAAGTACATTTAGTGAATACTGTATTAACACACTTTCTACCTTTACTAATCTGAATCAAATAAATTAGGATGATTTATAGCAGATTCAAATCATATTCTTTTATCCACGGGGGGAATTCACATGTGACTCCTCAGTAAATAAATTGTTTCCATATGCAGTGGGTTCTAAACATACATTATTCAGATACTCGGTGTAACTCATACTTTTTCTTTGGTACTTTAAAATATGTACACTTTTGTACTGTGTTATATCATTTGTTATAGCTTTGAATGCAGGGTTTTTATTTACTTGTACAATCTGAGGAATCACAACTCCTCAGAGCCAAATGTGATGTATTCTGTAATTATTTAGTCTGGAGTAATAATCTAAACTCACAGAAATATGATTGTAAATTGTATAACTCCCTATCTTTGTCTTTTAATGTTCACTTATCAATGTGCAATGATTTAAACAGACTCTCCATGCACACGCACACACGCATGCACACCCACACACAGCGGATTGTAGGCATATCCTTCATCCAGTGCTTCAGTGTTTCAGAAAGTAAGATTAACATATTTTAGGTCATTTGTTAAGTAATGTGACAAAATGCAGCAACAAATGTGAGGAAATCACAGTCTATGGTTTATGTCTTATTGTATATATTGGTGATCAGCTGTGGTATCAAAAATGTCTGTTTCCTCATGATTTGGCAATACATTCACGTCATCATGCTGCCACCTAGTGGCGGAGGAAATAACACTCAGACAGAAATGTGTGTCAACTATCTGGAGTCGTTGAATTAAACACCACTGAATACAATAACACCACCTGCTGGTCACCTCTGACAGAAACACAATGCTCTCCGGTCAGTAAAAAGTAAAACCTACAATAAACAGTTTGAACAGGTAAGTGTATCGTGTTTTACGTTTTCGGCAGCTTAATGTCCGACACACGTGTGTCCTGGTGTTTGTCCCTCTACCAGGTACGCATATATATAACCAACGTATGTGTTATATGCCTTATTTTCGTAACGTTTTCACATTTTTGTCCCTTATTATTTTTTATGCATACATTTACAAACATGTTTTGACTCACGGCATGCTCCTGTGGCTCTGTTTTCCTTCGTCACCCTCCATTTCCGACGTAGTGACGACACAGGTGACGCAAAAATGTTTGCTGATTGCGCACAGGTGTGTGAGCGGGGCGCAATGCTGCGTAATGACAGGTCAAACTCACCTAATGAAGACATAAACATGTTTATTTTATTTTTTTAGGGTGAACATTAATCATTCTATATTTTTACTTTTACATGCAGTAAAAGTAATAGAGTTCCTTTCTGCGTAGGTGTTTATATCTTCCTAATATTAATGTAATATATTATTACATTCATATCTATCTATCTATCTATCTATCTATCTATCTATCTATCTATCTATCTATCTATCTATCTATCTATCTATCTATCTATCTATCTATCTATCTATCTATCTATCTATCTATCTATCTATCTATCTATCTATCTATCTATCCATCCATCCATCCATCCATCCATCCATCCATCCATCTATCTATCTATCTATCTATCTATCTATCTATCCCCCACGATCTGTAAAAATGGTATAACTCCATGTTCTGTTGAAACAAATATTAAATAGTAAAATGAAGCCTGCACACAGTGCTGAGGGTAAAATAAGAGAACAGTTTATTCTTTGCTTTGTTCTACAAAACTTTATTACAACATAAAGCTGACGAACAAAGCTGTGTCGGCTGGAGAATCAGAGGTTTCAGAATGCGGACAGCAATCACGGGTGTGAAAGCTAACATATGTACAGTATTTACTGACGTTGTGCTTTGGAGCTGCAGATTATTGGAAAAGCAGTGGTGTGTGTCTCGCTTTTACATCACACTGGTGTCTACAAAGTTCTTCAAATATTAGCACCATTTAAAAAAGAAAGTTTCTTTAAAAAACCACAAAGAGTACAGTTATTAATGTAGATTTGAAGCTGGCAGAGAGATTTACTGTGAGAAGGACTCATAAGGTCATCACTTTAACCTTAATTTTTTGTTACTGGCAGTCACTGCATTATCATTTACATTTTTTGTAATATATAAATGTTGTGTTTTGTTTTTTTAGCAAAAAGTGTCCCCCTTAAAAGAATTCAGAGCCTTTAAGTGCACTCATGTTCTTTGGGAAAGAGGAAGTGGAGTTCAGTGTGTCCTGTGCTGTTTGAGCAGTCATTGGTGAAAGCACTCAGTTCTTGTGTCACGTTACAGCAGCAGAGTTAAACACAACAAGACAAGGAAAGCATGGCTGACTCTTAAAACTTGATGTCCCAGTACTGTGGCATCTTCTTAGTTTCCTTAGCTTCAAACTCGTC
This sequence comes from Microchirus variegatus, assembly GCF_963457635.1. Taxonomy (NCBI): domain Eukaryota; kingdom Metazoa; phylum Chordata; class Actinopteri; order Pleuronectiformes; family Soleidae; genus Microchirus; species Microchirus variegatus. The sequence goes on from NC_139814.1 coordinate 11,160,405, forward strand.
TTGAATGGCTGCAAGGTTGTGGGTGGGTGACGTCTGCTCAGGTTGCTGGGTTGGACCTCCAGCCTCTGAAAAATTAATGATGATCAGTTGTTGGATGTGTTTTTATTCAATCATGTCAACAGATTGCATGAATGTATGTATCCCCTACATTTTAATATGGTCAAAACTTGCCATTAAAATGTACTATGTATGGTTCTATCAATAAATATTCTGTATGTACATTATACAGCTCTGAATAATAAGTATGTGATAATGAATGAACAATAGAAACAGAAACTACATGAATAACAGATAAAATATATCACTCAAAGACACTTAAGATCTGGTATTTTCCAAATTGTATAGCATAATCTTCCACCCTTCATTTTATGGCCCAGGGTAAAATAGACTTTAATACTTGTTAAGTTAATCTTATCATATGACAGGCATAGATCAATTATCCAGTATGTTCAGATTTTAAATCCAAGTGAGAGTCATCATATGGTCTACTATTACATACTGTATGATGGTTAGGATTATCTTACCAGGGGTGCACATGATTTGTGGCCTCTCCCACATGCCTCCAGGCAAACACCTGATCAGAGGACTGAGTCTCTGCTGGAAACCTTTGGCACAGTGATAACGTACAACTGCATTGGTTTCATGTCGCTGTCGAGCTTTTCCAAATATGGAGGTGTTTCGGACCTTTGGTGGTGGACCACACGAGGCTGTTGGAAGAGGCAAACACTGAAGATTTTATTTTTATTCACAACTTAGCACCATTGCACGATATCAATGATGTATGGTAATGTAATGGACTGAATTAACCACAAGAGGGAGCTGTGTGCATTGATGAGGAGCTTTAAACAATAGTGTCTGTGTTTATTCTCATTTGAATGACTCACTGGTGCCTTTCTTGCAGGTGTAGGCCAGGTGATAGTTGCAGGGCACGTCACTCCAGCGTCCGTCATCGTGCCACACCATCACCACACAGTCTTCTCCAGAGAGGAAGTAGCTGTCTGGCTGTCCTGTGTACCAGTTCTCATAGAGCTGTGAGAGAAAGAAATGATCGTATGTCCATGTTTTCCTCAGTTAATATCTCACAACTATATCTGAGAGTAACTGAGAGTAGATCTCTGCTTTGTTGATATGTTTCTACCTCTTGAAAGGGCAAAAGTTAAACTCTGTGGTGATTTTAAAACTTGTCCAACATGCACTGGGATTTGATTTGCAATAACGTCTCGTTTCAATTACATTCACTTTATAGTAGTATAATTAGTGAGCATTAATATATGACACATTGCAAACATGAACTACTCTAGATTCTAATGCAAGGATGACGACTTATTTTTAATTTACTTACAGTGCTATTTAAAACTAGGTACCAAAACAAGACCTGGTATGGTTTGTCAGTGGGTGCATGGAATTAATAATTGTCAAATAATCAGGTGATTTTATTTATGATGCACTTCAGTGTGGGCATTTCTTTCTCCTTATGTCAAAGGTCACTCACCAGTGGGTTCCCATCAGACCAGCGGAAATCATCCTCAATAGTCTTATCATTCAGACCGGTCCACTGGTATTCTTTATAGTTACCTGAGGAAGAGAATAATAACATGTGCCTCAATGAAACCACATGCATTTCCTGTGCATGCAGGCAGCAGACGTACTGTTAATGTAGCTCTGTTCCTCTGGGGTCATGATGGACACCAAGTGAGCTCCCAGCATGCGACAGTGCTGCTCTGCCACCTCCCAGCTCAGACGCTGGCCGAAGTGTCGGTAACAGAAACCGTGGAACTTGTCCCAGCCTGGTTCACATCGCTCCATGTCTGACAGCAAACACAGAGGGGGAGAAGAGGACACTTCTCAAACAAACGAAGGACTGGGAACTGTGTGAAGTACAGCTTACTATTATTTAGAAAAACTCAGCAGAAGTGAGAACTCACCGGTCTGACAGAAGGTGCCTCCATACGTCGGCAAACAGAGACATTTAATCTGCCCGTCCTGGTCTGTGCAGGTGCCTCCATTGAGACAAGGGTTGTCCACACAAGCGTCTGTAACGCAAAGGTCCAGTTATTAGTAGATTATAATGTTGCTTTAACCTGAGAACACAAGGTAGAGTCTAAAAGAACACATTAGCTTACATTAGGATGTGTTTGGTGGTAAATAACAACTAAGGCAAAGCACAAGAATCAATGTACATATCCCTCTTTAAAAGTGGACCAATCCGACGAGGTGGTAAAAATGTGCCATTATCCCATCTTATACATGTACACCCACTAATAATTGCAACAATGTGAGAACTAAGATATACATTTTCAAAATAAATATCACAAAGTGTTAAGGACAGATCTTCAGGTCACGGGATTATGAGCCATTCAAGCCAAGGAGATTTCCATGTTCCCCTTTACTAGTCAACTTTACATATCATATTTGTACTCTCAAGTAATGTACAGATATAAACTAAAACCATGTGTGTGACACTAAATAGCATTTTACAAATTTATACTACATGTTATACGTTGCTTGGTTCGGATGTTAGGGTTTAGGACAAACATGGAGCGCTGGACAAAATGCACCAAAGGACACATTAAAGAGACATCTGACATTCGGTCTCTATTGAGAAAAACCTTCCTCTGATGACTAGTAAATCACAAGGGTGTATAATTGTTACGTAAACGGCCTTGAAAAAAAAGTTCTATTCTATTCAGAGTTAGACTAAATTAAACGAAAGGAGAAAGAAAACAACAAAACAATGTGGGAAAAAAGATGAACTGAAGCTGTGTTGCCAAACTCCTTTGTGAATGATCAAACCATACAAAAGAATCTCTCTCTTGTGTGTCACCATCACAAGGCCCTGAAGAAAAACGAGGGATTGGAGTTTCATTTTAATTTTCTACATTTGTGAAAGAAGGCAAAGTGGTGGTATGTGTGTCACGACCAAAATTAAACATTTTACAAGGGCTTTGGTTTGTTTCCCTTGACACCCTATAAACAGGAACTCTGTGGTGTCTGTCATTATACTGAGCACTCATATAGTGCTATTTATTTAGAGAGCTCTCTTTATGTTAGCGTGTGTATAAAAGGTAATAACGGCCTTACTCATAATGACAATCATATGCAGTCAAAAGAAAACCATCATTCCGTTTGGATAAATAATCCACATCTAGATCAGGCAGAACCACTGAAATATACCACGTTTTGAGTATGAATCAACGATGCCATGCTGCTCCATTTGCTTTCAATAATGAAAGTTGTCTTTTTACAGCTACAAATTCTCACTCATCTAATCTACATATGTGTTTTGTTGAATTGAAATACCTGAAGTACCTCAAATGACAATAACTAAAAAACTAAATATAGACTACTCAACATATAAAGTTGAACTCTAAGTTTTCGGCAAACTTAGGACATTATAGTATCGTACAGTTTATAATATTATAATATTTCTCCAAGTTAACCTAGTTCTCTGGTGTCCTAATGAACATGTCTGTGACATGCTTTGGTCAAAATACCATAAGGATGAAGCACCACAGCAGTTCAATCACTCTGCCAAAACAGCCCTGTTCAGAACGCTCGTTTTGAGTGCAATGAGACACAGGAAACTACGTCAGCAGTTAGCATTTGGAAAAGCCAACTCTAGCCGGCACATTTCCATCATATATAACATGTATCCACTGGACACGTAAATCCTCTGAGGCTGGAAGTTTGTGTAGAACTCTGTGCTGCACTGTGCAGCCAAGAATAGAACACTTCTCTGACTTATGCTCTCCTAGATACTATTGCCCTCTCCTGTGTTTTTTAGGGACAAAGCGGAGCGGAGCAAGACAACAACAATTCCAGGAATGTCTCATTGTGAAGTCACAATGAGTGTGGAAGTCAACATCACTTCTGTTTTATCTCCTGTACTTAGAGGAGGACTACAAAAACATGAGTGAGTCATCTTTTTTCACACTTAGCCTACTCACAGGGCCTCCAGAGTCCTGAATATATGTATTAAACTGATTAAAAAGTTGATTTTGCATAATATGTCTCCTTTAAAATTTGAAAATTAAATGTGTGAGACTGAAAAAGGAGTTGACACATATGACTTAGTTGTCTTTATCATTATTACAACTAAAAACACAATTCAGTAGTATTCAAATCTTGAAAGGTTATGATTAAACAACAGAACAAGACGTGACTAAACACAAAACCACACAAAACAACAACAACCCAGCGAGGACACTTAATGTGATAGTAAGTGCAACAACAATATTTGTGCTTATAAGCAAAATAATAATCTGTGCTTTTGGTAGTAGTCTCAAATATCAATAGAACTGATAAACTGACAGTTATGTTATGGATTAAATAACTTTTAATGTAAAACATTATTGCGATTGCACTTGTTAGCGCTGTTACATTCAACACAATTGCTGTAACAGAGAAACAGAGTCCCTTTATACAAGCAAATTACTGCAAAACAAAAAGCACACAGTGAGTGTTCAAGAATATGAGTGTGTGTGCGAGTGAATAATTTTCAGAAAACAAAACCCACTGATTATGGTTCTGTGAAAGGTTAACCAATGCTAACCAGGATTTTTGCAGAAAATCTTCATGAGAAGAAGTACTAAACCACTCATTCACTCAGGCACACCACTATATCACAGTACTTCACAGAAGTCAATCTTTGCATAGGGAGGAGAATGTCATGCACAGCAGGACTGGATTGTTGACAAATGCCAAATGGGAATCTTCCCAGTGTGAGTATCTTGAGGGGAATTGGGATCAGGAGTGAGAGGTGGAAGGAGTCAAAGGGGTGAGTGGGCTTTTTGAGACAAGTGAAACAAATGCAGCAAGTCGTTTGAAAAGGAAGGGGAAAGTTTTACAGAAAATGGAGGTAAAAGGTAGGTTTGGGCACAGGACACACCGGGGATTTTAGTGCATCACTGCGCCGAGTAGCAAGAAGAGGACTGTTAAGCAGATGAAAGTGGCTTTAACGTTACCTGAAGCTTTCCCTGTACTGCCTACAGCTGCCCTCTCATTGGGCAAGATAAGCAGTGTGGGTGGCTGGGTGGGACTAAACTCCACATCCACCAGACCCTGATCCACTGGTGGTTTGTGGTGTGTCACCCTCTGAGGCCCTGTTGTCTTGTGGAAAATTCTTGGCGACGATGTGGTCGGGCTCCAGGCGCGTCTGGACCAATGCGTGGTGGTTGTGATGGCCGTGGTGGTCGTTCTTGTCGTAGCTCCGGTGGGCTTTGTACTTGTGGAGGAACGTGAAGCTGCTGTTGAGGAGGGGGAAGTGGTTCTTCTGCTGTACTCGAGATCATTGACAGATTCTTGGGGTCCTGTCGCGGTGGTCAGCAGAGCCCAGTTAGAACTTTGGGAAACAAGAGGATAGATGGTGAAATCCTCCTCAACTGTAGGAGCAACGTTGACTTCTTCCTCTGAGGTTGAAGCAATTTTAGATTCTTCTCCAAGGGCTGTGGTAAAATTAGCCTCCTCTTCTATGTGTAGGGAAATATTAGCTTGTTCTTCAGACATTAGACCGACATCAATTTGTTCAGAGGTTGGCATAACATTAGCTTCTTCTTCAATGGTTGATCCAACATCAAACTTTTCAAGGATTGGGACAACATTAGCTTCATCTTCAATGGTTGAAGCAATGTTATCTTCTTCTTTTGAAGTAGGTGAAACAGTTGTCTCTTTAAGAACTGGGGTGACTTCACCATCTGCAAGAGTTGGGGCAATGTACGCTTCTTCTTTTAGTGAAGTGGAAAATGTTGTTTTTTCTTCAGTTGTTGGGTGAACATTTATTTCTCGTTCATACATTGGGGAAAGTGTAACTTCTTTGTCCAGTGAAAAGGAGCCTTTAGCCTCTTCTTCCAAAGTTGGTAAAATTGTAGTTTCATCTTCAGAGGTTAGATTAAGTGTGACGTCTTCTTCAGGTGTTGGAGAAACTTTAACTTCCTGTTCCAGTGAAAAGGAAACTTTAACCTCACCTTCAACAGACGGGAAAACTTTAATTTCCTCAGTTGGAGCAACTTCATCATCTTTTCCAAAGACTGCAGTGACTGTATCTGTGCCAGGTTCCTGTCCACTTGCCTCTTCAGAAGCAATAGTTGCAGTACCCCAATACCCTCTGGACTCTGGTGTGCGATACAGTGCTGTGGTAGAGTCAGTAGGCAGCTGAGAACTGTTTGACCCCTCTGAAGACTTGGTGGTGGCAAAACCGGTTCCAAAAACAATGTTGTGTGCAGCCTTGGTCACATGAAGTTCTTCTTCCTCAGTTTCAATTGTGACTGAGTCTTCTGATTCCAAGCTTGTACTTCCCTCCTGCTTAGAAATGGAAGACTCCCATAATTGTGCTGCCGTGGTGACGATGCTGAAGCCCCGTTTCTCAGTGCTTTGCGAGTCAGACGAAGACGTCGGGTGTGGGATTCCAGTCCAAGGTTGAACAGGAATGTTAGCTGCTGAAGCAGATGGTGATGGATGAGTGGTGAACCCAGAGGCTAATGAATCGGACGAGGTGGTGAAACTGACGGTTTCAGCATCAAGATCCGTCTCTGAGGAAGACACAAAAAGATTGACGCAAGATTTTAGGAGCTGCAAATGTATTCTGCCAAGTTCTGCCAATAAAGCCACATAAATTTTATAAACTGGACCTTTACGACACACATTGCAGTCGGAGTATGGACCAAAGTGGACCAACTGACCGACGTCTCAAAAACTGTAGGGATTACGATGACATTCCAGATCCTTCCTCAAATTTTACCATGACGTTGACATTTTTGGATTTTAGCAACTATATCACAACTAGATAGACTGCAACAAAATATTTTTGAAGTTATATGTACCCAGTACATTAGTAAGCAAATACTATACCTCTAAAACTAATACTGTCGTATTTCTTTTCAAATGAACTCATTACTAAAACCTGCGTCTTATCAAAGCATAGTCAGGATGACATTAGCAATTCGGTAAGTACATGATCTAGCATGGCTGTGGAGATCTGTATCATGATTATATTAAATCATACCTTGAGAAATATCTCCAGATCCATCAATAGAGAGCCACGGTGTAGTTAGGTCTTCAATGCCAGCTTTGGTAGTTTGTGTTTGAAACTTGTCTTCCTCACTTGGTGACTGAGTTGATGGAGACATTAGTCCAGGTCCTGTGACTGTTGCCTCCTCAAACTTCTCCTGGAGCATGTTGTCACTGGTTACTGAACTTGCCTCAACAGCATTTGCCTCTTCTCGTGTAGAGTTGCTGTCTGTTTCGCTGTGATTAGCTTGTGATCTGGTGACATCCAGGTATGTTTCTTGAATTTCTTGGGAGTCCTTCAGCGTCTCAAATGGTTGCATGTGCTCTTCAGGGTCTGTGTCTGGATCTGTTTGGTTATGGCTGTATGGTTCATTTGATATTTCAGGAAACTCAGTGGTTCTTTCATGCTCAAATTGGTGAGAGGTGAGGTTGAATTCCAGGGGTGAATCTGTCTCATTGTAAACACTGGGAAGTAATGATGCATTTTGTGGGACATCATAGGTTTCTCTGCTGCTGGCTGTGCTGTATGTCAGTTCTGAAGGGTACATGGATTGAGAGCTCATGTCTGTAGGAGATGAAGTTTCATCAAAAGGCTGAAGGAGGTCCCGTGTAGATGTGGTGTTGAGGGGAGACTGTGTTGTGTCTGACACGTTTGTTGGTTGAGTATCAGACAGATTTCTCTGAGTGGAAAGAGGTGAGACAAAGGCAAAAGATTCCAGCAGACTTTGAGCCTCTCGCTCCACTTGCTCCGCATATTGGTTCAGCTGCAGCTCTTGATCTTTTTCCGTAAAAATAACAACATCTTGTCCTATGTCTTCAGGCTCCGTTGCTTCGTAGTCAACAGGTGAGTCAGTGGGAGCATTCCCGTTATCTGTAGAGGACACACAGTTAGACCAAAGAGGTAACGTGAGAAAGCAATACACAACCATTTTCTTTTGCTCAAAATGTAACACTCACTTTTAAAACAATATACGTCATGAAGGCTTGACGGCTCTGGGAATCCAGTTTGGTTGCCAAAGCGGTAAATTGTTTTGACGCCTGCCTGAGCCCCCCCGCAGCGCTCTCTGGGGGTTATGATTGGGAAGCGCACACTGCCATCAGACAGCCACCCGGGGCTGCAACGATCCAGACCTTCACTCCACGCTAAGTACAGCTGTGCTGTTGTAGCCAGCTCTGCTCCTGTAGCCCTGCAGTACGTTAGTGCTTCAGCATATGATAAGTGCTGTGGGATGGAGTCATGGAGCACCTCTCCTACAAACACACAACAATTGTTATAAAGTTACATTTATTTTACAGTATTTTACAGTTGTGTATATTTAAGGAAGTAAACTTTTATAATATATATGGGCCCAAAATATTTCTGATCTCATTATTCATACCATTAATTTCTTCCATGTAACAATACACATCAAAAAGATCATCTGCATCCATTGTCCCATAGTTTCTCACTCCTGGTTGCCCATCCATGTCTCCATAGCAACCTTCACGGGGTGTTTGAATTGGGTACCTTGGAAGAGTGAATCAGTTTCTTATACAGTTTGTGTTGGTACAACTATAAAAGTCAGTAATTACATTTTATTCATTCATAAACAGCAGATACACCAACTATGCACAGTATGTAGACTTAGATGTAAGAATCTGAGGGCTAGAGCAGACAGAGTGTCCTACAGAAGATAGAGAGATCATTATTTACCTGACAGACTGATCTGCCAGCCAGCCTGCATCACACTGCTCATATCCATCATAATAGGCTGCCAGCAGCTGGTCAGCAGTGGCAATTTCTGCTCCAATGGCCTCACAAGCCCTCTGGGCCTGATGGAAGGAGAACTCATACCGACCCAACGCATCTCTGTAATGAAACACAACACCTACACACAAACACACAAACGTGCACAGACACACAGGCATCAGATCATGACTAGGTTTCAGTATAACAAACAAAAAAAACAGTGTTATTTACTGTAATAAAATCAATCTGTGACACTATGACAGGCCCACTGTGAGCTCATATTGTATAAAGTAATGTATCATGACACAAAATCGATAATTGGTTGGGACCCTGGGACTGGCTCCATGCAGATTTATTAAGTTGCCAATCAACTCTGAGGCCTTTTACTTAAGATGTATGTGTTTATGTAGAACTAGGCAATAAATCAATAACAATATGTATGGTATATGTAATTGTCCTGATACAATGATATAGTAAACACTCAGTATCAATATTATGGTGAAACACACTTTTGAGATGCAACACATTTTACCTCACATTTTTTGTAATATTGTTTAACATCTGTTTTAGTAACCACATATCACAATAATAATTGAATCAACTGATTTGAAATGTTTTAATTGTGATAATGTTTTTGGCCATATGTACTGTATATGTTTTAAATACCACATCCTTACAAAATAAAGTTGTGAATAATATGTCAAGCACTTTATAAATGATGTGTTGGCCCTGGCTGGCTTACTTGTTCAAGATAATGTAATCATATTTAAGAAATTTCAGTAAAAAATAGTAAAAAGAGGAAATAGTTAAAAACACTATAGTGATTTATAATATGAATCTTAATGAAACGAGGATCCCTATTGGAGTTTTACAATGTTAATAAACTTAAGTTCATTAAGTCAAGTTAGTTTCTCTTAATCTTTAAAAGCCTTCTATGATGATCGCTGTCATTGTCATTTGTTACCTTTGACCTTAAGTTGTATAATATCACTGGCGTCCTCCAGGCCCTGCTGCACCTCGCAGCGATAGTGGCCCGAGTCACTGGAGCGCAAATCTTCAAGCCACAGTGACAGATCATCGAGGGACGACGTGTAGTTAAACAGCGAGGCGCGGTCTCGGAACGCCTCGTTGACCTTCACCCTTTGACCCCGCGCCACCAGGATCTGAGTCTCCACCCCACCGGACACCACGGTCCACTTGACCCGCGGTAGGACGGGGGAAGAGGAAGAGGTGGTTGGTGCGGAGGAGAGAGACACCAAGCAGGGGATGGAGATGGAGATGCCCAGCGGAGCAAAAACTGGGCCTGAGTGGGGGATGTTCACCTGGAGGGGATGGAAATCATCTGCAGAGAGAGAAACATACAGAAAGAGAGTGATAGAGAGGACACAGAGAGAGATAAGTCAATTCACTGTAGGTGCTTTTAAGTGTGTGTGTGTGTGTGTGCCATATTCAGACTCAAGTATCTTTATAAAAAGACAAGGATTGTGGGAAAATGTCGACGTACCACGTGGTGATGGTGTTCGGGTGGGGAAGGCCAGGGTGAAGGGACAGACTACACACAGAAGTGTAAGAACATGTCTGTGGAGAAGAAGAGGCAATTAAAATAAAAAATAAAAAAATACAGCAAGATACTTCACAAAAAGAAAATCTGATTTATTAAGAATTCTTAACCTTAAGAGGCAGAGCAGTTGAAGTCATGTATTGTAATAATGTTCCATTACTGCTGCAGTAACATTAAAGGTCAGTGCCTGCAAACGTCTGCATTACAGTTCTGTTACAGCATCCACCTACTTGCACATGTACAGATGTGAGCGCGCAGTGTCGCACTTAAATTATGTTTTAGAGCTCAACTCATATGCATTACTGATTTATGTTTTGTGGCCGTTTTAAATGTACATACATAAATAAACGTCACCTCAGCTTGACTCATGGCTGTTTATTATAATTCACATTTAACGTGATTTGCTGCTTTTGGAAGTAAGAGATGAATCAAAAACAGCTGGAAATACATAAGATACATGCTGTTATAGGAATAATTATGAAAGCAATTCATCATCTGTACACAGTAAAAATAATATGTGAAATATTGTGCTGGTAACGTCGCTCACTGCAAATAATTGTTAGGAAGAAGGAATCACACAGACAGTTTTGCAACATGGCAGATGCTAACTGACATAAAACAGCATCACTGACATATTTTCCAGTGTATCTTAATCCGCCACATGAGGGGGTGCTGGTGCCAATCCCAGCTGACATAAAGCAAAAGGTGGGCTACACCCTGGACTCCAGGTCGCCAGTCCATCACAGGGTCATGTAGAGACAAACAACCATCCACGCTCACTCCTACAGTCAGTTAGAGTGTCTAATTTGCCTACACACGGGGAGAACATGTAAACTCCAGGCCTTTTTATATACCAGCGTTATTAAAGATAATGCATTATATTTGGAGGCGCCTTTCATGACACTCAAGGTCACCATAATTAGCCAATGTTGTCTTGAAGAATTTCATAAATAATACTAAAAAAGATAAGCGATGTGAATCAACACCTTTGCAGATTAGGTTATTAGTTACAGGGGTGTTATGACCCCAGGGTCATGCCTTCCCTTTAACTATGTGTGTGTCTCTGCATGTGTATGTGATGGATGTGTAGACGGATCCTGGGAGCTGATTATTCCTGCACTGGAGGTTCCAGTTAAAGAGGCCAGACCATACCAGCTGCAGTGGAGTTCCCTCGAAACGCTCCGAGCCAGACTGCCAGCAGACATCATGCATGTTTTAAATAAACCTTTTAAAATGGTCTGTTTAATGTGTTGATGGTGGTTTCTTGGGAGTTGGGAAAGAGGGAGTCTCTTCCAGGCCTGGACAAAACAGGCTCAATAACACTGGAGCACAATCTTTGTGTAAAACATTGACATACAAGTCCCTTAAAGTACTGAAAAATGTTTCTCAAAGCGCATTGATACAGCACAAAAGACCGACGTCTCTGCTTCTCAAAAGAGAAACGGAGCGCACAGACTCCTGACCACAAGCCATTCATCACATCCGGGAGCTAATGACACGGCGTCTCAGCCCAGCGGCATCCAGCCAGCTCTCCGTCATCAGTCTGGCCCTGTTATTAGCCCAGCAGGCATGGCAGGATGCTCGCACTGACCTCACACAACCTCACGAGGCAGCAGTGATGAAGCTGCAAATGTTCACTCGCAGTCATCAGAAAGCAGAACATGTACTCCAAGTTACTTTTCATGGCCGTTAAGGAGTCTTTTCTTGATTTAGAGCAGTGGCACAGTTTTTATGTTGACTTGTAACTAAGGTGTTTATTTCTTCTCAGGTCGTTTAACCACTATGATCACAACACTGCTACTATAGCACGTCCATTATATTCGATCAACTGTTGCTGTTAGTGTTCAGCAATATTCAAAACCCTCTACATTTCTGATGTGTATTATTGTTCTTATGTGTCCAACCATACATTTGATAACAGCGATTTTCATACAGTATAAACAAATTATGACAGCAATGAACATTTTTAGAACCTGACCTGTAAATCTATATTATATCCTTCAATATACCACACTGTCTGAGCTACAAAATAAACATTATATTGTACGGTTTTTGTAGTCAATATAGAAAAAACATTAACAAATGTTAGCGTCATCGTGCATGACTTAATCTACCATTATAAACAAGTGTAACCAGTTATAATTAAAAATGTTTTCCCCAAAATTATAAAAGTGATTCTTTGTTTTTCAGGGGTGTTCTTGGTTCTCTTGGAGCAATTACTTTTAATTCCTTCCAGCTGAAAGCCACTCCTCCATTTCCTTTATGCATGGCATTATGAAGCAACTCTCGCTCTCAAAAATGAAGGCTCTTTCATCTGCGTGCTGACAGTTTTGTCTATAATTAGTCACTTTCACAGTGTGAACACAGCAGAGACAGTGTAATGCTGTATGTGTGTGTGTGTGAGTGTGTGGAGAACAGCAAATGAAAGAGGAGCGGAATACAACAAAGTGATTTTCTGTTGTTGTCAGAGTCGGTATATACGTAGTATCTGTGTCCAGAGAAACTGGCAACAAAGACAGAGTTAGCAAAGCAGAGTGTTGTTGTGCTGTTGCTGATACCAACAGCACAACAAAACTTTTGATGTGCAAATGCATGAAAAGATAATCTACAGAGGAGCCACTGTGCGTTTCAAGACAAAACACACACAGTGTCATTATGAACCTCACACTAAGACACATCAGTCTACATTAGTTTGATAGAGCGTGCACTTGTTTTTAATGTCTCTATTTAGTAAAGAGACCTGACTTTAATGGACAGGAACGAGCTGACGATACAGTATAAAAGATAACAGGCCTCCAATAGACACAAATAGATCATCTTTACAACACAACATGTACAACATAGGAAGTGGCAACTGGTCATGATGTCACCTACAGTACAGGTCCTGAGGCCTCCACAGTCGTGCTTTGGCCAGTGCCAATTTAGGCTACGTTTACACTAGCACAGGTATTTTTAAAAACGGAGACTCTCCCCTGCGTTTGTGCCTTTTGTTTACACACAAACAGCGATTTCGCCTCTGAAAACGATTCTTTCTAAAAACTGGAGATTTTGGAAAACTTCCATTATCGCGTTTGCATGTTAACGGAGAAAAACTGAGAAGAACAGTGTTTTAGGAAATCTACGCTCCAAAAATGCAACCTTTTTACGTTTGGTTATGATAATTTTTACATGTTTGCTTTGCAAATACAGCTCCTATATTAGGTAGAGGAGCAGAGGCATGTTAGGGCTCGGAGGTGAGCCAGACCACGTAACCATCAGCATCGCTGGTTTTGGGTCCGATTTGGGCGGACTGCTGTCTGCTGGGAGAACTTTGAGAATGAGGTTATTGTGCAGGAGGAGTGGCGTGACAATTGGACAATAAACACAAACAATAGGATGTTGCGATCATCGCTGCTGTCACTCTGTCACTTGTATAGTTACGTCCATACATCGAGGGTGAGAGGTCAGCCTCAAGCTACTGCAACAGGAAATTCACAGACTATACCTGCTGTCTCACCAAGGTCAACTAATATTCTATTTTCCTCTAAATGGGAAGATAACTCACAAAAATGTTCTTTGAAGAAGACATCAAAATAGCAATGGTGAACATAAACTCCTCAGGAAAATGTTTACTGACATTACAAAGCTCATTTTCCCATAGACTTCCATTCAGAGTTCTTTTCCCGAACCAGTAGAGTTGCCCCCTGGTGGCTATTCAATATATTTTTACTTCTAAATTGGTCTTGTAGGGAGAAAAGGACTACATCCTCTTTTTAAATATGGTCTATGGAGAATTCTTTCCTGAATTTAAACTGCTCCCCCCAGGGTGGCGCTATCAAATACATACAATATGAGAGATATACAAAGGTTATTTTTGCCACAAATGCAATACCTTTAATAAACCAACTACAGTTCATTTAAATGTGAAAGTGCAGACTGTACTTGGTCTGAACGATTTAGGGAAAATATCTAATTATCGTCAGATATTGTGATTGTGATTTGATTCACTGTGTAACTGTTAAATCAAGCTTTAGTTCAATAGTCACTGTGTTATGGGTTTAAAATGTAAATGTAGAATTACAACATTACCATTAAAACAGAGGCCACCTAATATAAACAACACTTTTATTTTGTCACTGTGATATCATGATGAAATTTCATGATGTAAGTTTAAACTCATATAAATGTTTTTTCACTTGACAGGGCCCCCTACTGGCCAGACTAGATGCTCGGTGGCCCCAAGGTCATTTGAGTTTGAGAACTCAAAATAATAAACACTAACACTCTAAAACAGATGAGGATGAGATCCTAAAGATATATAGTGCTTCCTACATGTATTCCAAAAAAAAAAATGGGTTAGATGTGCTGCATAAGGCATAACCGGTGTTGTAATATAACAAAGTACAAATACTCTGTACTTCTGTTACTGTACAAAATTCGTACGTCTATTATTTGTATTTCTAGAAACTTTTACTTGTACTCCACTACATTTCCTCTAACTACCTTTGTTCCTCGTTACTAATAAATAAAGAAGAATAGTTGATAATAATGGTCTGTATTTATATTGAGCTTTCCAAGTCTTAATGAGCTGCTTTACACTACAGTTTTCACCCATTCTACATGGGCTTAAGTGTGTTAAGACAGAGACTACCAGGAACTGAACCCACAACAGTTTCACTTTGTTATTATTATTGATACTAAAGTACAGTAAATGTCATACTTTAAGACTTTTACTGAAGTAATATTATAAAACATGACTTCAACTTCAACCAACGTCATTTTCTGGTAAGATACTTGTACTTTTTCTCAAGTATCCCTTTAAGGTATTTAATACAACACTGGGTATAACTGACATTGCAGCATTTGACGTATTTGCTAAATGCATTCTTTAAACCTGGGATTTTGACTTGAGGCTGAAGATGTTTGACTTTGTTGAATGCACTGAGACTCTTTATAAAACCCTTGTCTCCACTACGTGGTCCAGTGCACTTTGGTTCGCCATGGTGCGACTTATGTGGCTATTAATGCAGCTGTATCACCTACATACATTTAGCATTGTATTGTATATTGTAAGCTTTCTCTTCTGTAATGTGACATCTATTGATACTGACCCAGTCAGAGCCTCTGGATTGGTCAAAACCTTTTTCTGCTTCTGTAAATCAGTCACATGTCTCGTAATGAGTCCGCACAAACACACCAAACTGTGACATATTAAATGGCTGTCTTTGATGGAAGAATAACTGATGTCTGTTTCCTCACCAGCTGGGTGGACTCCACAGAGCTGGTATCACTATTAGTATTCTTGACAAGAAAATGTCTCACAAAAGGGAGCAGTGGGCCAGGAGGGCAGCTGCACACTGTGCTTTCACTACATACTGACCCCCTTACAAAAGGCTTCTGGTGAAATTAAAGGCCAGGGCACTGGCACACTCGTTTGCTTTTCTCTCTCTCTCTCTCTCGCTTACACACACACTCTATTTTCAGGGAAGGAAGTTTTAAACCACCAAGAATGAGCATGCTTCATTTAAAGGGAAGGGAAGGGCCACTTTGAGATATTTGGTATACATTTTAGTGTGCCCTGCAACATGAGTTTGTGCAGAGGAGATAATATCACATTTTTCACTGTATAAGGTCTCTGGTCTTGCCACAGCCAGGCGCTCTGCTGTTCAGCTTCCCTTTTTATGTCGCTAACAATGAAGGCAAGTCAAGCTAAAATCAATTCCACACGCTGCATTTACACATCAAGACACTGTAGCCGGTGCATAATCCACGAGCAGAACTAATACAGTCTCCTCCCCTTTGCCTGCAGACACTGACGATTGAGCAAGAGACGGCCGATAGTTAGAGAAACATGAAAAATAACATCACTAACACTTTAATTATGCATATAAATAGTAGTAATAGTAGTGAGGACAGATGCAGATATCCCTATCAGTGGTGCACTAACAGCAGTGGGTGGTCTCTGCAGCAGCACTGCCTCGAGGTCACTTCAGGCCAACCTCGCCTCTACCACCAGTGAGTTGGAAAAAGACTCCTGATTCCAGTTGGGCCAGTTGAAGCCTACAGAAGCACTGGTGTGACAGATGTAAGTGAAGAGTGGAGAGCTGAGCTTTTGGCACCGACGATTCTATGATAAAATAAAGCAGATGTTTCCTGAAATGAACAGTAATTGTGTTTTTACAAGGCAAAAAATATACTGTAGTCGAAGTTTCTCATTGTGGCTTTCTCGCTCTCCTTTCATCTTTTTTTTTTTTTTTTTTTAATTTCAGATGTGTTGACTCGAGTTAAAACAAAGTATACTAGGAATGCAGTGCAGCATAAAAAGCAGTGTTCTTCATAGGACACTTAATTTAAACCAAACATTTACCTTATGCTGCTATAATAACATTGGCAATTGCACATTCTAATCAGAGGTTGATGTAGCATCTGGCAAACTTGGATCATTTTTGCAGCTGAACCACTTACATTAGTGTCAAGTTTGTTATTTGTTCTTAGAGGGAAATCACCCACAATTAGGTTTCTTTTCTTCAGTATAATCTGACTAATGCTAAATGGGAAAAAAAAAAACATATTTCATTTCTGCTCACATGTTGTTACAGTGTCATATTTGTGGTGAGTAAAATGCCATTGACAGATTATAAGAAGACAGGCTCTCACAGGGATCAGCTCTAATATTACCCTGAGCAACTTCTGCAGAAATGAAACCAATGAATACCAGATTCCACCATTATCAGGAAAAGATCACACATCTACAACTGCCTGATTATCTAAGCATCAGATCTCAAATCAGTGGACAAAATGATCAGTGAGTCAAACAACAGAAAATGTCAACCATGAAATGCATCTTCTTAACTCAGAATTGACCAGAGAAGAGTGTGATAAGTAGTATAAACCGCCTTTATACACTCATCTGCCACGTTTTGGATAGACTTGTTCAACTGCTTGTTACTGTAAATATCTAATCACAATCACACGGTCAAGACCACAAGCTAAAGTTCAAACCGAGCATCAGAATGAAGCAGAAAGGTGATTCATCCTTTTCGGTCCGAAAAAGGTTCAATATCATTGAGGTTAAGTTTCGTGCTGAGGAAGACCACAGGAAGTGGTCGAGAAATGTCAAGGTAATCAAAAAAATCCTTATCTTTTCTGTCTGACTGAACGAAACGTAAGCTCAATGCTCGTCTTCACACACATCCATCTACAGAAAATGTTCCAAAAAGAGAGAGATTGATTGATTGATTGCCTTATTGATGCCACAGGCAGAGGAGAACGGTCAGATTGGATTGAAATAATGGTAATTCAACGTGCGCAACCCATCGAACCTTGAAACAGATCGGCAACAATAACAGAAAATCACATCAGCTGCCAATCCCGCCACTTTGTTGGTGTCATCTGTACATAATAAAGTGACCAATGAGTAGAGCTGCATGCTATGATCTAAACAACTTGCAAGAATGATGGCATGACTCATCATTTTTGAATCTTTTAAAATCAAATCTTTGGAGCCAGTCAACCAATTAAACATATTTTCTCATCTGCTCTTTCACAAGTTGCAGTGTTTGGGTACTGCCGTTAAAACGTATGACAACTTGTTCAGAAACAAGCTGCTCTGTGGACCTGGTGAACCTGCAGTAATCTCCTCAGTATCTTCTCTGTTCTTCAGTTGGCCACCATCACTGTCAGCCCCTGAGTCAGAATCATCACTTTGCACCACCCCTTCTGACTCCTCCCACCACACACCATCTTCACCATCAAACGAGTCCACATCATCAGCGAACAAGGCAACTTTTCTGTCTCACATTACATGACAGCTCTTTTGGCAAAGCCACCCACCAGATGCTTCACCACCCAGTGAAACTAAAGCAGCGTCAAAGGAAGTTTCAAATTCAAACAAAAACCCAGATCTTAGTCCTGACTCAACAGCTCCATGGCAGGGACCATGGTGAGCCTGTCATAAACCACACAGAGACATTTGTGCAGTCCCTCTCTCCACAGTTCTGTCATTTGTTGTTGACAATAAAACCATGGCAATAAATCGAATTCTGAGTTTTTTATTTTCCTGTCAAAAACTCTTTAATTTAGTAAACCAATCATAAAACCAGTAAAAGATTAAAGATCTGCTTCATACTCCCACCAGAGCGAAAGGTGGATTCTCACTTCAGGACTTAGTTTCAGACGTGGTATATATCACATATTGTATTGACTGAAATTAGCCCAATACCCCTTATTATAGTCAATTCATTTCCCTGAAATATATATGATGGAAGTATGAGGTCTGGGATTTGCTCTTTATACATTCATGATGAATTTGGGGATGAGGTTGTGATCAAAGATGCAGCAAATAATCAAGTGACACTTAATTACTGTCTGCTTCTGTTAACCTCTGCGCTGAGCAGCAAGTTTCAGGTTGTGTTGCATCATAATGGGCATTTCTAATCATTATAATCTTCTTTTTTTTTGTAAATGTTGCAGGTAGTCACAGCCTCACAGGACCAGTCGGCAGAGAGGAACCTGCTACTGTATCATTCAGTTTGCCCTCAGTCATTCCTCTACCTGTCCGTCCATCCATCCACATGAACCCAGAGAGAAAAAAAAGAGAAAAAAAAGAGTCTAAATGTGCACTTAAAAGACAAAAAGCAACTCCTTGTTTCTCCTGCAGGACAGAGGAGTGACACCTCAGAGCTTAAATGCAGCAGCATAAAGAAGAAGGAGAATGAGCTGCTGTCTACATGTGAAACAACAGCCATTCCAAAACTTTTGTCAGTGCCATGAACATGCTGATGCACCCATGTAAAAAACAAACAAAAAACCTCGTTGATCAGTGATGATGCTGATGAGGACAAAGTGAAAGTGATGGAGAGATGATGATACAAAGTTATACTGAATTAACACAATGACATTGATAACATGTCAGGACTTTGAGGACAGAACATTTTCTGACAGGAAAATGACACATGATTTAACGAGACTTAACGATCTGAAAACTTTGAATTAATAATAATAAAAACTGCGTTGTTGATGATTAAGTAAATAAAAATACCTACCGGATTCTATTCAGCATCATTTCAGCTGATGCAGGGCAGACTGACTGGGGTCCTGGAAAGTATTTTCTTTATCTGTCTATTTCTGTTTATTTGTGTTTGCTTCTGTCGCCGCTTGCTGCTGCAGTGCGACTGTCCCGTCTGTGGAGACGCGTCTGTGGTGCAGATGCTCTGCGCAGGTATGTGGGGGCTGGGAGCGCACGCAGTCCGGCCCGACACACTCACTCCGAGGCTCCGTGGAAAGAAAGAGAGGGAGTTGAGAGAAAGTGGAGGCAGATATGAAATCCTGAACTGCCCACTTTTTCACCCAATTACCGGGATGGAGTAATGGCGCATGCCTGTCAAAGAAGGGGGGGAACGGAAAAACACAGTGTGTCACACAGGCTGTGGAGTGGAGCCTGCACCCAGAAGATGACCTGTGCGTCTCTGCAGGGACACGACAAATGCAGCGAGTGTCAACCTGAGTGGAGTCAGTGCAGCAGCAGCAGCTGCTGATGCTGCAGCTGCAGACTTGGTTTTTGCAGTTGCACTGAAGGAGAATGAGGAGGAGGAGGTAGCTGTGTGTCTTAGCTACATCACTCCATTTGGTCTTTTTTTAAATAACACTGAACAAGTTTGGAGTAATGAGCAGTTTCCAGCATCAAAGGACCAGGCCCTGCAGTGTGACAGACCACACAGTAGCTGCTCATCACTTGAGTCATTGTGCAGGGTGTGTTGATGTTGATGCCCACATTTGATTTGACATCCATTAAGTCCAACTGCAGCTGATCCAGGAATAATCAAGGGAATTTAAAAAAAACATTGATTTGCCAGCACAGTCTGTGTCACAGAGTCTCAAAAAAAGAAAGAAATGCTTTTCTTGCTGTCTAGTTTTGGTGATCTAAAGGGGGAGGTTTATATGAATGCATTTGAAAAGAAACGTTCAGATTGTCCTTTGCAAAAATGAACTTCACCACCACACCTCCACCCCCCATTTTCAGGCTTTATGCGTCCTGTCATCTTCAAGAAAAGACACTGAACAAAAAACGCATTCAGTAAAAATGCACCATGTTGGAGTAGATGTGACACAAAGCGCCTTCAAAAGGAAAATCTGCTGTCTTTGAGAGCAGCAGAATAAGTCTTTCGGACAGTCTTCTCAGAAGCAGCATGTGGCACTTATTCCTGCAAACAAAAAAGTGATCTAGGTTCAATGGAGAATAAGCAAGACAGAGAATGTAAAGCCAGATGTGGAGCTCTGTGTGATTCTGTACTTAAAGAAGACACAAGAAGAGCAACAGAGAATTAATATTTACAGACAGTGTGAAAACTGCAGTCATTATCAATTTCATACAGTTTAATTAGCTGTTCTATGTAACAGAGACACACAGAAGATGGCCAGGGCTGAGTGAAGTAAGAGCCTGCGCCTCTGCAGACACTGAATGCCGCTTTGTAGTCGTCGTCCTGTGGTCGAGCAGCAGCAGGTGATGCTGCTCACCTGAGGAATCTGACACCCAGACACCAGCAGCACTGTCTGAGAAGGAAACGTCAAAGTAGACAGAGACCAGACGTGTGTTCCGGTCCAACGTCAGCTATGGTGATTGATTCAAGTGCAGTCAGCAGTTTTGCTCACTGTAAGACGTCATCCTCCCTGCTGCCATTTGTCTTCAAAGTTCCTCCCTCTAAAGACTCCATCATGTAACCAGGGTATCTTTAAAGCAGCAGACTCACAACTGCTCAAGACATGAACCTGCAATTATGTCCAATTGCTCCTGTTTAGTCAAACCGATGTCGTCTCACTTGGGTCCAACAAGACATTAACATGCACAGGATGAAAACATGGAAATTTGAACATCCACATTTCCACAATGACGAGACAAAACCAGACTCAAGCTGCTGAAGACGACGATGTGTTGCAACGAAAGGCAGCGGAACAGCTTCAGAACGGACACGGTGGTTAAACTGTCACACTTGTATAGTAAATGTGTTGACCCCAAATGATTTATGTGCTGTAATTGTACTTTTGTCTGTGTGAGGACCAGTTTGAGTGATAGACCAGTGGGTACATTAGTTTTAGGCTCAGGATTAGAATGAGGTTTAGACTGAGGTTAGGTCCAGGTTTGCATTTGGACACCAGAAGTACAGTGTGTGTGTGTGTGTGTGTGTGTGTGTGTGTGTGTGTGTGTGTGTGTGTGTGTGTGTGTTCTTGTACCTGCAGCATACTGAGGACCAGTGAGGGTTTTAAACCAACAGTGGCCGGTCCTCACTTTGTTTTTATTGAAATCACTTCCTTAGGTTGCTATAACATGCTATACTCAATTTGTCAAAAATTTTAATTTTGGACGACTTTTTCTCAAATTTTAGACCATGATTTTTTTTTCAAATTTGGACCACATTTTTTTTTTCAAATTTTGGACCAAATTTTTTTTTTCAAATTTTTTTTTAAAATTTTGGGTAAATTTTTTTTCAAATTTTGGGTCAACATTTTTGTTCAAAATGTGGGTCAACATTTTTTTTTTAAATTTTGGGTAATTTTTTTTTTTCAAATTTTGGGTAAAATTTTTTTTCAAATTTTGGAAGACATATTATAGTATGACGTTTTTGTCAAATTTTGGACCAACATTTTTTGTCAAATTCTGTTTTAAATTTTGGTCGACATAGTATAGTATGACGTTTTTGTAAAATGTTGGACCAAAAATTTAAAAAATAAAATGAAATCGAAAAAGTTTTCCAGCCCTTTTTGCTCTGGGGCTCCACCTGCAGACATTTTATGGTACTGCAACCAGTAGTTCTTTGTAGATGTCATTCATGAAGTAGATATTTGTAATTGTGTTGATTTATAAAGTGGAAATGCTGGTCCTCAGTATGCAGCAAGTACAAGAAGGTGTGTGTGTGTGTGTGTGTGTGTGTGTGTGTGTGTGTGTGTGTGTGTGTGTGTGCGTGCGTGCGTGTGTGTGCGTGTGTCTACAGTTTTGCTACCTATTGAGAGTCTTGTATAAAGTCACGATTTATAATATTACTGAAGTAAAAGTCTTAAGGTATATGACATGTACTGTATCAAAAGTAATTTTCTGATATAAAATGTGCTTAAGTTAAGAAGTAAAAGTATCAAAAAAGTGAGGAGCTAGGATTTAACCATGGTGGCTCAGTGGTAGGCCGAGTTGTCTTTTAACTGGAAGGTTGTGGATTCAATTCCTGGCTCTGCCAGTCTATGTGTCCTTGAGCAAGACACTTAACCCCATGTAAGGGAATGTACTGCAGTAAATTTGAAAGTTGCAAGAAAAATAAATAACAAAGTGAGGTACAGATATGTGAATTTTGTTTGTACTTCATTACATTACAACACTGCCTATTGAGGACCTTTTGTGTGCGTCCTACATCCTGTCCTAATGAGGAAGAGCCTCGTTTTTGTGGCCCTATTTGAGGTGAAGTTGTGAATTGTGGTGAGGTTATGGTTAGGATTATTTATGTTAGGGTTGTGGTTAAAGTTAGGAATAATGGATAAAATTTGATAAATTATGACATTTTTCAGTAAATAAAAGATGCCACAACATCTATGTATTTGAATATTTAGTCCGTATTGACAAAAAGTTCTTACACATTTTGCCGACTTGTATATATTTAGATTATCCATAACATCCATAACATTGATTTCAACCTCAAGCACACATTGTCCTGTGATTATACTGTTCCTGCAGTCAGTGAATATGACTTATCATTTTTAAACACTTCTAGTAGATATTGTTAAAAATAAAAAAGATGTACTCTCATAAATTATTATTCAGGGCAGTGGACCAAACTATGTGAAAATAACAATGATCATAAAACAACTGTGACCAAAGCAAACAACATCCAGAAAATCAACTATAGCCTATATATGAAAGTACTTTCCAGTTAATCTTCAGGAAAACAATGTTCAGTGTTCTTCTAAAACGTTTTAGGATTGACTGTATTTCACAGAAAATCAAGAATCAAAGCCTCATTGACGACTTGGCGTGAACATTATCCTTCAAGAGACACAAATGCATACAAAGAGGCATCTCTACTAATGCCACTCACAATATAGCAGAGACATAGAAGTACAATGGTGCTGATCACAAGGTGTCTATGATGATTTATATGTTAATGTTATAACATAACATAACATAACATAACATAAATGTCTGGGTGAATACATTAAAGCCCAGCAGAATAAGACAGTGTTTCATCGCTTTAAGCTCGTAAATGTAGCATATACTGAGGTCTATATAAGAAAACAGTTGGGAGCCAACTAAATTAGACCAAACACAGTAAAACATGCTCACAGGCCGTGCCTCAGACCTTCATGCAAGCTAACGTTACATTTTCCAGCAGCCATCAAACAACCAGCCTATAATTAAGACACTATCATTATATTGTAGCTGAGCTTGGATCGTTTACTGAGACGAGAGCAACGCCGAACATTTTTGTTTAGAGTGTCTTCAAATGCTCTGGAGACATTTGACGGATCACAGATCCTTGTGTTTGTGCACAGAGAACATGACACTTGCCACTTATCATCAGGTATCATGTTTTTGCAATCTTTGTGCAACAATTCGACAACATCGCTTTTGTGATCCGAGGTGACTGACGCGTGCAGCCAGCACCACCAGGTGGGATTCATTAGTTCACGTGGCTGAGACACACACTGTGACTCAGCGAAAACAGAGCACAGCGTGCACTTTTATGCCTTCTTAATTCTGCTTGAGTCATGTTCAGTGGTCCCGTTTAATGGCATCACCACAGTTACTGTCAACTCGCCACAAAGCAGACGTGTTTAAAGCGTAGTCTACCTTCGCACACGTTGAGACGGCTATAAATCCTGTGCTTTTATGTGTGAACGGAAAAAAGCTAAATGAGGACAAATGAGGTGACACAAAGGTTCCATTTCGCCCAGCATCCACACTTCACCTGGAAATAAATCCTGAAGCGAAGTCCATACGACATTCATGCATCGACAGGAAAGATGAACAGCCTCTGAATCATTTTCCTCCTATAAAAGTAAAAACCTCAAAAGCCCGTTTCCGCTGACTCGCTGCTTTTTCTCCCCTTTTGGATGAAGAGTGGCAAACTGGCAGAGGACAGGCGAGTGTGGGAAAGCTGCTCCGCTCACCAACCAAACCAACGGCCTGCCATGCTTTCTGCATGATGCTACTGCGCTGACCAGAAATGAGGGTATGGAGCGCCACTGTGCATTTTTGACTCAATTATATTGTGACACATCATTTTTTTTTTCTGTGCGAGTGTCTGGAAATGAGGGCAGTTGCTTCTGCAGCTGGAAATCTGGAGTTAACTTAGACGTGATGTAAATCAATACTCGTGGTTAACCAGCAAGGAAAAAGAGACTTCATATACCTCACAGGCTGCCTCCATCACATATCATTGATAAAAGTACAGCGGCACAGAATGAGCTTTAAAGATACATCCAGATAAAAGTGGATATTTAAGGCTGCGGTGGCTTATTTGAAGTGAGTTTAGCTGTACCAAGTAAAAAAAAAAAACACTATTTAAATCAGAGCAAAAGCCGGAATTTAGGAAATACTGAGGCTCCAAAGAATCCAAATCCTCCTGTAGAATCCTGTCATCCAAATACAGTTTAGTCACCAATCCTGGGATAATAATTTTAGTCTAAATGTTTTTTCACATTACCAGGAGTAATGTCTGGTTTAAAACATATTAAAACATGGTTTATATTTCATTTATTCATCTACATACGCTCTAAAAGAACGTTTGTGTGACATTCAGCTCTAATGGACTGACTGATGATGATGACCAAATGATTAATGATTTACATTAACCAACACTGTGCTACTCTTCATCATAATCTCTTATATTGACTTTACTGTAATGAGCTGCTGCTATACCATTTCTGCTTGCGGGATCATAACTTTGTATGTTTGTAAGTTAAATCCTACTTTATTTCCCGTGTCCTTTGTCCATATTAGGCTTTTTTTCCTCAAATAAGAGCTGAGCTCATATTTGAAACCCAGTGAAAACCAGTTAAGGATCACAGGAACACTCGACGAAGTGCCAGTGTATAAAAAGTCAGATGAGGTCAATGCGAACTTTGTTGAAACAATCCCTTCTGTATAGTCTCCCTCTCAGACGTTTGCTGCTGCTCACTGTTTCCCAGACATGTTGGAAACACGATTCATTTGTCAAATGATTTTCAGTCTGGGCTTCTTACAATAATAATCAGTGTTTTCAGCCTTGTGAATGATTCAAACAGACTGCAGCCATTCTTAACCCTGCTAATACAAACAATATATGTTTGCTGTCCTATGGTCTGTGTGTATTAAAGTATTCTAAAACAATACTGAACATTTCAAAGTAATTCACTCTCACAGGGACAGAAGCTACTCTTTTTGGTTCACCAACATTAGTGTCAACCACAATTCCCTGATGTTCTCCAGATGTTGGTTTTATTATTATCATCCAACTTTTCCATGTAATCCTCACATACTCCTTATATACTACCATTTCGCAACTGCTCAATAATTATTAAAGAAGAATTAGCATGGATTTGGTAGCACAATGTTTGGCTGCATTTTAACATCATTTTTGTGTTTGGTCCTGTTTGTCCATCTGATTTTGGACATCGTAATCATCATTGTAGATTATATTTTCTGGGGTTATACCGGTAGGTTAAGTTCCAGGGAAGAAAGGATCAGATTTTAGTGGTGATCCAGTGATTACTTTGAGTGTATTAACAGTGTGGAAGGGAGGTTTGCAACTGCTCTTGCTTGTTATTCCCTAAGTATCTCTACAAGACTACAAACCTGTTGGATGATCGGTTTGTGTGACATTTATTTATTATATTGTAAAGACACAACTTTCAGAAACATTTAAGTTACACATTTGTCATCAGCTTTGTTTGCATCCGTTTCACCTCTGAGCATACTCACAAAACTGTTTCCTCAACACTGTGTGATGATGCACCAGTATTTTACTGTCCAAAAGTCTAAACTCATGCCGTCCTGACACAATGTCCTTCAGCACGACTTTTGCTGAAACAAGGCATCTTCAGAGATGTTGTTAAAACTCTGTGATTCAATGAGGGGGCAGAGTGTTTCTCTGGTCAGTACCAGAATGAGCTTCTTTGCCGTCTGTTCTCCTGAATACCTAGTTTCTCCATGACTTCTTCCTCCAGTGTTTTCAGAGATGGTACATAAGTCTTTTCTACAGTGTCTTTGGGACTGGTGTCTTTGGGACCATCTGTGAGGGTCGAGAGGAAAACAACTCAAATTAAATACAGAACAAATCATGAAAAGTAAAAAACAATGCTGTTCAAACATCGTCTATGACGTGTTGTCAAAATAAAGGAATGTGACTAACACAATAAGTACATAAATTATGTGTTGTAATATTTTTCCCACAAAAACTCTCACACCGAAGTCTATTTTTGAAAAGTAGGTCTGCACAGAGTGGGGAAAAAAACACAGATGGTTTAATGTGCTGACTGTTACATATACAGGGAATAAACTGCATTGTAAGAACAATAACCCTCCAATCAAAACACACATATGGCACACACCTTTCCACTGCTCTGGCACAATGCCGTCTTTTCGCTCCACAATAGGCTTAGGAATGATTCTCCCCGTCCTGATCGACACTCTGACTCTCTCACCCTCTTCTGTATATCTCCACTCGACTTCAGTGGGTTTCCTGAAAGATCAACGTCAGTATGTTAAAAGTGGTCTGTGGAAATATCAAACATCAGGTGCATTCATCTCAACACTGGACTGTTTTGATGGTAATGTAGAGAATGAATAAAATATACATCAGCACAGATGCACAGTGATGTTATGCAAAAACTCAATTTTTAAAACATTTAATCACAGCTACAACTACAGCAAGCCATCAGCACTTAGGGCTGCAGAGAACAATGATAAGACTGTCTAGCTCTCCAGCTATTGCTAATGTTGTCTACACAATATCAAGACCTATAATAGTGGATTGCTATCATACCTGTCGGAGGGGTCAATGAGGGCGATTTCACGCAGAAGAAGGGGAGCCTCGCTGGAAACGTAGGTCCCGCGATAATCTGGAGTTCGTCCAACGGACCTGTAATGCTAACATGCAGAACAAAAGTGGAGCAGTTCTCCAATTTAGCCATGGAAACCTGGTGCCCTAACAACCATGGCCACAGACATGTGGCTCCATCTGGTGGAGCTAAAAAATACATAAAGGATAAGATTTTATACAGGTAATTTAAATTAAGGATCATGAAAATGTGTCAACAACTTCTATGGGAGCTCCTTAATATGGATGGAGAAGCATCAGTAATTTGTGTAGAGTGAACAAAAAAAACAAAAAAAAAGTTGAAACTGTTTCTAACCTTCTAATTAAACAATAGTATATTGATCAGAAACTGACAGAACATTAGACATGTGTGCTGTCCAAGTAAAACACTCAAAGGCAATATCTGTCGAGTCCTGTTTGAGAGAGAAAAGAAAATCCTCCTTACAACGTTAAGTCCCTCCAGGATAACCCAGTTTCTGTGTCTGAAGACTTGGATCACTTTTCCCTGCTTCCCTTTGTCCTTCCCTGCAAGAATCTCCACCTGAGAAACAAACAAACAACTTAACTTTATGATATTACCACAGTTGTGGCTATGCATAATTGATTGTAGATACAATACTTGCTAATTGCTACCTTGGCTCTCTCAACAAGGAGTGCACAGAATGAGCAGAGTCGTGTGGAGCTGATGGGCTTCATCAGCACTGTGTGAACTCATTTGACTTTAGTTTGAATGTTTTTTGAATGTGTTTACATTTAAAAGTCAAGCATTTAAGAGTGGGAATCACAGGTACTTCACGATACAGCTTTAAATAATGTACAGGTGATACGTTTGAACTGGAACGAAAATATTCTTTAAAAAGCTAGATCTATATATTGTCATGGTGAGCTGTAAAGGTTGATCTAAGTGGTATTTAAGCACCTTTGTGCTGAGAGATTCCTGAAATATTACACTGAGGTGATGCTGAAAATATGTTGCTTTCTGCATTTTATTTGCTGCCCTCTCCTTTTCTGAATACATTAATTTTGCATAATGCCAAGTTGATAATTAGACACGAGACTCACATATCATTGATAAGTTGACAGGTCATTTGAGAGTACACTAAAAACACATCTACACACAACTGTTTTCCAGAGTATAGATTTGCAGATATTTGGAATCATAAAAGGAGACAAAAGACACGGACACGGCATTAATCATTAGGAAAATTGTGAACCAATAACATGTAAGTGGAAACAGATAAACAGGTGCTGTTAAGGACAAAGGACAATAAGAAAAAAAAGCATACACATCACAACAGTGATATTCATGTTAGGACATCACAATCACACATCACAACTACACAACACGTTGGTGTATGCCGTTTTAGAACAATACTGTCAATGTGTTGTCCACAGAGACAAATATGAAAGAAAACATCTTATATTGACACACGCCTTCTATTTTAATCAGTGTGCATATGTGTTGAAAAGATGCAGCTGAGTTTCTCACCCTGTCTCCTTTGACCACAATCCAGTCTTCCGGTGCCATCGGCTCCACGAACACCTTTCTCCTCCTCTTTCCCGGTGGATTCAACCTTTTAGCGGACACTGTCCACGGTCTGTTGGTTCCGTACCGGTAGTCCCTGGGTATAACAACCCTGACTGCCATTGACAGGAGAGTGGTCAGCCTCATGGTGCTGCGTGGGTAAAATGAATGTTTCGTGGGTTAGTCAGTGATGCCACTTCAAAAAGAACCACGTCTCCACTCCACAGATAACACTCAGCCCAGGCTAGGCTAGGCTAGGCTAACGTTAGCTTGCGGCGGAGCATTCATTACCGCATTGAAACTTTAGCGAAACATGTACCGCTGTTTCCTGGCGCACACAGACAACGATTACAGACATATTTCTCTTTCACGAAAATATTATCACTGAAAGAAATCTGAGTTAGGTAAAAGCAGAACGGTGTTACCCTCTGTTGATGTCAATGTCACATGCAGAAGTTTAGTTGGCTGTGCTTTCCACCTCCAGCAACAGCAGGCAGCGACCCCTATAGGACGGGAAGGCCGGTACTGAATGAGCGCATGCGTAGTTGCAAAGAGGATGCAGGGTATTGATGACGTTCAGCTTTAGATGTGCTGAAACTGTTGATATACAATATCTATATACATACATCTTATTAAGTTATTAACAGCGCAGCATTAAACGTATGTACAGTTAAAGGCACAGACTAAATCCAAAACAATATATTTTACAAATAAAAATGATAATATCCAGGGAAATGTTTGGAGCAGGGGTGTGTAAGGTACTCATGCAGTCAGTGTGTTACCTAAAGTATATAGCATTCAACGTGCTACCTGTTTGGAGAGGGACAAGGGAAAAGTGGAATTTGATATACACACTGTTGTGTTGAAACAGAAAAAAATCCCAACTGGAAAAAAATCTGCTGTATTTGGAATATTTTCAGAGGTTTACCATGCTGTCAGACAGGCACAATATTTTATCACCATATTCTTTGTTATGATGCAGCATACAAACACTTGGTGTTCTAGTTTTCTCATGTGTTTTCCAAAGAGCCAGCACACTGAAATCTGTCTTTGTAACACAAAAAAGATTAATGCTGCTAATCAATGCCGTCATTTTTATAACAATCCCATTCAATCAATTTGCAGTTTTACCTAGAGATCA
The DNA here is from genome assembly GCF_963457635.1 of Microchirus variegatus. NCBI lineage: Eukaryota > Metazoa > Chordata > Actinopteri > Pleuronectiformes > Soleidae > Microchirus > Microchirus variegatus. The sequence continues at coordinate 11,190,402 of NC_139814.1, forward strand.
TTGTCTTGGTTAAATCTTGGTTTAAATTTAGATTGGTTGGACACCCATGGAGGTCGATATAGTAGAGAGTTATGTGACAAAGCATGAAGATATTTAATGTAATCCCGACTCAGGGGTCACTGTTTCTGAAATTAGAAGGGATTAGTAACCTGGTGAAGTACATGCACCAGCAGCAGCAGAGAGCATTTACCATCGCCACAACAAAACTAGAGTTCACCACGTCATGGATGTAAATAACATGGAAATCAGCAAGCAGACAGTGTCACTGCTCAAGAACTGCATGTATAAAACTCAACTGAGCCCCATGACAAATTGTCAAAGATGTCAGGACACATTGTGTAACACCAAAACTAGTTCAGTTACGACAGCCCGGAGCCTCAGACTGTGCTGCAAGCTTCTCCTGGGAGCAAACCATTTATGACAGGGGCACTTGATAAAGTGTATCTGTCGCATGAGTGAGTGGTTAGTTTGAACAGTATTAGTTTTTCCCTTTCTTATATTTTACACAGACATAACATTGTTGATCAAAAACAAAAATATAAGACATGATTACTTAAGGTGTTTGAGGAAATAATCAGTGATGATTGTTTGGTTAAAAGCATGACAAAAACGATGGATTTTTGTAATCAACTGGTTTATTAAATGGACTGGCAACTACAACAGTAAACTAAGCAGCAGATTAAGATGAGTGGCAGCTTCCAAAAGTAACACAGAAAGCTAAACCCCAGATTTACACTTGAATACCATATCATACCCTTGGGATTAACTGCAGGTCTGAGAGGGACAATTGAAGTTATTTGGAAATAAGTGGTGTGGTGATGGGAAAGTGACCGTCTTGGACACAAGTACTTTAATTATTGTTTTCTTTTTTAAAGAGTTGTGACTTCCCTAAGGTTAATGGTTTGATAAACTGTAGCCCCATGTTGCCAATTACAGAACACTGAAGCAATGACACAGACATCCAAGTAACATTGTGACGCGGTCAAGCATTTTTAAAAAGAAACAAAACTTGAACCTTAGATATTACATAGCGCAGAAAATGACAACACCACACTTTAACCACATGATCAAGTTCAAACATATTCAACAAATGTGAATTAAACACATCTTTAAAAACATCACTACTTTGCTTCACAGCCAAAATAAAAATAAGACCACTGAAGTAAAACAGACTCATATTCCAGTTAGGAGGGGCAGAAACCAAAAAAAAAAAAAACTGACTGATCACTCTGTGGATTCTTTCTTATACAAACAAAAATAATGTGTAAGAGATTATCACGTGTTGGTATTAACAATGTCAACAATGTATTTTAAAGATTTTTGGCTGCCGACTGCAATTACTTGCTCAATGGAGACATCAGTATCAAGCAATGGCAGATTAAATTGACCTTAATTGGAAATTACAACATGAAACCGAGTTGATGGATTAGTTTGCCAAAGATATCCATCAGAAAAAATAGCTAACTACTAAATTTCCCTCTCAAAAAATGCCATTACACCACCTTGACTTCACACTACAACATTCAGGAATGTCTTTCTGCTTTTTGTAATATACACCGGAATTTACAGAGGGGATTTAAAAACGGTTCAATTAAACATGGAGGTGATTTATTCAATATATTTAGAAGCCAAGCAGGCTACATTTGGGATCCTGTGCATTTCATCACGTCATTTGGTCACCTGCAAATAAGCATTCTACGATGCAACCAAACCTGCTGCAGTAAAATATTCTCGTGAACTCGGCAGGGAAGAAAAGGCTCTGAAAGTGCAAGTCACAATCTATGAGTGAATAAATGATTTAGATGAGGCTGAGAAGCTAGATGAAACAAATGCAAGTAAAACCTTGTCATTTATGAACAAAGCTAAGAACATGGGAGGATTTTTGTTCTTTTTTTCCTGTACAATATCCATGTTTTAAAACCATCAAAATTGAGCATTTGTCAAATAAATGTAAATCTTTTTGCTTAAATGTTTTATTTTTTAAATTTATTTTCTACTATATTTTCAGTGTTTATTCCCTTTAAACTGAAAAAAAAAAAACATTTTGACACCTAACATTTAGTCTTTGTAATTATGTAATTGCACTTAGAAATAAAAAATATATATACACCAAAATCCCAATATAAATGAGCCCTAAAGTGCTCAGTTCAATTGTTTGAAATCAGATTAGCAAACTTTGTTTCTGGGATATATGATACCCCAAAAGTGACAAATGAAGATTTGCTTTTCTCTTAGTACAAACACTTAAGGTTGTTTTTTGAAATTTTCTCATTAATTAAACGGTTGAAATCTGGCATCCTGCAGATAACCATGGTGACGCTTCAATTCCAAGAGTCAAAGTTTCTTGTGTTTCTTCTGTGATTTGATGTTAAGCACTATCTGTTACAGGCTGCAGAGAGAAGAGTGGAAAAAAACATTAGAAATTAATAAAAATCTGTCAAAATATTGCATTTAAAGGATCTTTACCAATCTACAAACAGCCGTCACATTCTTTACAAACTCTACATCCATTCTGCTGTTGTTTACTGAGAATATGAACTTTTGAAATATCATAGTATCAATACGCGCTGATGTCAACAGTGCTGGTAACAGTAGTGGACAAATCCCGAGGAGAGGTCCCTGCACTGACAGAGACACAGACCTGTTCCGACTGAGTCGCCATGGAGAAAATTAAATGCTCAAAAGACTGGTTATATCGCACCAGAATTGCTCTAAGTGCAACAAAACGTTTGCTTGCAAAGGTGGAAATAAGAGCAATCTTATGAAATATGTACTTAAAGTCCATCACATTCAGATAAAAGCCTAGCTCACAGCACATAATTATACCAGGTTCCACTCCACCTCAGGAACCCACAATACATGAGTTAATAGTAACCATTAATCAGTTAAAATATTAGCTATCTGTTCATGAATTCTGATTGAAATGGTACAATGATTTAAACAGATAATAAATGTGTTATCACTTATTTATTTGATTGAGTCAGAGCAAAGCCTCCTTCAAGTGTATACATATACTGAATTATTCACAAATAAAATGAATGGCCAAACTGAATTTATGAACACACCATCCACTTTAAAAATGTGAACATTTTGGTTAAATTGTAGCAGATACACATCCTTTCAATTCTACAGTATGCTTGCTTTAACTTGCTTAAATATTTTTATAGTTTTACTTTTATAAAGAAAACTACGGAGCCCTGGAGGTGATAAATGTGGCAAAAGTGGTACATTTTAAAGGTAGAAAAAGGTACAAAATCAGTGACAACCTTGTTTTTATCTGAACGAGCCTTCCTGCATGAACAGCTTGCTGTGACATGAGCACACAGGGACACACTACGTTGTATAATGGTGGTGATTTTTGCCAATAATTAGCAAAACATTATGAAAAAGTATGTTTTTCCAAACAGGTGTTGTAGTATAATTTAGAGCTGACTAACAAAGTGCTTCGTCATTTTAAAAGGCACTACTGCTGTATTATGGTATAGATAATGGACATTTGTTTTGTTGATAGTCCCTGTGAGCTCAGCCAGCTGTTCATAGAGAACGGCTCAATAAGATGAAAACAAGGTTTGTAGCTGACAATCTACCTTAGTTTGGCTGAGTGACGTCAGCTACTGGAGCTCTATAGAGGCTCAAAGGTTTCACACAAGCCTGTGAAACATCCACTGAGCTGATAACTGATCTAAAACTCATTTCCACATAATATTGCTACTCCAGTGAAAAAGAAATGTGGTGAGTGGAGAAGATGATGCTTTAAGTCCTAACATTTTGATGATGCACAACAAAGGTGAGCAGAGTATCACCTTATCTGCCGTTAGTTGGCCTCCGGCTGGGGCATTTTCCTGGGCCTCTGGTTTTGACTCGCTCTCTGAAGAGAGAGCAACTGCCTTGGGTCCGGCCACATCATTGACCTTGGCCTCTGTGTTAGACTTATTGTTGTCTGCTTTAGAGTCAGCTTCTGCTCCTGTATCTTTCAGCCGTTTCGGAGATGCCTGCCAAATACACAACAGCCCAGAATGAAGCAACAATGAAGCGGTCTACCTAAAGCGTACACAAAGAGGCTCTGAGCTCACCTCTGTGGACTCCTCTGCTTTTCGTTTGGTTCCTCCCCTCTCGTTCTTCTCGTCGATGACCAGGGCACCTTCGTCCTCATCACTGCTGCCATCTGCATCAGCTTTCTCTGAACCAGCTGTATCCCCTGCTTCTTCTGAAGCGTTGTCCTTCTTTGATGACTTAAGGTAGAAAATTAATTTGGAGTGAAAATGAATAGAGTATAATGAAAGATAATTTTTTTTTGTTCTAAAAATTCACACACCTCGTAGTCTTCATGTGTCACAGTGGGGTTGTTCTCGATCTCCCACAGTCCCTCAGCAAAGCCTTTCCTCTTGTTCTGTTTCCCAAACTTCTCCTTATATTCATCATAGGAGAACAAATCCTTGGCACTCAGGAATGCCCTTTAGGAGGGTTAAAAAACAAAAATAATTAAGTTACATTTTATATTTACTGATTAATCTACTCAATATTTATTTTTTATTAGGTGGCAATTTGTGCTAGTTATTTTTTTGTATATTTATTTATTATTTATACTTTTCCAATAAGGAATTCAATGGCAATTGAATTGAAAAGTGCCAATAGTTACCAAAATATATTGATCGATTGACTTATATTATCGATTAATTGAAGTGACTTTAGAATCTTAAAGTGTATTTGTATACAAATGTACAATCAACTAGTAGGACTTTGACACCATGAACCAATTAAAAATACTCACGTTTCATGTGTTCCAAAAAAGAACACCCGGAGTTTGTTAGAGGTCGACTTAACTGCTCCTTCAGGTAACTCGTCAATCTGTGAATTAAAAACACAGCCTCTTAAAAGGGATGCCAATTCAATTCAAAAAACTTTATTTGTACCCAGGGAAATAATGAATCTACAAATCCTTCCAACTCTTTTAGACTATTAATTATATTCTAATACGGACGCAGTGACAAACACAGAAGATCAGGATCATAATCATAAAGAAAATATGAAATATTTGAAATTATAAAAAGACTGATCAGCAAATATACTTAAATACTAAATAATTTGGAACTTTTCCAAAATAAATTACTTAAACAGTTACTTAATTGTCAAAATCGTTGACCAATTACTTTACGTAAATGACCGATGAATCAATCTTTGAGCTCAGTGTAACTGGAGTCACACAGCCCAACAGTTATTTCAGCTTGATGAAATCTGTCTGGCTCCTGTTCAGTCCACTCTAATTTAACTACTAATGAGCCCATTGAGGGCAGTAGTCACTCTGCTTTGCTTTGAAACATCCTTGTATTGTACCATCCGGCTCCACCACTCTGCATGCATGTATTTGTGTTACAAAAGGGCACTAAAGTATAGGAAAGCACTATTACGATGACCAAGTGTGGCGTATGTTTGTCTCTGCCAGACAGGGCTTTTGGCATTTCCAGATAGGGCAACTGTGTCAGGATGGGTGGGGCACGGCCTGCAGCCAGCTGAGATGAGACAAAGCTGATAATACTGACAAAAAGGAGGGAAAGAGCCGAGACCAGTGCTTAAGGTCACTTTAATTTATGAATGATAGCAAAAATGCAGTAGTTGCCATTAAGAGGCACACTAAACACCGATGCATGTAACCCAATGCTTACTTTACAGCTGAAGGCCGAAACCCGAGGGTGGACATTTGTTTCTTGGCTTTTTCTGTTATAATTTTGGTTTAGTGCAATTCTCAAACAATTCTGGTTATTTTTTTATTCACAACTTTTATTTCAAATTAATTTAAGTCTAGGTGACACTACTAAGTAACGATTTTACCAGTTACAGGAGTGCCTTGACACTGAAGGTAACTGATCAGCCATGGTTGAGGTTTGTGCTCAATAAGTGCTTTCTATACACTAAGTCCTTTAGAATTAAGATTGAGTTGTTTTTTTTTTTAATTCGAATCAGAAAAGGCAATTGAACAGTGTGGAAAAGTGGGGCACGTTGTTGAGATACTGAAGACGTAAGCAGGTGTATTATGTGTGGGCAGCCATGTTATCAAGCACCCAGTACCCGGGCTGATTCACAAAACAGTGGCACACATGGTGACAACAGGGTTACGAATATGCCAGTTCCAGATACAATCACATTTAAAAGAAACATCAACTATCCCCTTACATTATTTTATGCATCATTTGCTACTCAAGTAAAGAAAACAGACAAAAACAACAACTAAATATTGTGAGATATAGGCCATTCTCACACCATGAGAATGAACACTACTGGTCAACTATGCTTGAAGGTGCACATCTTGGCGAATTAGGAAACACTAACCCAAATGATGACTTCTGTGTGGCGTTAGTGGACCAGGCAGACATTACGATATGAAGTTATAGCACTGTTTTAATTGGCCTGGGCCAAATAATTAAGTAATGGAACACACACGGTCACCTATCGCAGAGTGTGTGGAGGTGGGGAGACATGTTTACAGAGTAAACCACTGTTTATAGCTACACAGGCAGCCATGTGTAGCCGTAATGCAACAGCTTATTCATAAAAAAATACAACGTAGCACTTAGCCGAGTCGTAACATGGCTTCCAGTAAACAGCACAGTTTAAGTGATGTTTGCTACAGGGCGACTTCATGGCTGTGGGCGACATGACAACCTACAATACATCCTCCGACCACAACACTCTCTCGTCTACGTTTAAAGTTAGCATCAGTTAACAGGCCGCATCCAGACACCAGAGCAGCAAATTAAACTAATTCTGGCGTGAAAAGAGCATCTAGAATAAACATTCATATTCAGTGTAATAAGGAGTCTGGCTTTACGGTGAACCACGCGAAATATAACTATATAACTGTTCACAGCACGACAGAACAGGAGGTTAGCTGAGTGGTTTAGCTACACTGCGGGCTAGGCTAACTCTTGGTAGCTAGCTGCGTTTGGGCCTCTCAGGTAAACAGTGACAGGCGGGCAGACACTCAGAGTGAAGAGAAGCCTAAAACCGAAACAAGCAACATTAAATGGAGTGCTTACCCTCGCAGGCCAGTGTGGATAGCCCTTCATTTTAGCAAACACAAGATCACCAGGTTTGTATTCCTTTTGCCTGTTAGTCCTGGGCATTTTCTTGCAGAAAGTATTTCCTATTTAAAACGCAGTGGCTGTTTTAATTTATTTGCAAATGTGTTCGAATTGGAGAAGACTTGTAACAAACAAGCCAAGCGTCGTTTTGCCTGATAAAGCACGGCGCGGAGAACTGGAGCTAAGACGCAAAGGCGGGCGACTTTTTTTCGCGGCACGTTCTAACGACGTCCTAAATCAAACACCGACACTGTTTGGTCAATACGATATAATCCCGCCGTGCACTGGCTCGTCCCTCTTTGACTGTTTGGGTTTGAAATTGTAAGCCGCTTCCCTCTGCGGACGCGCCCCCAGCACCTGATGGAGTTGCACACTTAGCGCACCCTGTTGACTCCTAAAGGCAATGCCTCATGTACAACGCCAGCGTCAAAAGACCAGTCAATACATTCGCAATTACTATTTAGTTGGACAATAACTTTCCCTTTGTCCAAATGACTAATAAAATAGAACTTTTCTACAAAATTTTAGCATTCTGCGTTTAGGGTGCTTTTCTAAAAAGGTATCTAAAAAAAATAGGTGGACTAAATTAATATAGACCTAGATCTTGTTTGGTTCATACTATGTATTTGCCTTTTACAGGGACAGCTTCGGCAGCAGAACGTGCAGCAAACCACAATGACAAGAAGACAGTGACACTGTGTGCAGTACTGAAATGTCACCACAGACATGAACATTTATATACTGACAAAAACGCAGAGAGAGTCGTGTGGAGCTGATAGGCTTAATGAGCATTGTGTGAACTCATTTGACAATAGTTTGAATGTAAGAGACATTTGTTTATATTCAAATGAAACTCAAATGACCTTGGGGGCCGCCGAGCATCTTGTGTGGCCAGTAAGTGAAAAACAATTCATATGATCTTAAAATGACTGTATATCACATAATTCCTACATAATATTTCATATAATTTCAAAATAAAAGTGCCTGTGGTGATATGGGTAATAATTTAATTATTATGCAACATTAATCTACAAAAAAAAAACATGAATTTAAATTAAGCCATAGGGCCGCATATGGCCCGCAGGCCGCGAGTTTGAGACCTCTGCACAGCCATACACTCTTGAGCAAGTGGCCTTTTTAACATTAATTTTGATACACTCACGGTCCGTTGGGGGGCGGTAAGATACATATCAACTACACTTAAACAGACGAAGAAGAAGAATGCTGCGCAGAAACATGCGCAGTTGTAGCCTCTCTGAATAAATCATGAAGGCGAATGTTTTGATGGAGTCGAGGGACTAACTGGACACATTTGTTGATCTAACAACAGGAAAGTCGCTGTTTTGTGGCGTGAAAAACACCCATTGCACCAACAACCGACGTGCAGTGACAGCTGTATACTTACTAATTCAGCGAAATCGGTCGGTTTGCTAATGTCGTTCACTGCCGCGGCCTAGCTAACATTTCAGCTAGCACTGTTTTAAGTTGGGACAGTCCATAGATGCAAGGAGTTCTTTCTCACCATTCGCCTGGATTCATATTGTTATCAGTGGCTGTATTAATGAAAAGTTATCGTACCTGTTATTGACCTGCTCCTGGAGACCTCATCGAGTTAAAGTGGTCGTCCATGTTCACAAACTACTGCAGAAAAGCAATCCTCATCATCAGCAGTCATGTCTTTAGTCGCGTATGGCAGCAGTGATGAGAGTGATATCGAGGAAACTTCCCGCTCTGCTGTACCGGAGAGCAAATTCAGCTCGGGAGGACTTTTCTCACGCCTACCTGCTCCTAAAAAGACTGGAGCTGGGGGCAGAAAACACGATGGACCAGGCAAGGAGACTAAAATAAGTCATTCAACAGCGGGGGACAGCGCGTCTAATGACGACCTTCAAACATATAGAGGAGGGTTTTTGTCAAGTCTGCCGAAGCCGAAAAAGCGAACAGAACCGGTCAGGATCAGTGTGCCACAGATCCAGAGACAGGATGTGAGTCCAATTTGTTTATACCCATAATCTCTCCAGTGGTGTGTCCGTTTGTAATAAAACATCTGCGCTATTCTTGTCCTTAGTCAGACTCCGATGATGATGAACCAGCAAAGAAGAAAGTACCAACCCAGGTAAGAAAAAAATGAGTGTGAGAAAAATATTTTAATTTCTCTTTTATATTACACATGTGCATGTCGTTCCTGCCCTTGTTTTAAACACAGTTACAAAACAGAACACTTTCAGAACAAGGTTGTCTTCCCTTCAGGATTTTCAATACAGGTGCCAACCCCATCACTTGGATCATCCAGAGATCCTGTGCATTTTTCATTTGTAAATGGGAACATTTCTCTCTCTTATGTCTCTACTACTGATGATCACACTTTTTAGACTCGATTAACGAGAATAAAATAGATGAATGATTTCTAAAGTGATACGCTGGATTCACACATTATCTTTATGTCCATATCTCTTCTCATCCAGGGTGCAGGCTCAGGTCTTTCTGCCCTTCTACCAAAACCCAGAAACCTGACAGTGAGGGAGACTGCCAGGGTCCTGATTCCTCACACACTCACCAAACGGCAAGAACCCAAAGGACCTAAGCCTGGAACACCTGCTCAGGCTGTTCTCAGTTCTAGTGCATCTCCCTCTGCAATCAAAGCTGCAGCGAAATCAGCTGCTCTGCAGCTGGCTAAACAAATCGCTGCTGACGACCAAGATAACGAGGAGGACATAACCCCACAGAACTACTTCTCCTTAGGTGAAAGCTCCCCGCCCCTTCTTGCAACAGTCCCAAGCTTAGAACCTGAGCTGAAAGCCCCTGCAGAGCCTCTTTCTATCCCAGCTGCTGATGAGCCTGGTCTGTCTGATGCCCCCCTTGACTTTGGGGGCAACCAAGAGGGAGGTGGAGCATGGGGTGGTCAATCGTCTCAGTATCAACAGCCCATGACAGGCCCAGAGGCTTGCCCTCAGGTAACCATGACAGTTGCATATTATATAAAGACCCGATTTGTTACATCAGTCTTTCTGTTGAGGGTTTCCTTTAAAGAACAAGGCCAAACCAGACTGTCTTTGATAAGACTGATATAACAATGGTTTGTGGAAACAAATGACAAGTGCCCCTTTTTAGGCAATAATGCTCTAATGATAATGATCCTCAGAACTTTGTAGAGTTTGTATTGACAAGAACAGGCAGCAAATGATAGCCATGCATTTTTGTTTTCTTGGGCAGGAATATTATGATGAGTCATATTATCAAGATCCTAACCCAGAATTGTCAGAGGAGGCTGAAGAACCTGGCCAATCTGCCATGTTTGATGATGAAGCGGTAAGAAGTGCACTGCCTTTTCTCTCTAATACTTCCACGTTTATGTCTCACAACTGTGTGTTTTCTTAAACAGTTAACATTGCATCTGTCTCCTAAATATTTTCTGGTTTACTTGCTCCATATGACAAAGAAATCATTAAAAATACTTAGTTTTGTTTTATATAACCGTCAGATTAATCAATTATGAAAATAGTTTTTAGTTGCAGCCCGAGTGTCATGTTCATGATTTTTTTTCCCCCTCACATTATATTTAGTTCATGCGGCTGCAAGGGAAAAGGAACAGAGGCAAAGAGGAAGTCAAGTTCCTGGAGATCAAGGGAGATGACCAGCTGAGTGGTAACCAGCAGTGGATGACAAAGAACATGACGGAGGAGAAGCAGACCCGCCAGTCCTTCAGCAAGGTGACCTGATCTTTCTCTGTCACAATTGTTTCACAAACTCTTGTTTCTCTAACGTCTTGGTTTCTCTGGTTAAATGTATAAGCTACTACACACGTTCACATACTTACAGCATGAGCAGGAACAAAAGCTTTGTGTTGTTAACTTTTTGTCTTTACTTTACAGAAAAGAGGGGGACAGCCTACAGGACAACAGCGGCGTAAGCACCAGATAACATATCTCATTCATCAGGTCAGTGATGCTAAAGCTCAAATTATACTGTCTGCGTCTCTGCTTCTTTTCTTTTTTTACCAGATTATCTTACATGGTATACCACCACAATCAATTGATTTCTCTAGCCTAATAATTATCTGGCACAATTAACAGGAGCTACTAAACAGACGGCTACTAAAAGCTTCTGCAACCACATAATTCCTTTAGATTAGCTTTAGATTGTCTCAAAGTTAATTTGGAGCAGGATGCCAGTCAGTTTCTCTCAATATACCAAGAGTCAGCTCTAACAGTGAAACATGTCTGAACACATCATGCTTCATGTTTTAGTAAACCACAACCCTTTTGCTAACTTCATCTGTTTGCATGATTTGCTACAAAAAAAATCTAAGTATCAAAAAAAGCAGCTTGTCTTATATAGATACATTGACTATTCAGCAAATAATGTGACATGTTTTATACACACCATAAATAGTATTCTGTGTTTGAATAATCTCTCATAGTGGTGACAAGCATTTCAAATTGAATCATGATTAAACACTGGATTGTGGATTTGCCGGACGTGACATCATTTAAAAATATGAACCCTTTTTTGATAGGCCTTATTTTATAAATTGTCTTTCGACAGGCCAAGGAACGTGAGCTGGAGCTGAAGAATAACTGGGCGGAAAACAAGATAACGCGCCGGCAGACCCAGGCCAAATATGGTTTCTGATTGTCACAGTGTGGACTTGTGTAGAAAAACCTGAGATTTGCAGATTTCCCAAAAAAAGGGGAAGTATAAGTATAAACACCTTAAGACAGATTTGTCCTCTTGCTCTCCATCTTTTGTGTTGAACAGTGAATAACTGTTTGATCTGAACTGTGTTGCTCCCACATTTAAATTCTAGTTACAGCCATGAAATTCTCCTTTGGAAGTAGCTAACCGTTAATAAACAATTTCAATATTTTCTAAGATGCTGCTTAATTTACAAACTGTTCAACAGTGTTTTTGATTTACCTTTGGTCGGTCAGTGGTATATAGGGTGTAATTGTACCACAAAGTGGCCAATCATGTTTTAAATGTGTATGCTTCTTGTTCATCTGATCAGTGTATGACTCACTTTTTTGATGTTCCTATAGAATAGACTTGGCTCTCTAGCAGTCACTTATATTAGTAAGAGGATACCCCTGATGACATAGGAACTGACGTCATTAAAAAGCTGTGAAACATTACATACGTTAAGAACCATCAACTCAACTTTGCAGTATCCTGAATTGATTAATTCTTAATCAGTGCTGTCATAAGATCCTGATGTTTTATTATAGCTCATAGGGAGGAGGCTTTGAGCTCTTTATGTTGCTTCACTTTTCACGTTTCAAGATTTAGGGCAATTCTGGGGTCGAAATTAATTAAGAATACAAATCTGCTCGTGGTTTGCCTGCTTACAGTTGCCAGAATGTTTTAGGATGGCTGAATACTTCCGTCGAGGGAAAATGTTTAATTAGATGGGCAGCGCTTAAAAAGACCTTTTGTTTACCTTGTTCTTTTGTTATTCGTGCAGTTTAAATTATCAATAAACCTGATCCTATCCTGACTTGGTACCTTTCAATGCCACAGGAGTTTTTCTTAATTGTCACCTGTATCATAATGGCACAGGTGTTGCATATGGTAAAAAAAAAATAATAATAATCACAATACATTTTTTAGTTCCCTACATACTTGGAGGCAACATAACCTCTTGAAGTGCTCCTTCAATTGTATATATTACAACAGTTGTTTAATTGTACATCCTAAACCAACAGAGGGACAAAATGACATGACATTTATTCTTTGTAAGCCAGATGTAAAACATTTTAATACTTCAATAAACTGTATATGCATGTATAATGTGTATTACAGGTAAACACACTCAACTGAAAATGTGTGGATGTGTCAATTTGGAGTCATTTAATCTTTTTTTGGGCTGTCACTTGGTGGTGCTGTCGTGTCTTGTGTTGTCTGTGTACCTGAGGTTATTTCCTCAGCAGCCGAAGCTTCACCATCTTGACTCACAGAGTCTCTACCATCCTCATGCTCCGTTTCTACACTGGAAACTCCATCCACAAGAGCTTCATCTTCATCAACTGCCTCTGAAGTGCAAGCATCTGCCTGCTCTTGCTTTTGTATTTTCAACTGCCGCTGGTAACTTGCAGACTGGTCTTCATATGGCAACAGTGACATTGGGACACGAACTGTGTCTATTCCATTGATCTACAAGACAAAAATGGACAATATGAATTCTGGTTGAACAAAAGCCAGACTTCTGTTTTTTTAGCTTTCGATGGCACAAAAAGGTACTTTTCAAGTGTGATGAAAAACAAGTGAATCATGTTTACAAAAGAAAATGTTTTCTTTTTTGGCTACTATATTTTGTAGGAAGAAAAAAACATTTCTAATAGCATACATTGCAAACATATCAATAGTCAATAAGTCTATTCTAAAAGGCACTTCCAGCTTGGAGCTACATGCATGTACATGCATGCATGCAGAACAAACACTTCTTACCGTGACGTCACACCAATAGTCACCCACGTCCTTGATTGGCTCAAATGGAAGACTCAGTGCATGAAGTGGCACAACAACTCCCAGCTAAGAAACATTTAATGAAATGATTACTGAAGCACCTGTCACGTTGGGTAAATAGAGAAAGAAAGGATAACCTACAAACCTTCTTGAGAAACTGTCTACAGACGACCTCTTTAGTGAGCTGGAATTCTTCAGATGGCATTTTGTGTATGTTAAGCATGGAGCGTTTAAGGAACTCCATAGTCTGTAAAAAGAAAAAAAAAGGCAAATGTTCATCTGCAGTTTCTTCCATATTTGAAGAACTGAATAAGGTGGAAAAGCCAGGAAGTAGGGGCAGTCTTTGAAAGCTCAAAGTAGACAAACTCTCACCAGTAGTCCAGTGCGGGTTTGGATTCTATCCTCTGGCTTCCCCTCACGCAAAAGCTGTGAATAAATAGGTGACAATAAAAAATAGCTCACCTCTGCTGTGTAATATGTAGGTAAACATGCATATCAAAACAACATTATAGTGTGATACACACTCTTAACTCCTCCTCAAATATCTTTTTGTTTTCTGCTGATGGATACACTGCAAGACCCAGGGGCAGCAGCTTGTTCCGGCCAACTGATTTTTTCACAAACACAGTGTCTCCTCGCCCCCCAAGCTCTGTCAGAACACACAAATGTAATGGTGCACAGAGAAAATGAGATTACAATAATCAATGGTCCGATATATTCTTACTACACCCTCCAAAGCAGGAGGTCCATTTTTAGCCCCTAAACATTCCATTGCAAGTAAATTAGTTTGATTTCAGCTGTTAAAGACAACAATGCATTCTCACTTGGAACAGTCTCCGTTAGAATGAGCTCCATTTTCGGTGAGGGAGACTGTTTGGTGTCTTCAACCAGCTTGTAGATTCTGTGTCTTCGAGGGTGAAGCTTTGGCGATTTACCTTCTTTGGATAAGGGGACCTGCCACCATCGCTCCACCACAACTGTGTTCTGAGAAAATAAAAGGCACCCAGAAACTCAAAAGTGATTTCTACTAATCTGTACAGAACATTACATGCAGCTTTACACATAGCTCAGTGTATAAAGCACTAGTAGTGTACTGTAAAGCACTGACATTTTTACTGTACAGTTTTAAAGACATTTTGAATTAAAAGTCTCATATTAGCAAATTTTAAATCCAATTTGATAAACAATAAAACAAAAAATGTCCATAAATTCTGGACAAGACTATGTTGTGCTCATGACACCTACTACTTAAACTGTGTTGTCACCGATATCGACATCCCGTATTATTATAAAACATGTTTTGCATAAGAGCAACATTAAAGAGTGATGAATGTTTAATAGCAGAGGCTGTATTTACCTGAACAGGAGTCAGAGACAAACTCCTGCAGTTGACAGCAGTCTGCTTCAGCAGATCTTGAAGGACGCGCCGGCCTGAGCTCAACATGTTCACACACAACACCACTGAAATTCTCTTTAACTGTACTGTGTACAAACAAATCACCACGTCCACCTGCGTAAAGACGGTCCCTGCACCTTAAACACAACAGTTTATTTAAGTAAGCCTCTGTCACCGCTTGAGGAAACGCATGCTAGTTAATGCTAACATGAGTCGTTTTCAGTCATAGACGTCAAAGGACCCCACCAGCTGCAAGAGTGGTCAAAATTAATGCCTGAAATAAAGGATAATTACATTGGAAACAGTTTACAGAAAATTAAAATTGAACTATCCTGCAACGACTTGTTTCAACGTTCGTTATACTTTATTTTTTATTGGAGATTCGTTAGTTAAAGAAGATTTTAGAAATATGTGTTATCTTGATTTTATTTCGCAACTCTATCTTTTTTTTAATTACGTTTTTCCACGTATAGTTTTTAACTATATGTTTTGAAGAAATGTTCTTGAAATACACTTGTGTACCAAAGCACATGGACTGTACACTGTAGCACACGTCTAAAAAAAATATAATAATAATAATGTTGAATGCATTTTGCATTGCAAGGGCATCGCATCTTTCTCCTGGTTTTTATTCTAGTTTGTTGACATATTTACTACTCATCACTTGTGTTTCATTGTTCACACGTTAACATGTAATAAAGTTTTGTTGTTTTTGTTCCATGTATGACGTTAAGGTCTGTGGGGGCGTGGCCTGAGAGGGGGAACGAAACATGGCGGAGTACGAGGAGGAAGTGCAGCACAAGATCTGTGTCCAGAGAAGTCTGCTCGACTCTGGACTGAAGTCTACAGGCACCGGTTAGTGTCTCTCTTTATCTTCATATCTATCTATATGTGATATAAAAAAATAACCATATTTGAACCAAGTAAACAAACATAAACGACGTGGAACATATTTACAGACGAACACTAAAACAAAAACAGAGTCATACCAGGGCTGGACTTACATCTGTTCAGTCATCTGTCACTTCAACCAAAAAAATGTTTCAAAAATGATCCCATGTTCTCACATAGGTCTCCCTTCCCTTACATTACAATGGATTAAAAAGGACTAAATTAAAAATCATCCAACCAATGAAAAGGAAAGATACTCGTTTTACAATTATGACCACTCTTATTGTTGTCATTGAAGACTAGTTATGGCGTAGCTTTAATTAGGTAAGATTTTGTTAAGCAGCTGAAATGTGTATCCCTGGTCTCCCCACTGCCAGCCATGTTGTCATTATGAGGGTGTCTCTGTTGTTTTCTCAGCAGTAGGGGCAGTGCAGAGCTCTGTCAGCTGAATGTAAGAAGCCAATTGTGTCAGTACAGCCACATAAAAAAAAACATTTATGTCTTTAAAGTTTCTCTACTCTCTTCCACAGGCAACCGACAGCTGTCCGTGAGTAAAGTGGAGTTGGAGTGGAGCTCTGGTGAAGAAGAGTCCACCCACATCAAAGAGGAACAGGAGGAATCGCGCATCTGTAAGGAAGAGCCACATGTTCAAGGTCTGGAGGACAACGATATCATTGAGTTCACATTCAGTCCTGTCACTGTGAAGAAGGAAGATGATGAAGAGGAGACTGAATCTTCACAGCTTCATCAAAGGCACACTAAGGAGAACAGAAAGGACTGTCAACTAACCAGGAACTCATGTCCAGATGGACATTTAGGACCACTTAGTGAAGGCCATGCTTCTGAATTGTCTGCATTTAAAACTGAAGTCAAAGAGGAAAAAGGTGAACCTCAGTCTGGTTTAAACACCAAAAACAACCTCCTACCTGCTGTAAATGGTACGACATCTACAAACAAGAAGAAACCATTTAGTTGCTCTGAGTGTGATAAGAGATTTGACTTTAATTTCCAACTCACCAGACACATGTTAATTCACACAAGAGAGAAACCCAGCTGCTCAGTATGTTGTAAAACATTCAGGCAAAAGGCTTATCTGAAGTTACATGAGAGGACTCATACAGGAGAGAAACCATTTCATTGTGTTGCATGTGGTGAGAAATTTAGCAGCAAGAAAACTCTGAAGAGACATGTCGTAAGTCATGCTGGAGAGAAGTCATATATTTGCTCTGAATGTGGCTATAGCTTTGACCGGAAAGGAGAACTGCTGAGACACATGGTAGTTCATACTGGAGAGAAACCGTTTAAATGTGTTGAATGTGGTAAAAGATTTACCCAGAAGATAAATTTAGAGAGACATGGGAGAACTCACACTGGAGAGAAGCCCTTTAGTTGCTCACAGTGTGGCAAAAGATTTGGCCGAAAGGAAGAAGTGCAGAGACATATGTTAATTCATAAAGACGAGAAACCGTTCATCTGTTATGATTGTGGTCAGTAACCTTCTAAAGATACACATGAGAACGCAAACAGGAGAGAAACCATATAGTTGCTCCATGTGGGGTAAAAGGTTCAATCAAATAGGAGATACAGTTGTGCTCATAAGTTTACATACCATGGCAGCATTTATGATTTCTTAAGCCTTTTTCAGAGAATATGAATGATAACACAAAAACTTTTCTTGCACTTATGGTTAGTGGTTGGCTGAAGCCATTTATTGTCAAACAACTGTGTTTACTTTTTAAATCATAATCAGGACACAAACTACATAAATGACCCTGATCAAAAGTTTACGCCCCAGTTGTTAATAGCGTGTATTGACCCCTTTAACATCAATGACAGCTTGAAGTCTTTTGTGGTAGTTGTGCATCTTCTCAGATGTTAAAGCTGCCCATTCTTCCTGGCAAAAAGCCTCCATTTCCTGTAAATTCTTGGGCTGTCTTGCATGAACTGCATGTTTGAGGTCTCCCCAGAGTGGCTCAATGATATTGAGGTCAGGAGATTGAGATTGCCACTCCAGAACCTTCATTTTATTTTGCTGTAGCCAATGACAGGTCGACTTGGAGCATTGTCATGTTGGAATGTCCCAGCTGTCCCAGCGCAGATTCCAGGCTGATGAGTGGAAATTTTCCTCCAGTATTTTTTGATAACTTTCTGTTCTGCAATCATCTTGCCATCAATTCTGACCAAATTTCAGCCAACCACTAACTATTTAGTGAAAGAAAAGTGTTTGTGTTTTTTCATTCATATTCTCTGAAAAATGGCCAATAAATACAGGAGACAAACTATTTAAGACTGGCGAACTGTCCAGGGTGAACCATATGTCAGCTGAGGTAGGCACAGAACACTGTGACCCTCCAGTGGAGGTAAATGATGGATGGATGTTCTTTTTATGCCAATGTCCATGCGAGAACACAGAAGGAAAAGCTGTGGGTTATTCACAGAAAGCCTGAATGTTCCTTTCAATCATTTTCAACATGTCTGCAGGCAAATTTCTCTTAAAACAAAATTTAGTATAGCAGAGCAGAGAAGGCTGAGGAGGAATAGACCCAGAACCAGGTACTGAGATCAAAACGACATGGAGGATGATTTAAAGGAGACATGTGAGCTGTGGTTTTCAAATACATTCAAATGTGTTTTTGGCAGTGATATGAGACATTGTATTTGGGAGAAATCACCCTTTGTCATATTTATTTTTTAAATATATTCTCTGGGTGTAAAACATGTCACATGTCTTCTCCATTACAGAGTCAAAAATGTAAAAATGTGGCTTGACCTACTTGAAATGTATAGAACCAGAATGGACCGATGTGACTAGGTCAAGTCTGGCTTTCTCCCTTATCCTGAATTACTTAATTCTGCTCTTGTGAAATAGCCCTCTGAGTTGTCAGTGTTTCCATACACTACATGGAGTTGAGTCATTCAAAAACAAACTGACATCTGAAAGTGTTAAAGAAATTGTATGAATCATAACATTTAACCAAAAAAAGGTAATATAAATGACTGGCAGCTGGGAAACGAGAATAAACATATTGTAGAAACAAAACAAATACTTTGTTCCTTTTTTTTTTAATGTATGACGTTAGGGTCTGTGGGGGCGTGGCCTGAGAGGGGGGAACGAAACATGGCGGAGTACGAGGACAAAGTGCAGCGAAGTATCTGTGTCCAGAGAAGGCTGCTCGATTCTGGACTGAAGTCTACAGGCACCGGTCAGCGTCTCTATTTATCTTCATATCTATCTATATGTGATAAACAATAATACAACTGAGTATTAGGACCACATTGAGGAAAAAAAAACATTTTCACAGACTTCCAGAATTAAGTCCTAATTTACGAGAATAAAGGCGAACATTTCTGATATTAAAGTCGTACATTGACGAGAATAAAGTCGTAATATTCTAACCTGTTGTTTAAGAAGAGGAGAGTTAGTTAACATGAGGGCCGTGTACTTTAGAGTAGGTTTCACGAACAAGGGGATACTTAATCTTTTGGCACATCAGCATCACATTGTCACAAGTATCAGGACTTTTAAAAGAATATGCAAAAAAATGCATGTTTTCCGCCGAAAGAACCAGGCGGACTTGGAGGAAATTGCTACTTTTGTGGAGGGGAAAATAGCTGGAACTGGTCGACTGCAGGGTTATCGGTGGATGCATCAGCGGGACATTCAGATGGGTTTTGTGGTTTCTCAAGAAACAATCCGAATGATAATTCATTTTACCTCTTGTTCACTGGAACTTTATTCAAATAGTATGAACAGACATACACAAATGGAGCTGTCAACTCTCAGACATTCACTTCCGGTCCGTCACTCTCAGACGTCCGTGCACAACATGAACAATGACAACAATTCCCATTGTTACAGACGCCGGCAGTACAGTAAGACGTTATTCTCGAAGTTTCCTCAATGTGGCACTAATACTCAGTCGTAAAATAACTGTATTTGAACTAAGTAAATGAACATAAACGTTGTGGGACATCTTTACAGACGAACACTAAAACATAAATGGAGGCATATACTAATTCTACCAATGTCGTTGCATTGGAGACATATTTCATCCTTGAACTGCAGTAACTATAACTGCCGTAGCCTGCAGGGGCGGGGCTGAAAACATTGATTATGTGATCATAACTGCCCATAGGAGATCAACAGTCCTCCTACTACATACGGTTTCCTCAAACGCACAACATAACATACCTGAATGTTGTTTCTCAAAACGTGGATTGTGGATTAAGATGCGATTTTCCAGTTATGTTGGATTAGTTATGCCTCAGATTAATGAAAGCAGTGGCACTTCTGTTGCCATGGAGACCAGGCTAACATGTTTTTAATGCTTAGACCAGGCTCATCTGATCAGTCATCTGTCACTTCAGCCAAAAACATGTTTTACACTTATTCCATGTTCTTGCATATTTTAGGTCTCCCTTTCCTGCCTTACATTACAATGGGTTACAAAAGACTAAAGGAAAAACATCATCCAACCAATGAAAACAAAAGGTACTCCTTGTTTTATAATTATGTACTCTTATTGTTATTGATGAAGACTACCTCATGGCATAGCTTTAATTAGGTGAGTTTTAAGCAGCTTTTTAAGCAGCTGAAATGTGTATCCCTGGTCTCCTCACTGGCAGCCTTTATGAGCGTGTCTGCCTGTCTCTGTTGATTCTCGGCAGTAGTCAGCCGAATGTAAGAAGCTGACTGTGTCAATACAGCCACATTTAAAAAAATAATAATAAACAAACATGTCTTTAAAGTTTCTCTACTCTCTTCCACAGGCAACCGACAGCTGTCAGTGAGTAAAGTGGAGTTGGAGTGGAGCTCCGGGGAAGACCTGGAGTCCACCCACATAAAAGAGGAACAGGAGGAACTGTTCATCTGTAAGGAAGAGCCACATGTTCAAGGTCTGGAGGACAGTGACATCATTGAGTTCACATTCAGTCCTGTCACTGTGAAGAAGGAAGATGATGAAGAGGAGACTGAATCTTCACAGCTTCATCAAAGGCACACTAAGGAGAACAGAAAGGACTGTCAACTAGCCAGGAACTCATGTCCAGACAGACATTTAAGACCACTTAGTGAAGGCCATGCTTCTGAATTGTCTGCATTTAAAACTGAAGTCAAAGAGGAAAACAGTGAACCTCAGTCTGGTTTAAACACCAAAAACAACCTCCTACCTGCTGTAAATGGTACGACATCTACAAACGAGAAGAAACCATTTAGTTGCTCTGAGTGTGATAAGAGATTTGGCTTCAATTTCCAACTCACCAGACACATGTTAATTCACACAAGAGAGAAACCCAGCTGCTCAGTATGTTGTAAAACATTCAGCCAAAATGCTTATCTGAAGTTACATGAGAGGACTCATACAGGAGAGAAACCATTTCATTGTGTTGAATGTGGTGAAACATTCAGGCAAAAGGCTTATCTGAAGTTACATAAGAGGACTCATACAGGAGAAAAAACATTTAATTGTGTTACATGTAGTAAAACATTTAGCAGCAAGAAAACTCTGAAGAGCCATGTCGCAAGTCATGCTGTAGCGAAGTCATACAGTTGCTCTGAATGTGGCTATAGCTTTCAACGGAAAGGAGAACTGCTGAGACACATGGTAGTTCATACTGGAGAGAAACCGTTTAAATGTGTTGAATGTGGTAAAAGATTTACCCAAAAGATCAATTTAGAGAGACATAGGAAAACTCACACTGGAGAGAAGCCCTTTAGTTGCTCACAGTGCGGCAAAAGATTTGGCCGAAAGGAAGAAGTGCAAAGACATATGTTAATTCATAAAGACGAGAAACCGTTCATCTGTTATGATTGTGGTCAGTAACCTTCTGAAGATATATTATATGAACAAATACCCACCCAATAAACTCTGTCCCAGCTTACTTGTATTCTATATTATGAATGTCTTCTGCATTATCTTCAGCCATTTTTATTAAACATTTTTAAATGAAGGTTATGTTATTCTTTAACATTTATGTATCTCACAGGAGATTCTGATCTACTGCAATTTTTTTCATTAGTGAGTTCAACTGTTATTTTGATACTGTTGTGTATTAAATAATTAATACAGATTTACCTATGTAACACAAACGCATTCTCTATAGACTATGGTGCAGGAGAGTGGGTGGTTTATTAAGGACCCCACCAGCTGCAAGAGTGGTCAAAATGAATGCCTGAAATAAAATATGATCACATTGGAAAAAGTTTACAGAAACTTAAAATGTAACTATCATACTATGCAGCTATTTGTTTCAACGATTGTTGTCCATTTTGTATTGGAGATTAGTTAAAGCCATAAAAAATATTTTTAGAAATATTTATTATGTTGATTTTACTTTCGCAACTCTTATCTTTTTTAATTAAATTTTTTCCTCGTTTAGTTTTTTTTAAATGTCTTTTTTTATTAATACCTTTCCTTAAAATACACATATATCAAAGCACATACTGTATATGTAACACTGTACACTGTAGCACACGTGTAAAAATATCGACAAAACACAACAAACAAAAAAATAAGAAAATCTAAAACAAATCACACTTCACGGACATAAATAAAAAGTTAATGAATCACTTATGTTTTATTGTTCACACGTTAACATCTTGTAATAAAGTTTTGTTCCTTAAATGTATGACGTTAAGGTCTGTGGGGGCGTGGCCTGAGAGGGGGAACGAAACATGGCGGAGGACGAGGAGGAAGTGCAGCACAAGATCTGTGTCCAGAGAAGTCTGCTCGACTCTGGACTGAAGTCTCCAGGCACCGGTCAGTGTCTCTATTTATCTTCATATCTATCTATATGTGTTATAGAAAATAACGAAAATTGAACCAAGTAAACAAACATAAACGACGTGGGACATCTTTATAGACGAACACTAAAACATAAACAGAGGCATATTCTAATTCAACGAGTCTCGTTGTATTGGAGACAGATTTCATCCTTGAACTGCGGTAACTAGACCTGCCGTAGCCTGCAGGGGCGGGGCTTAAAACACTGTGATCATGTGATCATAACTGCCCGTAGGAGATCAACAGTCCTACTATACTGTTTCCTCAAATGCACAACATAACATTCATTAATGTTGTTTCACAAAACGTGGATTGTGGATTAATCAGTTTCCACTTATCTTGGATTAGTTATGTCATATGTCACTTCAACCAAAGACATGTTTTACACTTATTCCACGTTCTTACATATTTTAAGTCTCCCTTCCCTGTCTTACATTACAATGGGTTTTAAAAAGACTCAAGGGAAAAATATCATCCAACTAGGGATGTCACGATTATAGATTTTCTTGGTACGGTTATTGTCAGAGAGAATTAATCATGATTTTACGATTATCACAGTTATTATGCGTTTATTGATTTCACAGCACTATGAATGTGTAAAATCACATGAACACTGCTTATAGGTCTTAAAGGTTTCATTAACAGTATTTATATCTTTTGATACAAATATAACAAAATTATGTAGCAACAAAGTAAAGTAACCAAAAAGTACAAGAGATATGACAATAATTCTTGTGTGGCGAACCATGAGAATTACAACTGGGCCTCCACCTCAGCCATCATTGCAGAGGAAATAAATCATTGCGGGGTAAAAAAAAAAAAGGAACAGTAAGATGAATTGAAAGCGTTTAACAACTGCAATCCTTTTAAGGATGTTAACAAATAGACCATAACATCAATAACATTCTCCGCAACAAGAAACATTCTCAACAAATTACTTCATATGATCTCATACGAACACACACACATATATTTAATTAATTTAATACTCTTATTTTTTGGTCCAGAATTTGTTTTAGGCCTGATTTATTCCCGCTTTAAGCTCTGTCAGCTGAATGTAAGAAGCGGACTGTCAGTACAGCCATATTTAAAAAACTTTAAAGTTTCTCTACTCTCTCCCATAGGCAACCGACAGCTGTCAGTGAGTAAAGAAGAGATTCCTGTGCAGAAGCAGGAGTTGAGCTCTGGTGAAATCCTGGAGTCCACCCACATTAAAGAGGAACAGGAGGAGGCACATTTACAAGGTCTGGAGGACAGTGATATCATTGAGTTCACATTCAGTCCTGTCACTCTGAAGAATGAAGATGATGAAGAGGAGACTGAATCTTCACAACTTCATCAAAGGCACACTAAGGAGAACAGAAAGGACTGTCAACTAGCCAGGAATTTGTGTCCAGATGGACATTTAGGACCACTTAGTGAAGGCCATGCTTCTGAATTGTCTGCAGTTAAAACTGAAGTCAAAGAGGAAAAAGGTGAACCTCAGTCTGGTTTAAACACCAAAAACAAACTCCTACCTGCTGTAAATGGTAAGACATCTACAAACGAGAAGAAACCATTTAGTTGCTCTGAGTGTGATAAGAGATTTGGCTTCAATTTCCAACTCACCAGACATATGTTAATTCACACAAGAGAGAAACCCAGCTGCTCAGTCTGTGGTAAAACATTCAGCCAAAAGGCTTATCTGAAGTTACACGAGAGGACTCATACAGGAGAGAAACCATTTCATTGTGTTGCATGTGGTAAAAGATTTAGCAGCAAGGAAACTCTGAAGAGACATGTCACAAATCACACTGGAGAGAAACCATTTAGTTGCTCTGAATGTGGCAATAGATTTAACCTGAAAGGAGAACTGCTGAGACACATGGTAGTTCATACTGGAGAGAAACCGTTTAAATGTGTTGAATGTGGTAAAAGATTTACCCAAAAGAACAATTTAGAGAGACATACAAGAACTCACAGTGGAGAGAAGCCCTTCAGTTGCTCACAGTGCGGCAAAAGATTTGGCCGAAAAGAAGACGTGCAGAGACATATGTTAATTCACACAGATGAGAAACAGTTCATCTGTTATGAGTGTGGTCAAGGGTTTAACTACAGCAACCTTCTGAAGATACACATGAGAACGCACACAGGAGAGAAACCATATTGCTGCTCGGTGTGTAGTAAAAGGTTCAATCGAATAGGAGATATGCAGAGACACATGAGACTTCACACAGGAGAGAAACCGTTCAGCTGCTCTGAGTGTGGTAAAAGATTTAAACAAAGCGCCCAACTGAAGGTACATGTGAAATTTCATACGGGAGACAAACCATTTAGTTGCATTGAATGTGGTAAGAGATTTTTCTTTAAGTACATGCTGAAGTCGCACTTAAGAATGCATACAGGAGATAAGCCATTTAGTTGTTCTGAGTGTGGAAAAAGCTTTATACAAAAGAACTGTCTGAAGGCACATGAAAAAATTCATACAGAAGAGAAACTAAATGTGGTGAAAGATTTAGCTGAGAGGATGAACTGGTGAGTCACACTGAAGAGAACATATTTTTATATGTATGTTTCCATTTATGCCAATGTCTATGTGAGAACAGGTGTGGATTATTCACAGAAAGCCTGTGAATAATGTTTATATTCTCTGGGTATAAAACATGTCACATGTCTTCTCCATTACAGCGTCAAACATTTTTACCTTGTGCTCGAACACAGAAAACTACTAAAGTGCATTTATCTGAAATAGTTAGGTCTGGCTTGACCTAGCCTGGCTTGGTCAACTTGAAATTTATAGAACCAGAATGGACTGATGTGACTAGGTCAAGTCTGGCTTTCTCTGTAATCCTGAATTACTTAATTCTGCTCTTGTGAAATAGCCCTTGGAGTAAAGCCAGTGTTTCCAAAACATCAAAGCATATATACACTAGATACACTTCATGGAGTTGAGTCATTCAAAAACAAACTGACATCTAAACGTGGTAAAGAAAATGTATGAATCATAAAATGTAACCAAAAAAAAAATGACTGGCAGCTGTGAAACGAGAATAAACATATTGTAGACACATAACAAATGCTCACCCAATAAACTCTGTCCCAGTTTAATTGTATG
Organism: Microchirus variegatus; assembly: GCF_963457635.1. Classification (NCBI taxonomy): domain Eukaryota; kingdom Metazoa; phylum Chordata; class Actinopteri; order Pleuronectiformes; family Soleidae; genus Microchirus; species Microchirus variegatus. The sequence goes on from NC_139814.1 coordinate 11,216,106, forward strand.
ATATATTATGTATGTCCACTGCATTATTTTGCCATTAAACAGCCATTTTTAAATGACCTTATTCTTAAGCACTTATGTGTCACACTGATCTACTGATCTCTGCATTAGTGAGTTCAACTATTGTTTTGATACTTTTGTTTCAAATTAATTCAGATTTAACACTAACACATTATCTATAGACTATACTATATCTATAGATATATAATATTATATCTATATATAATATTACATATTATAATAATTATAATAAATAAGTTAAAAATAATTATAAATATCTAATATTATATTATATAATTATAATTATTATATAAATGATCGTTATTATGTTAGTTTTGTTTTGTTTAATTTGGTTTTCCAAAGCAACAACCCGTGTGTCCGGAAATAACGTTTGTTTTTAAAAACAAAAGTCTGACGTCACAGTCTTTGGGGCGTGTCCTGTGACTTTCCGCTCCCCTGTACCGGAAGCGACCTCACAGTGGTGTTTTGTGGTAACATGGCGGTTTGCGAAGACAGTTTGAAGCGGTCAAAGCGGGGCATCTGTACTCGGAGGAAGATGCTCAATACTGGACTGAAGCCCGAAGTGACAGGTCAGTATTTCCCTCTTTTCCACCTTTGTGTAACCAGCCTAAAACCGACTACGGCTTTGGTAGCTATAGCCATTGAGGCGAACTGTTGCTACGTTTTTTAAAAATAACTTTATTGAAATGTACAATCCCTACAACAAATACAAAAGTACGTTGTGATCAAATGTGAACCATCCATTATCTACAGCTTTATCGTGCACCGTGTGTGATAATGTGAGTCGTGCTTACAGGCAACAGACAAGCACTGGAAAAAAAATATGAGCCATCATTTGATTATGCAAATGAATGCCCTTGATCCATATAAGGTGCATTTGAGATATATTTCGTCTGACTGCGGCAACCGGAGTTCCCGTTGCATGTACGGTCGGGGTTTAGAATAAGCGAGACAAAAATCAATAGTGTTTAAACAAATGTCTGAAGGAGTTTGAGTTGTTTCCTCTGCAAAAAAATTGGATTATATAAGACTATACACGGTTTTAGACAAATTGTGGCTGATTAAATGCCATGAAGATTCCCTGAATGCAGCTTGTCTGCTCCAGACCAAGCCAACAATCAGGTTTAATCCTGGTTCTCTGTTCTCATCCATGTTTGGACTACGTTGATTCAATCATCTTGGATTAAAATACCACTGGATAAAAGAAGAAAAATATGCTCTAATAAGGGGAAAATGTTATAATTATTATAAGTCTGTTACTAAGAACACATACATTCCCTCAGGACAATACCAGCAACTAATACAGCTTTACTTAAAAAACACCAACTATACTTAAGTGTGTCTCCTCTCTCCCACAGGTGACCAGCAACTGTTGGTGAGTAAACGAGACGTCCCCCATGAGCAGCAGGAGAGGAGCTCCAGTGAAAACCTGGAGTCCCTCCACATTAAAGAGGAACAGCAGGAAGTGTGGACCAATCAGGAGGAAGATGCGCTTCAAGGTTTGGAAGACAAAGATGTCATTAAGTTTCCATTCAATCCTGTCACTGTGAAGAATGAAGACGATGAAGAGGAGCCTGAATCTTCACAGCTTCATCAAAGTCGCACCAAGAAGAACAGAAAGGACCGTCGAGGACGTTTAGGCCACGCTTCTGAATTTCTTGCAGTTAAAACTGAACTCAAAGAGGATGGTTGGAATGAGAACAGTTACCAGCCGACTGGTTTAAACTCAAAAAATGACAAGAAACCATTGAGTTGCCTCGAGTGTGATAAAAGATTCAACTGGGAGATACAACTGCTAAGACATATGTTAGTTCATACAGGCGAGAGACCATACAAATGTGACGAGTGCGGTAAAGGATTTACCCAAAATGGCAACCTGTACAGACACATGAGAACTCACACGGGAGAGAAACGCTTTAGTTGCTCACAGTGCGACAAAAGATTTAGCCGAAAGGAAGACATGCAAACACATATGTTAATCCATACGGGAGAGAAACCATACATCTGTTGTGAGTGTGGTCATGGATTTATTTCCAAAACGCCTCTGAAGATCCACATGAGAACTCACACAGGAGAGAAACCATATAGTTGCTCAGTGTGTACCAAGAGATTCAGTGGAATAGGAGATATGCAGAGACACATGAGAACACACACAGGAGAGAAACCTTTCAGTTGCTCCGAGTGTGGTAAAAAATTCAAACAAAGTTCCCAATTGAAGGTGCATGAAAAAAGCCATACGGGAGAGAAACCGTTTAGTTGCATTGTGTGTGGTAAGAGCTTCCTCTTTAAGTATGTGCTGAAGTCACACGTGAGAATTCACACGGGAGAAAAACCGTTTAGTTGCTCCGAGTGTGGCAAAAGATTTAAAGATAGGTCCCAACTTAAGGAACATGAAAAAAGTCATACAGAGGACAAACCATTTAGTTGTATTGCATGTGGTAAGAGATACCGCTTTAGGCGCTTGCTGAAAGCACACATCAGAATTCATACGGGAGAAAAACCATTTAGTTGCTCCGAGTGTGGTAAAAGCTTTACGCATAAGCAAACTCTGAGGGTACATGAGAAAAGATCACATGGAGGAGAAACCATTTAGTTGCTCAAAGTGTGGATTATACGAAAGAAAAAATGGTGAGACACGTGACAAGTAGAACATGCATGACAATAAATTATTATTTTAAAAAAAAGCAGATTGCAGATTGTTGTTGCAAAAGCCCACGTGAAAACGTAGCATGATATCCAAAGCTTTCAATAACTCATAGTGGGCCTGGATGTCATGGACATAGTCCTGCTGTTGGGAACATGTCTGACTCAAACACCTGGACCCAAAGGTCTCTGAAGTAAAGGCCTTACAACAGAGAGAACTCAGGAGGACCAGAAGCAGCCAAGAACCCAGTATCACTTTACAACCAGTTACTGTGGACAAGACAATGGAGACCAACAGACTTTTAGAGGTTTAGAGCCACTCTAAACTAAATTTGTGGTTGAAAATTTCTGCCATTGTTTTGCAGTTATTAAAACAAAAGACTAAGAAAAAAAAGTTGTTCTTCAGTATTTCTTTATTCAAGCTGTGTTCATCTCGTACATTAATGGTGGTACAGACCAGAGAATACTTGATACACAGTACTAAATTGCAATATTAATACACAGAATACTAATATCTATGTAGAATGAATCTCATTACTGGATGAATATTAGCTATTCACTGTCGCACATTCTACTGGTTCAGATGTGTTGAGAAGTTGCTACACTTGCATGTAGGGCATCTTTGAGCAGTTTAAGGAGCTGCTTTTTACTGCTTACCGACGACAATAAAAGTATAATAAAAGTATCCCTCAACAGCAGAATCCGTATCACCACCGTGATAACTTGTGACAAATTCCACTCCTTTAATATCCACTGTAACAGGGTAGCCGTGCATCCTTAAAATGTCATTAAAACTGTTATATGCTGCTCTTAAATACATTACTCATGGATCTTTTTTTCTATAAACAGACAAAAGTAAACTTGAATGAGTCATTGAATGACACACATGCTATGCCTATATTTATCGTGTTTTTGGTCTTAAATTTCATTCAAGGTGGCATTAAAAAGGTCTTCAAAAGTCTTAAATTTGACATGCTGAGACCTGCAGATGCCCTGTGCAATATCACAGACCACGATTTAAATCACACATCACCAGCGATAGGTTCTGCAGAATTACTTGTTGCACCGTAGGAAGAATTACGGTTGGGTATGAGGTGCCGACTTGCCCTTATGGTTTTACAGCACATGAGTACAGCGACGCAGCAGCTAGAGACAATTACAAGAGACAGAAATACCCACGTGAAGGTAATGACAGCAAAAGCAAACTGGAAGGTAATCTTGTGACAGTACTGATCGTCTCCTGGTGTGTAGCTGGGCGGGTATACAGAGTACACCCAGACGGAGCCTACAGGGGACAGACGGCACATATTAAAGGGATAGTTATGGTTTGGTTGTATGGTTGTAGAGGTATTGGTGCATAAACAAAGTAAGTTTACATGATATTAGAAAAAAACATTTATTGTGTTTGTGAGACTTAAACCAGTCTTTTAAAATACGTTAGTCCATCTAAAATTGTAGAAAATCCTATTTTTAAAGTCGGACTAACACACAAAGAATGCGATTAGGAATCGAGACCTTTAGATCACCTTTTCTGACTTCAGACAGAAGTTTGTAAACCGCTTAATCCTGCCCCACACTTGGCCAGATTACTGTCCCGATCTGGACCTAACGACAATCGTGCGTGTCTTCCAATTTTAGGCTAGCAGCAGACTCTTCCTGATTTAAAAACATTAGTATTAAACATGTTTCATATTTACGACTAAACAACGATTGGGGTGTGAGCAGAACCCCACAATAACCAATGAAAGTGAGTTGACCGGGAAACGAATGTTGCATACTTTTGTTTTCGAACCGTGACTTGTACACGTCAAGTTGATCCCGTCTTCTCAGCCACAACGTCATCCACAGTTTTTTTGCATTTCTCAGCACAAAACATCGCACACAGAGGAGCTATTAGTTGACAACGCAGACTGTTCGCCTCCATGTCTATTTATATTCTGATTACTTTAAATCACGCAAGTTTTTGAGATCCCAAATCCCTGGAAACTCCTTACTGAAATCATTTGAATTAATGCCAAGTGTATGGTCCTGCGTCTTGACTCTCGTCTAGTCAGTGCTTTCTCTGGATTAAAATATTGAAAATCCTTAAAAAGGTGTGTTGTTGTGTCTGTGGTCTCCAAAGTTTTTAAAATCAAGTCAGATTTGAAAATTGGAGCAGGCTTTACTCTCCCACACCAAAGTCCATTGAGAAATTGCCTATCATATGTTTTTGCTGGTGTCCTCACTGGCAGCTATGGTAACATCGAGAACAAGGTTCTTATCAAAGCACAGCACAGTCACAGCACTTACTTTGCTCAAGTACCTCTTACAACTACGGTTAAAACTGTGAACTTTCCCTTTAAACAGCATTTAATTGATTCAGTTCTGAACTTAACTAATCTAAGAAACTGAAATCCTTTATCTTGACAAGCTTTTTAATGATCCTTCCTGTGCTAAGCTATGAGAGGAAATGGTTTGATATCATTTCCTCTAGCAACAATATCATTTATGATTTCAAAACAAGTTTCAAGGGTTTTTATTTTGACCATTTACCACACTGAAAACTTAAACTGAAACTTTTTTTAAATATATTTTTTACAGTTAAAATTAAAACTGAAATATTTGTCTGATATTTTCTCTCACCTGCAATGAACCAGCAGAAACAGAAGAGGTGTAAAAAGGTTGTGAATGTCGACCACAGCATGAAGACAGCACCATCTTTCCAGGTGCTTTTGGTGGTGGTGATGCAAAGAGCGAGGAGGCTGGCTGCTCCAAACACTATCAGGAAGATGGGGATGTTGGGTTGTACTGGACAATAGCTCAGATGCATGGCCCCTAAGATGCAGCAGTGCAATATGAGATACTCACATTTGGAACAAAATCATACTTCTTCATGCCAAAAGTAACAACATTTCAAACATACCCAATCCAATGGCAGCAATCATCACCATCCACCACATAATACTCAATACCACTAAGAAAGAGGGAGACAGCCAGCAGTCAAACACAATAGTACAAAAGAAACGTATGAATGTGACTGACAACAATGTTCTTACCAAGTGCTGCAACAGCCACGGCAACTTGAGGCGTGAATTCCTCTTGTGGAGATGGTTCCATATCTACTGCAGAGAAAGAGGAGGCATAAGTCATAAAATATACACAAGCAGCAGCAGAAGTGTTTCACTGTACCTGTTCAGCTGCGAGAGGAGACACTTTAAAGCCCGTCTTCTTCTTCAAATCTTCTCTAAATGAGGAACATTAGCGCTTGTTGCCGAAGTTAACACTTTGCAGGATGTTAAGACACAATGATAGAAGCCAAAGTGTCTCAACAGCTGTTTCGCAAAACCTTCTGAAAGGAAATGGTGATAAAAATCAGTTTACTGTTTGCAATCTACATGCAAAGTGTGTTTTGAGCCACAACATATTCATATGGTATCACACCAATACATGCATTGACTTCTTCTAAACCTTCTTCTAAAACAACTCCACACTGTCTCTGGTGCAAGTTCAGCGAGACACCTTCACACACTATGGCTGAAAACACCAAGAAGCGCCCACAAAAACTTCACAATTTTATTTTTATTTTGAAAATGCTCTCTGAACAGCTGCCTGATTGTGAACGTCCATGTGACAATCCCAGCTGTTGCTGTTTCCTTCACCAAGCAGCTCCAATTAAACGTAGATGCAGCCTCGACAACAAACACTACTTTAGGGATACAGGAGGGGGAGAGAAAACTGGGTCACAGTGATGACACAGATTTTGATAATACTCAGAAGTCCACAGGGGGCGATAGAGGTTCGACACCAGAGCTTTAAATAAATACTGAACAATTCATTAAAAGTGAAATTAGCTTTCTGCTTTAATGTGGCTCAATCTGAGGAAACCGTAGTGACAAGAGCAGTATAACAGTTGAAGTGAGTTTGTGTTGCAAAGTCTGACACATTCATGTTCCTCTTAGCCACCAATAAGACACAAAAGGATGGAAATACCAACACTGCAGGAGCATCATAGTTTACAATCTACCCGACTCATGCGGAACAAGAATTATAATACACTTATTTGTTTTCACAGCAGTTTATTAGTGCACAGATTCTTCACATGTTGACACATCTATTTTGACATTGCTTTTATTTTGTCTCCAGTATCTTTGGTTGATAAAACTATAACAAGTTTTGTCCAAATGGAGCAGTAAGATTACTCAGTGAAGAAACTGTATTTTTCAAACTTTCCCTGTTCAGAACTGGATTAAAGGTCTATCCTGTTTTAGCTGGAAGTCTATGATCATTTGAATAATGGGTGCAGCAGGAAAGTCCATGCATATGATCCCAAATCGCTGGTTCAGGTCTGTCTTGGCCCTCAGGTAGTCGTACAGTTGTGCGTTGATGGGCTGAGCGACGGCTCTGGGGTGCGCAAACACACCAGCTCCACTGCTGTAGGTGAGAAAGATCTGAGCCATGTTTCCTCCAGGCGCAGCCTCCAGATGTTCATAGACACTACGCCACTTCTCCTCCAAGTGCCCAAGTGTAGCAACCTATATGGAACAGCCAAATAAACCATATTTACAAAATGGGTGCAGTCCTCTGGTTTACTCCTGAACCAAACAGGAAGTGAAAATGTATTGAATGGCTATCAGAGGGAAACACTGCTGGTTGCAAATAGTACTCCATTGAGTCAGTCAGCGCTGATAGTATTGCCTGACAAAGCCTATTTGCAGATAAAGATAAAATATTTGTACATTATTTTCAGAATAATAACATCAATAACAACAAAATACTGCATTTGAACAACTACAACTTACCTTCCAGTCATCTGCTATGTCCAGGGATCCATAGCGCATCCCCAAATCTGGCCCAGAAAAGTTCTGCAGGATGACGAGTTTCCCTCTGGCCTCACCCATGGTTGGTACAAGCCGACTGTGCCACAGCAGGTCCCAGTGAGCGTAGCGGTGGATGAAATCGACCACAGCACCATAGATGTCATTCGTCTCACTGAACTCCTCCTTCACACGCATCAGTACAGTCTCACTGGGATACTCTTGCAGGAAGTCAGACACACCTTTCAGCACATGGCCAAAGTGTGCCCGCTGGTATGACACCCCATGATGGATGGTGAGGTTCCCGTCCACGTGGCGCACACGAACGTCCAGAAAGCGGACACCTGCCTGTAGCTGCAGGGCCAGGCTCCAGGTCTGACACTCAGCGTACACACCGCCATACAGGGCCATGGCATTGTGGGTCCCAGGCATGGTGACCTCAGACAGCAGCTGATCATCAGAGATGCTGGCCATCCAGGACGGGTTTAGGAATGCTGGGTTGGGTGTATCGTCATAATCAGGTCTCTGAATGGCACCGTAACTCAACCCAAGCATTCTGAAATGCAAGAGTGAGTTTCTATTTGGTTTTGTGTAAAATGTAGGTAAAATGATTTGGCAGAAATAGGACATAAAATAATTATACTAATATTATTTTATTGAATGCTGTTGTTTTCATTATTTCAGATTGAGCGCTTTATATTTACATCGGAATCGCTACCATAGGTTCTGCTACATGTTCAGAAGGAAAGGGCGAGGTGAGAGTTATTCAGTTGCAACATGTAACTTAACTTAAGCAGCAGATGTTGCTAAATCCCACAGACTGCACCTTTAAAGTTCACTGATACCATGTTAAATGGTAACAATATTCTTTGTCCACATAAAGACAACTGGCAGCACCAATATATTGTGTATTATCTTGAATATTTTGAGCTCAAAATATTTGATTGTTTGTGTTTTTACCTGCTCAGTGAGTGTATTTGTTGATGAGGGTGTTTTTGTTCCTTCAGTGGAAGTATTAAATACTCAGGGGAATCAGTTTGGCATGATTAAGTGGCGAGTCATCTGTGAAATTCTCACCCCAGCAGGACCATCAGCTCCATGAGCATTCCCTGCTTCTTCACCAGGCATCTCTGATCTCTGATGTTGCTCATGTCGATTTCTGAGTTCCGATGGCGGGGTCTGTGACCAGCAGAGGTTGATAAGAAAAGAAAAATATAATTAAATTGCTGCCACCAAAATGAAATAAGGAGCTCTATTAATAGTCTTACAATCAAGCGCAGTATAGCAAATATCAATCTATCTATCAATTTTGTCAAATTTTGGGGAGGAAAATTAAATCTAAATGTTTAGAAACAACTGATATTTTAACAATGACCTGCAAAGTCATTGTACAACCTAATAAACTTGAATGATTTGTACTTTTGTAATTCAAGTTAACATATTGCTTATTGTTTTCTACTCTTGTTATCGTGACTTTGACATTAGCACCACTGACCTTTTGGAAAAATCAGACAGTAGACGCAGGCTGAGGCCAACATCTGCTCACACACCCACGCTAATACAATGGCAGGATCAGCGCTTTCTAATCCCAGACCAGAACCAAACCCTCTGCTGGTTCTGTGTTAAACCTGCTGATTTGTACATTAGCAGCTCTCACCTGCTTTGGTTCATACCTGAAAAACCTGGAGGTGCTTGTCCTCAGTCTGGTCCGGGTGCCTGGTGATGATGGACAGAGATACACGGACAAGAGAGAAAGAGAGAGAACAAGGGTCAGAGACAAAATGACAGAGTCAGTGTGTTGAACCGGGATGTTATTGTGGGAAACGCCACAGAGGAGCTGAGCTCTCTGTTATCACACTGGGGTGCAGGTAGAGGGGTGTGTTTGTGTGTGAGAGCTCATTCATCTGGTCACTTCTCTGATATATCATTGGTTGCTCCATAGACTGTATCTGTGTCTTCCTGTATCATATCAAGGAATCAGGAAGAGGATGAAAACAATTTAAATTTAATAATGCAAAAAAGGAGTTGAAAAAATATTTAAAATAGAAACTATATGTGGTCAGAGAATGCACAAACATTTCTTTCTCACAGCCTATAATGCACCACAGCTGCAGCTGAACAACTTCCCACAGTGTTTCTTATCAGTGAAAAGTCCAAAATTAGGCTCAAAGTCAATTATCAATATGATGTAAGACAGTTTAAAGATTTAATGTTGACACAAAGTGTCTCAAAAAAGTTGAGTGTTGTAGTTAGTCCTGACATTAGACATTCAGTTGGTTTGATTATTAACAAGCGTTTACAAAACAAAACAATGAAGAAGAAGAACTAAGCTATTCATATATTATTTCTTAAATGTCTGTTTCTGTGCAGTCCTGAATCTGTCTGTGTGTATGTTATATATTTTCTCTGTTAAACTCTGTTTTACCTCTTGTGAGAACAGCTTTCATCATTGATCCACAGGTCAACATCTGCATGTCAAACACCTCCTGAATCAGAATAAATGCAGGAGAGGAACACATCTCAGAATTATACATTGTGTGTGAGACATTATTATTGCAAATTTGAATTAAATTAACATTCTTGAATCCAGTCTTGAATGAGCATGACACAGATTAATTAATCTCATGTCAGTTTGAGGACACAAACTGAAGGTTTAGAGAGAGAGGGGGTATAGTACCTGGAAAAAGCTGCAGATGTTTTCCCATGTTGTTTCATATAACTGTGTTGGAAATCAAACATTACACAACAAGCTTGCCCTTGTCCCGATAAACATATTTGATTAGCAGCAAATACAGATTATAAACTAAAGAGATCAAAGAGTTCCTTTAATTCCTTTGCCTTGTGGATCCAAAACTTTCAAGAGATTATTCACAAAAGGCAAAAAAGGAGGCCCAGACAGACAAAAGGCCATCAAAATGATGATGATGATGCACAGAATTTCAACTCATAGGAACAAACACACAGTTAAAAAAAAAAGCACAGATCGAGGGCAGGAGCACGCATTACGGTTTGCCACAGTGTTATTCTTAAAATTACCACTAGATGATGCTGAAGGTCGAAATCTTAATATACAAACACACAGTACATGTACGTTCAAATGCTTATACAGAAGTATTAATATTGGGTATGTGAATTTAAATTACCTTTAACATGTAACTACATGGCCTATAAATCATCTTACCTTGTGTTGCCATGGTAACGGCCTGTGGGGCCAAATTCAGGTGTCGAGCAAGTGAGTGGAGGACATCTAGAGGAGGTTGGAGGAGAGGATTCCACATCAAAATAAGACATTTAGGCAAATTAGATTTTTTTTATGTTTACTGTGAGCAGTAGGGGTGAGAGTCACAGTCACGATATGATACACGATACATGGTCCACGATTCAATAATATCAAGATACAACGATTCTGTGATCATCAATACATTGCAAGTCAATCACATAGCGATACATTGTGATATCTGAAGAAAACAAAACGTTTACGTGAAAAGTTAAAAGTGGAGGATTTCTCTATTTATTTACAAGTAGAGAACAAAGTGCTAAGTAATAAAGTGCAAAGTAATTAACAAAGTGCAAAGTAATAACAACACAATAAAAAGGATTCCCTAAAGGGTTGCAGGCGAGTGGTTGGGGCTGCAGTGCATCCCATCATCCAATCAGCACAGGGCCTACATGAGTCACTTCCTCATGTTCACTCCCTTATTTGGCTGGAAGGGGCAGTCCTTCCTTTGACTGTAGGGAGGAAAATGGTGGAAGAGAAAGCAACACGGCTGTTGTAGTCAGAGGAAAGACCAACACTTTTATCTCTGGTGAGTAAACATCTGCTGCCTCTGTGCTTTCTAATCTCTTCACTGATTAATGTTGGGTAATGGCTGAGTCAAATGGAAATGACAAAATGAGAGTAGGTGAATGACTGTGGACTGTGTGTGTGTGTGATCGATAAATCAGGAAATGAAAGAAGGAAGCTTGAAAACAGCTGCCCACCCACTCTGAAGTGAATTTAAAGGTGGTAAATATCTAATGGAAGTTGTCTGACGTGGTAAAGATGATGGATTCAAGGTCACAGCCTGCATCCGTTTGCTTATTTCCAGTCTTTCTTGTGTTACTAGGAACGACAAAGACACACCCACTGTTGTTTCTGAGTAATTTTTCCAGCAGGACAACATTGAGAAGGATGATTAATACCAAAGCTATGAGACACACTTATTACAGTTGGTTTTGGGTCTGTGGTCTTCTGTTATATACCACTTAAGCTGTTTGTTATGAACAATGTGTCGTTAAAAGGACTTCACACAATGCTTAAATTGACAAAAGAGTTGATAATCAAAGAAATGAATAGACAAGTGTAACGTTAAAATGCAAAGAGTGTTTTCTGATTTTCTTTCTTGATGATGTCAAAATAAATAATTTAATAAATAATTTCAACTATAAGTAAAACAAAAGAAGCTCTTTTTATTATGTTAATTAATGGTTAGGGAAGTTTTTTTTAAAAACTTTAATCAGTAGGTTCTGTTGAAAAAATAATGGCTGATGAGTAAGAACATTAATTTTTCTGTAAAATATGTTTAATCTTCTGCTAAAATGTTCACGCTGTGTGAAACACAAGCCCCTCAAACCTGTTGCTTGCAACATTTGAGTGTAAGATGACACCTTTCACAATGTGGCACACATGCAGCAGCTGGTGACATGTGGGCTGCATGAACCTAAACTAATACAAGAAGAAAAATAAGAAATACTTTTGCACTCTGTGAGATAGCTTTTGAGTTTAAGCTCCAATTCTAGAATGGTTGTGGTCAGTAGCTGATGTACTATGGGTGTATATTTTTACATGTACATTTGTTTTGTTTTTTATCTCTACAGCCTCCATACTCACTTTGTGGCAGAAGAAAAGCACCGGTGATGGCTGATGCAGCACAAATCAAGAAAACTGCAGCCAAGGTGCTGTGCTGCGTGGAGAAGGTAACAGGTTTTGCTTCCTCATTCGACCCCATTTTTGGCATCGTCTCCTCCCTGGTCGGTTTGGCTCGCAAGGGCCTGGTTGAAGACGAGGGTCACCCTCTGGACAAGGACTTCCAGGCGATCCATACAAAGCTAGAGAGCATTTCACAGAAGAACCACCAATGCTTGAGGAAGATCCGCATCGATGAGGTAAACGAAACCTACGGCAAATATGAGGAGTACATCAAGCACCAGTACACAGCATTCAACAACATGGTAGCGCAGGTGAAGAAAGATCCTGCCAACACTCAGCGCTACATGGATATCTTTGAGAAGATATATGAGAAAGACCAGAGCGACATGAGTCTGGATGTATACTACCGAGGAGTGATGGGTAAAAACTCGCTGTTTGGAAGACCTCTGCTCAAGGTGTACCTGGAAAACTGCGAGCGCGACCTCAAGATCATGGAGTACCGCTGTTCACACATCGCTCACCTGTTCCACATGGGACTCATCTCACTCATGGCCTACACTGCTGTTACAGAGGACGATGAAGACGAGGTGCGAGATAAGTGGGCTAAGAGGGTGGAGGACATCCAGCAGAAGATGCAGGATGTGCTCAGTCAGTGCAAAGACAAGTCTACCTGAACATGGACCAGACTGAACAAAGACCAATTATGTTATAATTGTATAAATATACACAGTAAATATATATACATATGTAAAACCAAAACCTTGTTTGCATTTGAGCATTTAAGTTGCACCTGATTTTCATATTGATGCAATTCAATAATTGTACCAAGATTGTGTGTTATTTGTTTTGTTCCAAAGAGACCACTGTATGTTTCAGCTCCTCGTACACCAATAAATGCTGAAGTTTTATACTATAGCTCCAATAAAAAATATAAATTATTAGTTGATCACGCTTTGTTTTTGTGAAAGCCTTTTATCTAACCCAAAAACTATCTATCTATACCTACCACTCATCCTTTTTCTAACAGTTTTGCATAGATGCCAATTACTAAGAGAACTGCATTTGCATGAATTTTGTAAAAGTGCATCAAAAGTAGCTGGCAACATTTTTTGTTTGTTTTAAATGAATTAATAAAATGGGGCTGTTACAAAGTTATGAACCTTGTCCTGGTAACCCAATGGATTTAATTCCAATAAAGTTTCCTACTATTTTCTATTTAAAACTACAATAATGAATGAGTTAATAATAAAACATCATCAGCAGACCACATCCCTGCATCTGTAGTTAAACAGGTTAAACTGTCAATATTGCAACCACCTGTTTACACCTTTTTATTGTCTTGGATGACGGGTGTTGTCCAAGATGACTAAAAGCAAAAGAAACAATGGTGTTTTCATAATTATAGACCCATATATACATTGTCATGCTTAAATATATGGATTCTAATTCATTTCTGCGTAAATATCTGCATTTTTTGTTAAAAACAAACAAACAACAAACGCCTCTTACATGCTATATATGCTACACTGGTACATGTAACTGACTAATCAGTCTTAGAAGGCTGGTACAGAATGATGTTAAAGGGTGCAGAGGCATGGCACCCTCTTTATTTGTTTTAAAAAATATAAAGTTTTAACTGAATTTGAATATATAAATGCATGATATAATAGTATTTTTTACTAGAACAGCATTCTTTTATTTAAAAAAAATACGTAATTTAAAACGCATTTACATATATATATATTTAAGCCTTATTACCTTTAATTTAAACATATTTAGACACAGTACTGGGGCAGTACAGAACTGTGTTGCAGAGCTGAGTCCACCTCACCACCAGAGGCCGCTATTTTACGCCCTGCGCTGCCGCATAGAAACGTAACGTGATTCCTCTGTTTGTCAGTGCAGCCCTGCCCCAAACGAAAGGCCCACAGTCGCTTCATCACACTCCTATCTGCGGTATAAGTTTTACCTGGAGCAGAGTCTCGGTCCAGGAGTGTTTATTTTAACATGTTAAACTCTCTGTGAGGACAGCGAGAGTCTGCGCTGGCTCCGTTTAACGTCGCGTCGCATCGCTTTCGGTAAGTTTGAGGTGCTCATCGAGCGGAAAGACGGTGATGGTGAGAGTTAGCAGGCAGCATCCCGGCTACAGCTGCCGATTCACGGCTAAAACCTGATCCTGGCTGTTGTAGACAATAAAAAAAATATCGACGCTGGAAAATACGGTGTTTGATATGAACACACGGTCTTTAAAAATATTTAGTGTAATAATAACACCAGCTTTACGTCAACATAGTTTGGTTTCCGGGGCGTTACCTTAGTCCAAACTCAACAAGTTGCTTTTGAACTGATGATTGTGACAATTAACTTTCTATTCTATTCTATACGCGTTTTAAATGTTATAGAAACAATTGTTGGTTCAATAGCACGTTTTATTTTTACTTATCTTGCATTAAATAGAAAGTATTGCCAACAAACCTGATGTATACACATGACATTGTGTAATAAACGTTGCTATACGTTTATTATGTACAATAAAATGCTATAACCACAGTTGTAAAACTTGGACTTGAAATAATTTGTAGATTAATCAATTATCACTAACTGTAAAGTCATTCATGACATTTTAAAAGTATAAAATGTGAAACATTTGCATTGTTAAGCCTCTCCAATATCAGTTTGTCATACATAATTGTAGTTCGTTAAATTAATATATCTTTTGGATTTGATGGCCAGGTAAAATGATCTTCTTTTTTTTTTAAAGTAGTTCATAATACACATTTTAACCTCAGAGACTTAATAAACAGCTTATACCAATAGAGAAAAACAATGGGTAGATTAATCAGTAATGACAATAACTTATTACTCTATATGCTACACACATTATGTATGCCGCCTAAGTAACTATAAATAAGAAAGTGTGTCTGTCTGATCACGTCATGCATAACAAACCACTGTCTGCTTTACAAAATTACTGCTTGCAAAAATTAAAATAATATATATACATTTTCACAAACAAAGGTCATTTTAGTTTAAATGTTTGTAATTATGTAGACCAACGTTCACGTTTATTGATTGCATTACAGTAAAAATGTGTGGTTAACTGATCATTGGAACCTATTTATAATAGCCCCCGATGTTTTACTCAGGGCGGCAACAAATGGCATTTTTCAACATCAACAGATATGTTGATTATTTTTGATAAATCATTACTGATTGATTTCATTAATTTTGTTTTCCTGACAGATGACCAGTCCTGGTTCACATCAGACAAAATATTGTGTGGGAGAATCAAGAACTACTGATATTCTGTTATTGACTGAAAACTATTGTGATATTTGTAAAAATTTCACCAGCTCTAATCGGATTATACACATATTGATTATCAGTCTTGGATCAACTCATTTGTCCTGATCATATGTTCTCCACCTTTAATCCTTTGACAGGAATGTCTCTGCACAGCATCTGGCCTTCATGTGGGAGGTTTAGTCAGGACTGAGGAAAGGTTGGCACTGGCAGGATGGGCAACGAGGACTACCTTGAGGACGTGTTTGTTGCCGTAATTCGGCCAAAGAGTCAAGTCAGCCTGAGCTCAAAGGAGTATAGAGCCAAAGCCTATGAGGTAAGTGAGCTGTGTCTGGCAGTTGATCACCAGCTGTTCAACAACTGAATAAAGCTATTGAAAAAGAAATGATATATTAATATTGAAAACACTCTCAATTCCGTCCGACTTTTGTGAAGATCCTGTTGATTGAAGTGCCTTTGGAAGGGAAGGAGAAGAAAAGAAAGAAAGTCCTCCTGGCGACAAAGATCCAAGCAGGAGGAGATAAGTCTAAATCCATATTGGATTATGTTGATGACAAAATCAGACCAATATCCAACAATCAAGGCTTCATAGGTGAGTCTGATTCTTGAGTTGTAAATTGCAGGCATTCCAGGTATTACCCCTTTTCTTAAAATAGTTTTGGGTTGCAGGAAAGCGTGTGGTGCACATGAAGAAATTTCCTCTGGATGGAGACAATGAAGGGAAAGAGGCTTCACTTTTTGTCGTGCCAGTCAGTGTTAAAGGTGAAGTAAAACAAAATAGCGTCTTGAATTTCAGAGTTTACAATTTAAACTCCATGTACTATATAATTATGTCCAAACAGACAACAGCAAGCCTGTCTACAGTGCCAGGAGCCCCAGCTTCTACTGTTTCCAGGACATCATGCGTGTGTGCAGTGAGACCAGTGCTCACTTCTGTTCCATCACCTCCAAGATGCTCCTGGCCTTAGACAAGTGAGGATATGTTTGGAAAGATCCTCTAGTTTTTGGAGGTAAACAGCACTGTGGAATGAAGCTGATATGTTTCTTCTTTGTCTGCCACAGATGGTTAGCAGAGCAACACACCATACCTCACGCCATCCCTGCTCTGTTCAGGCCAGCACCCGTGGAGCGGGTGAAGACCAACGTCAGCAACCCGGCCTACTGCAGCGAGGGCAAACTAAGTGACGAGGGTCTGCACATGGGCTACACTGCCCTGGAGATCAAGAGCAAGATGATGTCACTGGAGAAGGCAGACATGTGCATTCTCAACCCACTTTACGGCTCTGATCTGCAGTACACCAACAGGGTGAGAGGCATCATCCTGCAGTGAGGTGGTGTTTAGAAAGGGTTTGGAACAAGAGACTTTTGTACCAAGAGACTCTTAAAATCCATAGAAATTTGTATTTCTATCCAAGGTTACAGCCGTCATCAGCTTTACCCGTCTCTGCTACAACTTCTGGGGCAAATCGCCTTTGAATTATCATAGTGAGGAAGAAATACTTGGTAATACTTGGTACTACTAGTTAGCCAGTGTGTTGTCTTTTTTATGTTATTGTATGTATTTGTCATTAATGGTTCATAAATACTCATGGCCATTAAGCACACATACACAGGGGAACCACATGTGACAAGACGTCAATCCCACGCTGCTTTCCTGATGTCATCAAACTTGTTTTTTTTGTTAATATTTTTATTGAGAGACGCTTAGCAGCAGAGATAACATACTATGCATCTAACCTGAGAAGAATGAATATGACAAAGATATAAAAATCGAATGTTTTGGGTGTTTTTTTAATTATTATATAAACTCTACCTGTCTATTCTTTTATATACAGGTGGACAAAGTTATTATCAACCCATACTTTGGGCTGGGAGCTCCTGACTACTCTAAGATCCAGATTCCTAAGAGGGAAAAGTGGCAACACGGTCCCAACTGTGTGACAGAAGACAAGTGAGATAACATCACCATCATCACTGTCATCTGCTGACAGCTTCTTGTCCACTTCATGTCTTATTATAATATTTTGGGGGATTTCTGAAATCTGTATCTGCAAAACGTAAAAATTATACTCAACAGAAACCCTCCCTGTCTCTGCAGAGAACGCCAGTGGGTGGATGACTTTCCTCTGCATCGCAGTGCCTGTGAAGGAGACACAGAGTTGCTCTCTAAGCTTCTGGACAGCGGGTTCTCAGTCAAGCAGCTGGACAGTGACCACTGGGCTCCCATTCACTATGCCTGCTGGTGAGTCTGACTCACTGCCCGAAAAAGACTGCGCTGCAATATCTGTACGTCTCTTTTGTCGAGCTGTATTTGTTTGCTTCCATTCAGGCACGGTAAAGTTGAGGCAACCAAGCTGCTGCTGGAGAAAGGCAACTGTAATCCGAACCTGCTTAACGGCCAGCTCAGCTCCCCTCTGCATTTCGCAGCCAGAGGAGGCCACGCAGAGATCGTGCAACTCCTGCTACAGCACTCTGAGATCGACAGGGTATGAAACGTGATGCTGGTGTCTTAACACTTGCTTCCTCCTCTTTTACCCCCCAAAGCTGCAGTTATCAAATGTCCCAGTTAATATTTCAACATGTAACTGGTGACAAAACTGCAGCTATATACACTGCTGTATTTCTTATAACCAAATATTACATTAATATCCACTGTAGAAACTTAATAGAGCAATACTTATCCCAGACACTGTGAAGTTATTTGATTAAATTACCTATTTGCATGAAAGAATATATGTAACAGGCAGGAGACCAAGTGTGCAGCAGTAATGTGTTAACAGCATGACTTATTGAAAATATCGGGAATTACACTGGGATATGTGATATTGTTAAGTTTAGATGATAATACGACTATTCTAGTAACTGTGTCACATTGGAAAATTACTACTTTGGTACTGTATGTGTATTGTAGTTCGCCACTGTAAATATCACAGTGAAACTACAGTGGCAGACAATTAACAGTTATTTTTACCAACAGCACATAGAAGACCAGCAGAAGAGAACGCCTCTACAGGTCTGCGAGGAGAACAAACAGAACGAATGGGAAGAGACGGTGAAGCTGCTGCAGCAAGCCAGCAGTAAACCTGTGAGTTTGATATTCGATTCTGTTTGTATTACAAGAAACATATCAGACTTGTCCAGTCTGTAGTTTTCATGGAAGATGCTAATTTGTCACTGCTTATGTTTGCCTAACAACATAAAAAAAAAAGAAAAAAAGTGTGTATACACATTAGGGAAAGCTACAAATAAGTTATTCAATGTCTTTTTAAGCTGACACAGGACCAAGCTGTATATATATATCACTTTTTTATGATATAAATGTATGTGAATAATCCACAGTATGAGAAGGTGCGCATCTACCGCATGGACGGCTCGTATCGCTCTGTGGAGCTAAAACATGGCAACAACACAACGGTACAGCAGATCATGGAGGGCATGCGTCTGTCTCAGGACACCCAGCAATACTTTACCATCTGGATCTGCTCAGAGAACCTTCGTAAGCCCTTACACTCTCCCTGTGGCTATGAGACCATCCTCAACCAAGCACTATAAGATGAAGAACTGATGTGTGTTTGTTGTGTTGTGTTTCAGACCTGCAGCTGAAGCCGTACCATAAGCCCCTGCAGCATCTCCGGATCTGGACGGAAATTGTGACAGACCTGACGGTGCTGGATCCTCAAAGGGAGACACCACAGCTGTTCCTCCGCAGAGATGTACGACTGCCTCTTGAAATTGAGAAAAAGGTAGCTCACATTTTGGCTGCTTATTTTAGTATGTCATGTATATGCTCTATAAAATGTCCTTACTCTGTGACATGCTGGTTTTGCTGCAGGTGGAGGATCCGCTGGCCATCCTCATCCTCTTCGATGAAGCACGTCATTGCCTCCTGAAGGGCTTTTTTCCTGCTCCTGACACCAAGCTGATCACTCTGGCCAGCCTCCTCCTGCAGATCATCTACGGCAACTATGAAAGCAAAAAGCATAAGCAAGGCTTCCTCAAGTAAAAACTGTTTTCAGATTATGTTTATGCTCAAATACAGACGGCATTGACTGCTTTTATGATAAAATAAACTTTTTTGCTTATTGCATGAATGGACAAGCAGCATGAAGCATGAATGGACAAGTTTTGTCCATTCATGGTTGGAAAAGAGAGTTGTAGAGGGGAGGAGTCCTCTGTTTGTTACATACTACAATCTCACCATTAGATGCCACTCATTCTTACACAATGAACCTTTAAATCATGTGCAGTGCAGAATTGGTTTGAATTCAGCTTGGTTGTCTTACAGTACAGTAGCTCTATTTCTGTTTTTTTATGTCCTACAGTGAAGAGAACCTGAAATCTATTGTGCCGATATTAAAGGTGAAAAGCAAAGCGTATCACTGGACCAACAGGATTCTTCATGAATACAAAGTATGCTCAATTTTTTTCAGCGTAAACACTCTTTTCTTGCTCCCCTCTGAGGGTTGAATTAAGGCCCCTTTTTTCTCCCCTCCTGCTCTGACAGGCCCTGAGCACCAGTGAGGGGGTGAGTAAAGAAATGCACCACCTGCAGCGACTCTTCCTGCAGAACTGCTGGGACATCCCCACCTACGGAGCAGCTTTCTTCACAGGACAGGTCTACACCAAGGCCAGCGCCAGCAATCACAAAGTCATCCGTGTCTACGTCGGGGTCAACACAAAGGGGCTGCACCTCATGAATATGGAGACCAAGGTAACGTGCAACACGGCTCTATGCCAAATCTAAACATGTGACCTGATTTCAACTTAAGTGCTCAGAGATTCATACAGTTTTGTTAGCTAATGTATGGACAGACCTAACCTGTTGTGTCTGTAGCGTAGACTGTTTATACATTTTTGTTTAATGTATTCTACTGGTTTGACAAGTGAAGTCAAGGAAGCAGGATGGAAGTGGCAGTTAGCCACCAGGGGGCAACTCCAGTTGTTGCTAGAACTCATTTGGAATGGTAATCTATCACAGATTAGACTTCTCACTTGATTTATAATTTGACTGACAGCTTGACTCATCTAATAGGAGCCTGGTTACAGGGGACATCTGTTAAATTTCCAGTTTCAGAAACTGACAATGTCCATTTTTCAGAACATTGTATTTTCTGTCAAACTGTTCTTCTGAGCTTGGTTTATGATGGGATTTTTTTTAAATCCTAGGCTTTGTGTACGAATGAATTGAACATGAGGTGCATACATGTAACAATTTGTTAAATCCCCTAGGTCCTTCTCATCAGTTTGGAGTATGGCACATTCATGTGGCAGCTTGGACACGCTGACCAGTACTTCCAGATACACAGTGGTGACAACAAAATGAACTTCATTGTGCACACAAAACAGGTAAGAAATCAGAATGCAGTGAGGCTAAAGTTTGAAATGCTTTTGTTTAAAATGAAATCTGAAAATTGTTGTTTTTTGTTTCTTCACAGGCTGGCCTTATTGTGAAGCTTTTAATGAAGCTAAGTGGGCAGATCACTCCAAATGATAAAGCTGTAACAGACAAATATGCCTACGGTTAACTATCGACACACCCACAGCTGCCAAAGAGCCCAGTTCAGATTCTTCTGACCAGTTTCCACCGACAGCAATAATTCTGGACAATCACTCAGTCCACCCTCATGTGCCCCATTTTGATTATTAGTCTCATCAATATCTTTCACAAATTCATATTGTGCAGGTCATATATTTTCATTGCATTGTAAATATGTTCATTATTTAATTTTGTTTTAATAAACTGATTGTATGGATGCACTTGAATTATTCATTTCATTACTTTTGTATCATTCAATTTTAAACCATATAAAACAACTACTCAACATCAGTTGAATGGACAATGGGAAAGATTATTGGGACAAATAGATTCAAACTGAAGAAGATAACTGATTAGATCCACACAGGATATGTTTTTTTAATTTCTTATTTTTTAGCAAACACTGAGGATGAAATAACAGGCAAGTACAACGGAGTACTGTATGACATACATTAGTGATTAACTGTGGATCTAGGGGTCATTAAAAATATATTTATAACAAGATTTTAAATGTTCATGCTTGTAATTGAGTTTCAAATAATTAAGAGTGTATTTAAAATATAAAATACTGCTTGCAGATTCTTACATTTATGTGGATATTTTATGGAATTATTTGTTGTGTAACTTACTGCAATTCAATTATTTTCAACCCCTAATATGTTAAGTAGCCTATTTACTGATTAGCCTTAAACACATAATTTAGCTAATTTTCTCCAATGCGTGATAAATATGTTGGTCTATTTCAGTGTCAGTGTAAAATAAATAATACAACTTTCAAAAACAAATGTTTCTGAGATTTAAGAGCAGGAAAATAAGTTAATAACAGGTGGGAAAACTATGTAAATTCAAGTGTTAGCATGTTTTTTTTTTTAAAAAGAGAAAAAAATATCCTTACAAATCGATGGTCGTCCGGTTCTGCTGCGCGTGACATCATATAGCCAGACATCGGTTCAGGCAGCGGCAGCCAATCACAGCCTTCCTTGATTGACGGACACGCCGCCAACAGCCAATAGGAAGCCTCCGTTGGTCAGGCGGGGGCAGGGCGAGTGTTGACAGGTAGAGAGGTGCTGCGATATCGTCAACTGTCCACGAACACCACGCAGAGGCGAGGACGTGTTTGAGCTGTAACATGGTTCATGTTGTGAATATTTAAAACCTCGTTCTTCACAGCGGAGAGTTTCAGGTCACAGGGCTACTTCCGAGACTTTTCGTGTGAGTGAGAAGCTCGTTTTCGATCGACATGTCGATGCACTTGTATCAGTTGAGCAGCAAACTGCTGGAGGACACTGTGGGGACAGTGAACGAGAACCTGACCTCCGTGCTGCTGGCAGCCTCCGTCATCACCCTCACACTGGGATACTTCTCCAAAGTGCTGCTCAGACAGTCCGCTGACGACGACCTGGTGAGGAAACAGGAGCAAATATCAACGTGTGACGTTCATTCGTCCACTTGTCAATGTGTGCTGATTGTTGTATTTGTCTTTGCAGAAATATCCACCTTACATTCCCTCCAGCGTCCCCTTCCTAGGTCACGCCATCGCCTTTGGAAAAAGTCCCATTGAATTTCTTGAGCAGGCCTATGAAAAAGTAAGTTATCGTGATGTGAAGTGAAACTATTTATCTGCAGATGTTTGGTTTACACAAATAAGAGCTAGGGTATATAAACAAATGTCACAAAGCGAATGCATGCTTTATACACCATCAAAACACAGTCCTAGTGATTTATTTTGTTGTGATACAACAGCCCTGCATCATTCTGATGTCATATTTTATAACTGTCTAAAAACATTCTTGTTTGTGACTTGTAACTTTAGTAGCTTTTGTGACATCACAACCTATTGTAATGTAACAGTAGAAATGTTTTTGTCCTCTTAGTAAATGCACACAAATAAAAGCAGACACAGTCCAGTAAATCTTTAGAGAAATATAAATAATATATTTGTATGGCTCACAGCAACTCAGATGTATTGCCCTCTGACCCTGGAGCAGTGTTTCTAACCCTTGTTTCTCTGCTGTCCTCTCACAGTACGGTCCAGTGTTCAGTTTCACCATGGTGGGGAAAACGTTCACTTACCTGCTGGGCAGTGAAGCAGCCACGCTCATGTTCAACAGCAAGAATGACGACCTGAACGCCGAGGACGTGTACTCCAGACTGACCACCCCAGTGTTCGGCAAAGGAGTAGCCTATGATGTGCCAAACCCAGTGAGTCTGCCACTGGCATAATGCCAGTTTATTTCAGTGAAGAATTATAAGAAACATTTATGTTTATTAACAATAAATCACTGTGCGTGTTCGTGTAGATTTTTCTGGAACAAAAGAAGATGTTGAAGACGGGGCTGAACATGGCCCAATTCAAGCAACACGTGAAAATCATCGAGGATGAAACCGTTGAGTATTTTCAGAGATGGGGAGACAGTGGAGAGAGAAGTAAGATCCTTTACACAGCTCTTTATTTAAAACATGAGCGTTTTTTGGGTTACAGTAACTCAAGGTTCTGATATTAACATATTATTTGTAATATTTGGCCTGATCAATGTCCAATTGTCTTTTTGAATCCTTATATTATTATTAGCACATCACTATTTGAACTCTGGAGATAAATATCATCTCTTGTTTTGATTATAAGGGTTTTTGTGATACAAATCACAAGCTGACAAGGTAACATTAGTATTAGGCAAAATAAGCTTGAGTCAACACAAATGTACCTGAAACTAACTATTGAGTCATGAGAAGTAACCACATGCCATTATTTTGGTGCATTTCTCAATCAGTTTGCTTAACAATTCGATCAAATAGAAACAAATGGAGCCTTCGACAGACTGTGTTTTCTGTCTCTTTTACTGTTTCTTACTGCATGACCTTCTGCTTGCATCAGACCTGTTTGAGGCTTTGTCCGAGCTGATCATCCTGACCGCCAGCAGCTGCCTCCACGGGAAGGAGATCCGCAGCCAGCTGAACGAGCGAGTGGCTCAGCTCTACGCCGACCTGGACGGTGGATTCAGCCACGCTGCCTGGCTCCTGCCCGGCTGGCTGCCTCTGCCCAGCTTCAGGTACGACTGTCGGGAGGAGAAGGAACGAGCAGGGGAAATATGTCAGTACCAGTGAAGTAAAGGGGCTGCTCGTGTGCTACAAAGGCATGAAAATAGGTGAAAGCAAATCAAAACCTGACAGCTGCTGAGATGATGGAAGCTGCTACAGCCTCACTGAATTAGTTACCACATTAAAGCTGTAGTGTGTAATTTTTTTAAACATAATTGAAAGAGCCTGACATCTCTCCATGAAAAATAAATGTAATGTTTTACATTTGCTGACCTAGAATCTATGATGATACATTTTTATTTCATTCCATTTTATTCGTTTTAGGAAGAGGGACCAAGCCCACATAGAGATCAAGAACATCTTCTACAAGGTGATTCAGAAGCGCAGAACCTCCGGAGAGAAAGTGGACGACTTCTTGCAGACGCTCATTGATGCCACGTACAAGTAAGACACCTTCAGTCCTCGGAGACGCTTCTGCATGTGTTTCCTAGTGCATTTATTATTAACCGTGTGCTGCTGTGCTGTTGCTCACTCACGTTACAGGTCAGGTAAACCTTTAAACTGCACCTTTTCTAAACCTCAAAATGACTTCTCCTGCAGAGACGGACGTCCCCTGAATGACGATGAGATCGCGGGGATGCTGATTGGTCTCCTGCTGGCAGGTCAGCACACGTCGTCCACCACCAGCGCCTGGTTGGGCTTCTTCATGGCCAGAGACAGAGCTCTGCAGGAGCGATGCTACGCCGAGCAGAAGGCTGTGTGTGGAGACGACCTGCCACCGCTGCACTTAGATCAGGTACAAATCAGCTGCTCGTCTGGGGGGAAAAAGTAATATTTTTATCTTTTTAAGAAAAAGAAAAGACTTCTCTTGCACAGTGAACACAAATTCTCAGGTTGCTGTAGGTAGCAATATATTTGTATTTAACCAGGAAATCCCATTGAGATTAAGAACCTCTTTTTCAAGGGAGATCTGGCCAGGAGAGATAGCAGCACAAATAAAACATTATACAAAGTCATTTCAGTGAGTGATGGATTTGGACCTTTTCATTTGCAGTGTTATCAGGACAGACATTTAAATCACTGAAACAATTAAAAATGTACAAATAACTCACTCATTCATCGTCTACTGCTTTATCCTTCACATGACGGTCACCGGGGTCAATCCCAGGGAATCAGAATTCAGTTTCAACCTGCAAATACATGAATAAGTAGATAAAGTAAAATAATACACATTCTGTGTCTCCACAGGTCACTACATCATTGAGAGAAAATTAATAGATACTCCCCCCCCTTCTGGCTATACTTATGTACTGCATGGATGGTGTTATTATTCCCTGATTTTAGATTATTTAGTCAAATGTAATTAATCCAGATTTTTTTTTGTCTTGGTGTCGCCCTCAGCTGAAGGATCTCAGTTTGTTGGAACGCTGTTTAAAGGAGACTCTGCGTTTGCGGCCGCCCATCATGACCATGATGAGAATGGCTCGCTCTCCTCAGGTAAGAGTCAACATGGAGTCAGTGTTGAAAGGAAGGAGAGATGGACAGACGTTCCTTGAATTTACAGATCGATATTATACAAACTGTATAAGACACAGCTGACATTTTGTGTGCACTGACCCTTTTTCCTCTCAGACCGCAGCAGGATACACCATCCCTGTGGGTCACCAGGTCTGCGTCTCCCCAACCGTTAACCAACGTCTGCACGACACCTGGCAGGAGAGGATGGAGTTCAACCCCGACCGCTACCTCACCGACAATCCTGCTGCAGGAGAGAAGTTTGCCTACGTGCCTTTTGGAGCAGGTGAGAATGAACTCAAAACTGTTTCTCAGCTGGACAGACATACTAAATATAATACATATCATGTACATATGCTATATCGAGACAAATCAAATGGATATTTTTCTCGTCTGTATTGCAGGCCGTCATCGTTGCATTGGAGAGAACTTCGCCTACGTCCAGATCAAGACCATCTGGTCCACTTTACTGCGCACGTATGAGTTTGAGCTGGCGGACGGATATTTCCCCACAATTAACTACACCACAATGATCCACACGCCTCACAACCCCATCATCAGATACAAGAGGAGGAAACCCTGAGAGACTGAAGGTCCACAGTGAAGGTGGAAGAGGAGGAGCAAAGATGAGAGGAAAGTGGATCTCCATCTTCCTGGGTCTCAAACTTTGCTCTGACTAAATATCAAACTTTCACTTTTACAGTTCCTTATTTTAGAGCTGCAGTCCACAACCTTTACTGAAAGATTTGTCTTGTACACTGATGTTCATAATCACAAGGTGGACTCTTCCTATGATAGAAAAAAAACACAGAAAAGTAACTGCAGGTAGAAAATGTGACTTTTCTGTCACTCAGATTTATATGATCTGTCAATTTTCCATTAATCAAAAGTTTTGTTCATAGCTGTTGTGGAGCGTTTGACTACGTCGTATGATCTTCATGGTAAAAGTGTGGATCTATTTTCTAAAATAAACTAATTTTAAGGTTGGGACAAATGAAAAGGAAACTTACCGAGGATGATCATGTGACGTTTGAAAGCTCCATTACTGCAACTGCAAAATGACCATTTGCCTTTTCTTGCAGGAAACGTGCACAAAAAAAAATCACCAGCACTTAAACTGAATCACTATACTGTTCCTTCACAGTTTTTCTTTCTGCTGAAACGTTAAGTTACAGCTTCAGCAGACACAAAGAAACCTGAGCTCTGTTTGCAGTTATTTTAGTGAGGGGACCTTTACTCAGGTGTAAAGCTTGTCAAGTCTGTATTTCGCCCAAATATGAAAGTTTGATGTTAATCAAACTGAACGTAGGTGTAACTGCGACCAGTTTGTTTCATTGCTGCTTAGTGGAGATAAACACAGTAATAAAATACAATCCGACTTTGTGTGTAGCAACAATGTTTTGGTTTGTCCCGTGTTGCTGTATTTCTTACATGGAAAAAGTCATCATCATCATGTTTATGAATGTCCCGGCTTTATGATGCCTTTTCAAATAAATACACTTTAAAACACTTGTTATTTATGAGTGATGTTGATTAATCAAGAAATATAACCAACAGCTTAATCTATTAAGAAAGTAATGGTTAGTTGCAGCCCTTCATTAAAGTTGAGTATAAGCATGGTGATAGTTTTACAATAGTTAGCAATTAAAAATAAAAATCACAGTACAACCATGGTGTTTCCAAACTGATGGTCATTGACAACAACATTAACATTAAAAAGGTACTAGACTGATGGTGACTTACAGTAACTTTAATTGCCAGGTTATTATCTGGATGTTACTTAAAATAATATGGTATTACTGTGATATTAAGTCCTTCTAAACACATGTATTATTGTAGCACCTGAAAATAACTTTTTATTTTAATATTATAGCATTATTAACAATCTATACCATGCTTTTTGTTTTCACAAATGTGCTACTTTCGATAACCATGCTGTTACTTGACACTAGGAAGATAACACATTTTTATTAGTTAAATCATATTATTAATATTGGTTAATTAGTCGTTTGGACCTTTAAATTGTGAAAAGTGTTGACTGTTGTTTCCCAAACCTTAAAGTGAAGTCCCAAATATCTTGGCTTGTCCAAGAATCATAGATATTTAGCTTGCCACCACAGAGGAGGAAACAAACTAGAAAAAGAACAAATCAAAAAGAGTTTAGGACATGTTATGATGCAGGAATAACCTTCAACAATTCACAAATGAGTCAACTGTAACCAAGGACATACTGGCTGGAAAAACTGATACAAGAATATGACATGAATAACATGAAGTAATGAGTAAGGAAATGTTTAGGCAATAAACACAGCACAACTCTTTGAAATAGTGTAATTAACTCTTTATTTCAGTTTTTGACAAAATACCCAGAAAATTCCAAGCTCCTACGCTTTACAAAAATACGTTCTCTACAAATGTCCTCTGTAGTCAGTCCAGCCTAAACAAAACACAGTGTAGTGTAGGATTATCCAGTAGCAGCCTCCTGAACAGTAAACCCAAACATTCTCCACATTACGCTCCACCCATACAACACAAACATAAATTAATCACAAGGTCTTAAATTAGCATTAGACAAATATACATGATTGAACTTTATCCACAACAAAGAGGCAGATTAAATTACAAACAGAGCTGTTTTTCAAGTGCCAGCGACAAAAAAGGCTGAATACAACAATGTCGTACACTCATTAAAAAAAAACGTGTTTTGGTCCAAATGGAAATCGAGTTCACAGCAGAATGATAGAAAACAGCAGAGCACTCAGCACAAGAAAAGGCAACTGAGTTTCTTCAAGCAAAAGTCAACTGTCAGCGTCTATCGTCTCAAGCCAAAGTGCAAGTGAGCATATGAAGAAGCACCTGTGGAGGAAAACAACAACAATGACAATGAGTCAAAGTCAAATCACTACAATCCAAATACCAGTGATGACAGAATTTGAGACATAATTACAACACAGCACAACATAGCACAGTACATGTTCTGTTACTGTGTAGTTTGGTCAAAATGTGGATTGTGATCCCAACTGTTGCTGTCATAAACTTTGTGGTAGAAGTATTTTCTCTAGTTGAAGGAAACTTCCCCCCCGAGACAACATTAATCATGTATTGTCCTTTAACACACATTAATCTGTGGAAAATTACTATTGTAATCCCCTAGCACGATTATATTCTACTTCATACATAACATTTTGTACAAACAAACCCCGTCACTTAAACAAACCGATGTGGTGAACGTGTTACCTGATGTCACACTCCCAAGTCTCCTCTGCAGAGCCTCCAGTCTGGAGATGTAGTCGGTGAGCGCTCGGTCGGGGTCGTAGCTCTGCAGGTGGGAACAGGTGAGCGCTCCGTGATCTCCGGACATGTGAAACCTACACCGCAGAGAATGAATAAAAAAAAAGCAAAACATAATGAAATAATGATATAGTAAAAGCAAGGATGATTTATACGAGGTTTCTGTGAAAGGTATTTTCAAAAAAGCCTTTTGTTAATCTTGTTGATCCAAAACACTTGCACTACTACTACCACTACTACTCACAAAACTAGTTAATAAACCAGCTGATCAACTTATCAACAAGCAAACATTTACTTTTCAAACATATTTCAAACTGCTGCTTTGTCACACTTTGTAAGATTTAGCTCATTATTTTGACAAACTATACTAATATCAGCCTCCGTGTTTGTTGAACCTGTGTGGTGTGGAGGAGACGGCTGATCGAGGAGACTCCCGTCCACTCCTCCCTCTGCTGCTGGAGACTGAAACTCCTCCTCCTCCTCCTCCTCCGCTGCCTTTTTCTCTGTACATCTCAGCGCTGCCTGGGTGAAGATATGGCGAATCTCTCATATCTGTATCTGAGAGCAGGAAAGAAAAATTTAGCAAACACTGACATCACTTCCACATAACCTTCTCCAACATGTAGAAGTAATAATAATACTAATAATAATACTGATCATAATAAAATATGTTGTTACTGAATGTCTGTCCTGTTCCATTCTTGTTCAGACTGCAGGAGGCCGTCGAGCTCATCCCTGTCGCCTTGTGCCAACGCCTCACCAAGAAACGCATCCTGCATCAGCGGAAAAAACACACGAAACATTTGTATTAAAATCAGAATGAAAGTTAATCATATCAGTGATAAAAATTGAGTTTCAACAGTTTACCTTGAGAGGGCAATGGAGACCCGAACGGCAGAGCGGAAGCGTGTCAGCCCTCTGCGGCGCTGGCTGTGCGACTCCAGGCTGGAGAGTGACGGCTGCCCGCCCATCCTGCAGAGCAGCGACAGTGTGGCTTCCTCACACTCTTGGAAGCCGCCCAGCAGTAACAGCAGATACTTCTTCTGGTAGATGAGAGCTTTGCGGAAGCTTTCTGACCTCAGGTACTTCCCGTACATCCTCTGTAAGAAGAAAGCACAAAAACAATCAACACTAGTAACTTCTCAGATTAACACAGAGAATTATTGGCAGCCGTCAGTTCACCTTCAGCGCAGCGTTGTCAGCCTCAGGTCCTGTTATCTCTCGCAGGGTGTCAGACCTGACCTCTACCCGGAGTCGAGCCACCTGCGACTGAGCCAGATGCAAAGCTTTCTCCAGACGGATCTTCTCTCGAGTCCAAGTCTCCCGCTCATGGGACAGCAGCGTACTGGCCGAGTCCATGTTTGACTTTAGTCTCTGGCTGAACGACTGCAGGAGGAAATCAAATCATCACATTTTATTTTTAACTACTGCAGCATGGTATGATGGCAGAAAAAAAAGTTGATTTGTTTAAAAATGCACGGTCTAAGAAATGATAGAATATAATAAAATGGGCTCTACATACAAGTTGAATATTTAAAGAAAGTTCCCATGTTATGGAAATAATCCACTTTTGTCCCTGTGGCTGAAGTCCCATCACCAAAATCAATGAATGGTCATCACTCTGTGGTGCTTAGGTCTTTAGTCATGAGGAGACTTGAACAAATCATACATTTCTCCTCAGCATTTATTGCAGCCCCATATCATGGCAAACAGGCTTTCTAGAATACCTTGGTTATTTGGTTTTGTATACCAGTCCATTTTTCATGTACTCACGCTGTCTCCCGATCCCAGTCCAGAATGTCTGTAACGTCGAAGCTCTTCTTCCAAGCGGAGCACGTGGTTTCGCAGATCGTTCTTCTCTTCGGTCAGACGGCTGACGAAACCCGTGAGCTCAGCATTCTGCCTCAACAGCCGCTCTGTCAGGGAGTTGGAGGAGCTGGAGGAGCCTCCTGCCAGCCGGGACACACTCTGAGGGACGACCCGCACACACACACGAGAGACAAAAACCTCATCAGAACATTCTCAGAAATAACTAACTGTTGAATAAAGATCATCAGCTCATCGTTTTTGCAAGTGAAATGAATTCATTCATGAATCAAATATGTTTTCAACAGAATGTACTGACCTCAGGGACAGAGGGTAAACTTGGGAACTGCTGCAGCATATTGATGACCTCATCAACACTGGACTGCACCCAGGACAACTCTTCTCTGTCGACCTCTGCAGTCGGCCTGTAACAGAACATAAACAAAATGCTCTATCAAGCTATCAAACATTTTTACAAAATGAATACAAAATATGGTTAATGACTATTTACCTTCCAGGTGTTTGGTTGGACATGCTGTGGATCTTTGAGGAAACCAGGTGGAGTTTCCCTACGACCTTGTCGACAGAGCGCCATGGACTATGATGTGGTTCACTGCTGTGAGCTGCAGGAGAGACCTCCTGGTGGGGGGACGTGTTGGAGCTGCCAGACTTCAGCTGGGACACACAGTCTGTGGCGTGGAAGCCGGAGTCTCTGTGCAATACTGAAGGCTGTTTGGATAATCACAATATGGCTTTAATTCTTCCACAAAAAAAACTGGAAATCAGAGAGATGTAAGGATTAGGATTCTGTGAACTCTTACACTGTGTCTGTCGGTCTGCTGAGGTCCGCTCTCCTGCCTATGTCCTCTCTGCTCTCCTACTCGGGTTAACCTCTCCTCCAGCCTCTCCTTCTCTTCTTCCAGGCTCCTTCTCCTCTCCATCTCTCTCTCCAGCTGCTCCTGGGTCCCGGAAATCTGTGCTCTCAGGTTTTCCAGCTGAGTCCGAGCCTCCAGCAGAGCTTCCTGGTCGCGTCTTGACCTCTGACTTAGCAACATCAGCTCCTCCTCTTTCCGCACCACCTCAAGCTTGTGGGCCTCCACCTGACTGAAGAGATGCACCACCTGAAGAAGAAACATGGTCAATATGAGATGTTAAAGAGGTAAATATTTGCCAACTTTTATGCATATTTTCAAGTAGTAAGGTGTTCAAGCAATACATTTAAGAGCTTAATATTTTCCAGTGGTTATCACATACATGATGTGATAACCACTGGAAAGGACTTAACTGACAAAGATCTTCACGTGGTAAAATTTGGTTTGGTAGATTTTTTGTAAGATTTAGATTATTGGTCATACAATTATACCACATATCAACATTTATATTTTTTGCCTTGTGACGACTGGTAGCAAAGTCAGTAGAGTTCAAAAAACACAAATATCCCACCTGTGTGTGTTTGTCATCCAGCTCCCTCTGCAGTCTAATTAGCAGACTCCCATCGTCCCTACTGTCCGTCTCCACTGGCGCCTCATTGGAGGAGACACCCGTTCGCATCTCCCTCTCTCTCCCCAGTGCAGTGCTTATCTCCAGGGCTTTAGCTCGCTCTGATTCTAACTGGACCTGTAGCTCCTGTGAATGTCTGTGGAGACTCAGACGCTCCTGCTCAGCCTGCTGGGAGAGCAGGGACGAGGCCTGGCGCTCCTGGTCCAGAGTCAGGGTCAGCTGGGCCACATGGCTCTTCTGCTCCTCCAGACTGAGGTGGAGGTCCTTAAATAAAAACAGAAATAGAAGTGAGAGGGTTAAAGTAATGCTCAGGAGAAAAAAAATGTAGTTGCCCCTGTGATTACTCCCTTCTTACCTCCAGCTCCTCTCGCTTACTCTCCTCAGTTCTCCCAGTCCGACATTTGTCCTTCTCCACGGCCCATTGAAGATCTCTGCTCCTCTTCCTCTCATCTATCAGCTGATCACTGAGTGTGTCCATCTCAGCAGCTTTCTTTGATACCTCAGCTCTGTAAACAAATGGTTTTAAGGAATGATTGCAGGAGGCTATCGCTCACAAGATCTGGAAAACTTCTTGCATGTATTGCCCTTATCTATCACCTTATATTCTCTTGTGCTACTGTAAACAACGCACAATATTCCACACAAATCCTATAATAGAGAGCTTAGAACACCTGTAAACGCATTTAAAACACTTTCACAAACTGGATACAGCCAATGTAAGTGAGAGCAATAATTGTCTTACTAAAGTATTTCACTTCACTTGAACATCCCGTCTAACCTGAGTGTGTCCAGCTCTTTAAGGTGTTTGTGCTGAGTCTTCAGTGTTGTCTCCAGCTCCAGTTTACTCTGGGATAGTTCACACTTCAGCTCTTCCACCAGCAGCCTGGTCTCTGCTTCTCCTCCTTCCCTCTGCTCCCTCCTTTCACATTCAGCAGTCAAAGGCACTGCAGACTGGGCTCCTGAATCACAAGGATAAGAAAAATATCAGTCACGGTTTGTACAAAAACAAATGTGATTTCAAAATTACTCAGCGGCCAAATAAAGTGATGATATCCCAGTGAATAAATCTAGGCTTTCACCTTGATGGAGTTGCTCCAACTGACCACGGAGCTGATGAATCTCAGATATGAGACTAGACCGCTCCGCAGTGTGGAGGGAATCCATTGCATCTCTGTGGTGGGCATCCTGTGTCAGGATCCAAAAGAAAACACCTTTAGAGTTCAAGGCTAAAATACAAATGTCATCAATAACAATGTCATCTCATTGGTTAAAGCCAGAAATTCAAATAATGTTAACTATGAAGTGTAATTAGTGTTCATAAACTGTCTTTAATTAATTCCACAGTTCAAATACTATTAACTACAGTAAGTTTAAGGATCATTTACCCTAAATTTATGAAAAACATTTGACACTGAGGAGGTATCAAATGTGTAATGCAGATATCAAGATACAATAATCCAGACTTTTAGTCCTTAATTCCTCCAACACAGTTTTTTCCCTTCAGTTAATGACCTGCTCAGCCAGCCTGCGCTCCAGCTGATTAAGGTGGATGATGGCATCGCTGGTGTCCAGCAGGTCCAACTGGCTGTAGAGGGTCATCTTCAGCACACTTCGTTCCCTCAGAAACACCTGCCTCACTGCATCCAACAGCTGTGCACGCCAGTCCACACGACCTGATGTCTGCAGTAAGTCAGAGACACAAATATCAACATCAACAAGCACACAAACCAAAGGAAGACTCGTCCATTTCAAATGACAAAGATGGCAACGTGACATCTGCATTATCCTTTTTCTCTACCTGTGTTTCTTTGCATGTCTGCATCTGAGTGATGAGGCCTTTGAGAGACTCCACAGTTGCAAGCAAAGCATCTCTTTCCTTTAACCAGCCCTGGATGTTGAACTGGTTGCCTGGCTCCTCTTCAGAGATCGGAAGCTCTGACAGGGAAAGCACTTGCATTCCCTCCTGGTGCACCTCACGGAGCAACATCTAAATAGACAACCACAGTACAGAAATATTCAGATTTTTTTTTTGGTAAATATAGTAAAACACAATTAAAACAAACAAAAAATACATCATTTATCTTTTTAGATAAAGTTTTTAATAAGAAGAATTCTTACTTTGATCCTGTCAGGCATAGGATCATCAGTTTCTATTCTGGCGCCATCTGGAGTTGTTCTGAACTCCTGTTGCAAGTTCGGGAGGTCAAATCCAGTTCGCTGGCTGTAGTCTGAGCTGCTGTCTGCAATAGCACAACAATTTAAAGAAAATCATGAAAATAGTGAAGAGTACAGATTTTCAAATCAACCTGGAGGGTTAGTGTTTGTGTACAATCTACATCAGAGATCACAACAAACTATTTTGCTGAATTATCAAAAACCTTTGGAAAAATTACACTAGTAATCAAATAGCCTAACAACAGAACGCTATTACAGTAATTAATGTGTACTATCTTACCACTGGTGTATCCATCTTTGAACTGTGGTGTAGGACGGTCCTGTCTCGATGTGGGAGCCTAGAAATCAGAAAATATTCATATCATTCTTTGTTTATATCACAACTACTGTCTGCATGTAGGTGCTAAATATATATATAAACATATTTAAGCAATGTATTATTTAATTGATTCACAGAACGTGTAACATTTGTGATAAATGATTGACTGAAAAAAATAACAACTGTTCTGGTTTTTTTAGCTTTTCAAATACACACTGGACATATTTGGGTTCCAATGTTTCTCTTACAAATTATTTAATACAAACCAGACTTACAGCATAAAGCATTTACTACAGAAATATTTTTAAAAACCTTTCCCTCTTGATTCCTGCCCTCACCTCTGTAGATCGCAGCTTGTCAATGACAGCTTTAAGGGCTTTGCACTCATCCTCCAGTGCATTTGTGTCCCTCCTCAGGTTCTCACTCTCAGATATATGCCGAGCCTCCATGTCCAGGATTTCTGCTGCGTGGAGCTCCTGCATCTGCACAATCTTCTCCTGAAACTCACTGATCACCTCTTCCATTTCCTCTTTGGCCACAGACTTGCTCTCCAAGCTGAGATCATACATTTGGAGAGGTTCGGTCTGTGTGAACGAGTCTGTTACAGCCACATGTTGGTGTTCGTTGCTACTGTTTAGCAGGGAGCTGTGGGATCTGTTGGAGGACTGGCTAGAAGGAGCAGAGTTTTTCTTGGAGAGAGATAGTTTATCTTTGGCAGCGCTTCCCTTAATAGCTGACTGTTTGGCTCCTTTCCTCTTAGGCTGGGTGGAGGAGGATGAAGAAGAGGACTGTGGCTGAGGAGACGGAGAAGGAGATGGAGGTCCAGTGTCTGCTGTCTTCAACAAAGCTGTTTGAAATTCTTGCAGCTCTTTTTTGAGCTTAGAAATAGACAGCTCACGAACATGCAGTTCTTCCATGAGTTTCTCATTCTGCTGCCTGTAGCTGCTGAGTTCTTCTTTGGTGGTATCCACATCCATCATCAGCTGCTGGTTCTCCTCTTTGAGTT
The DNA here is from genome assembly GCF_963457635.1 of Microchirus variegatus. Classification (NCBI taxonomy): domain Eukaryota; kingdom Metazoa; phylum Chordata; class Actinopteri; order Pleuronectiformes; family Soleidae; genus Microchirus; species Microchirus variegatus. Next base: position 11,251,959 of record NC_139814.1, read on the forward strand.
TAGAAATAGAAACTTCTCTGACTTGGAGTTTTTCTTGGAATTTCTCATTCTGCTGCCTATAGCTGTTGAGTTCTTCTTTGATGGTATCCTCATCCATCATCGACAGCTGGTGTTCCTCTCTGAGTTTAGAAATTGAAAAGTCTCGCACTTGGAGCTCTTCTTGGATTTTCTCATTCTGTTTCCTGTAGCTGCTGAGTTCTTCTTTGGTGGTATCCACATCTATCATCAGTTGCTGGTTCTCCTCTTTGAGTTTAGAAATGGAAAGTTCTCGGTCTTGGAGCTCTTCTTGCAGTTTCTCATTCTGCTGCCTGTAGCTGCTGGGTTCCTTATTGGTGGTGTCCACACTCATAGTCAGCTGCTGCTGTTCCTTATTGATTTTAGAAAAGGGAATTTCTTGCACTTGGAACTCTTCTTGGAGTTTCTCATTCTGCTGCCTGTAACAACCGAGTTCCTCTTTGGTGGTATCCACATCCATCATCAGTTGCTGGTTCTTCTCTTTCAGTTTAGAAATGGAAAGTTCTCGGTCTTGGAGCTCTTCTTGCAGTTTCTCATTCTGCTGCCTGTAGCTGCTGGGTTCCTTATTGGTGGTATCCACATCCATCATCAGCTGCTGCTGCTGCTCATTGCTTTTAGAAATGGGAACTTCTCGCACTTGGAACTCTTCTTGGAGTTTCTCATTCTGCTGCCTGTAGCTGCTGAGATCCTCTTTGATGGTATCCACATCCATCATCAGTTGCTGGTTGTCCTCTTTGAGTTTAGAAATTGAAAGTTCTCGGTCTTGGAGCTCTTCTTGGAGTTTCTCATTCTGCTGCTTGTAGCTGCTGAGCTCTTCTTTAGTTGTATCCATGTCCTTTATCAGCTGCCGATGCTCCTCTTTGAGTTTAGAAATGGAAAGTTCTCGGTCTTGGAGCTCTTCTTGCAGTTTCTCATTATGCTGCCTGTAGCTGCCAAGTTCCTCTTTGGTGGTATCCACATCCATCATCGACAGCTGGTGTTCCTCTCTGAGTTTAGAAATCGAAAGCTCCTGCACCTGGAGCTCTTCTTGGAGTTTCTCATTCTGTTTCCTGTAGCTGCTGAGATCTTCTTTGGTGGTATCCACATCCATCATCAGCTGCTGGATCTCCTCTTTGAGGTCAGAATTGGAAACGTCTCTGAGTTGGAGCTCTTCTTGGAGTTTCTCATTCTGCTGCCTGTAGCTGGTGAGTTCTTTTTTGGTGGTATCCACATCCATCATCAGCTGCTGGTGCTCCTCCTTGACTTTAGAAATTGAACCTTCTCGCACTTGGAGTTCTTCTTGGAGTTTCTCATTCTGCTGCCTGTAGCTGCTGAGCTCTTCTTTAGTGGTATCCATGTCCTTTATCAGCTGCTGATGCTCCTCTTTGAGTTTAGAAATGGAAACTTGTTCAACTTTGAGTTCTTCAAGCAATTTCTCATTCTGCTGCCTGTAGCTGCTGAATTCTTCTTTGGTGGTATCCATGTCCTTTATCAGCTGCTGGTGTTCCTCTTCATGTTTAGAAAGGGAAACTGGGACTTGGAGCTCTTGGTGGAGTTTCTCATTTTGCTGCCTGTAGCTGCTGAGCTCTTCTTTAGTAATATCCACATCTTTTATCAGCTGCTGCTGCTCCTCTTTGAGTTTAGAAATGGAAATTTCACGCACTTGGAGCTCCTCCTGGAGTTTCTCATTTTGCCTCCTGTAGTTGCAGAGTTCTTCTTTGGTGGATGCCACCTCATCTCTGACCACCTGGAGCTCCTGTAGAAGCTCTGTGCCGTCAGCTCCTTCCACAGATTTTACCTGGTGGACAATAAATAGGCAGTCAAATACTGTAAATAAAATCATTGATGATTTAAATATGAAATTATAATGTTTGTCTTACTTGAAAAAGTTCTCCTTTAAGGTGTGCAATGCTCATTTCCCGCTCCTTAAAAAAATAACACAATTATTTGTGTAGCATGTGTACAAATAAATAATAATATTTATCTTGGTTAGCTAATATTTAACTATAGCATAGATAAAACAACAGTCGATTACATTAAATAAACAGTGGTGATGTAAGTATAAGTACATACTGCCAACAGCTGGTTGGCTGAGCATAGTAGAGAAAGATAAAAATGGGTAAAGCAACTTTTTTAAGGTAACAAAATCCACTAGTAGCTCTCAATCTTACTTATTCACACATTATATTGTTTATACAGAAATAATTGTGTGAGGCTGTGGTTTGGGTAACAGTGTACCATTTTGATTTGTTTTAGTACGTAAAGCATAACTATATCTGCAGTGTTAATAGAGATTAAAAGTACCTGCAGCAGCTCCTGCAGCTTCTCCAAACTTTCCCTGCAACTGTTCAGCTCCTCTTTGGTAGCTGTTGCCTCATCACGAGCCTCCATAAGTTCATTTTGAAGCTTGACTTCTTCAGTGCTGCTAGTTGATACCTTGCAAGTGACATGTTGCAGTGTCAGACAGCAATAGTCTGTAAGCATGCATTCTTATGAGAAAATATGATTTTGACTACGTAGGATTATTTTGTCTTACCTTTAGAAGTTGGTCCTGAAGTCTTTCTATTGTTAGTGTTTTTTCCTAGAAAGACAAGCAGTTGATCATTATTACTGCAATACTGCGAATACAAGAAGTACAACATTGACACGTTATTTAACGTGACATACTTGGAGCTCATTCTGGAGTCTGCTGCAGCTCTCCTCGTAACCGATGAGCTGCTCTTTGGTGGCCAAAGTTTCGTTGTTTACCTCCTGTAACTCCTTAAGAAGCTCAGATACAGCTGGCTGGTGATCAGCAGAGGAGGCCTGTTGAAAAAGTTACCAAGTTCCAGATTGTTAAAGGGACGGAATGGCATTCAGTAAAAACAACGATATTTGGTTCTGAGCTATTCAACAATAAACTTTTCTTTAATTTACGTGTATTGTCTATATAAAGTCCAGAGTAAAATCTGTATGTAGTTTTAGTTTGCACCATGAAGAAATAGAAAACTGAAACCAGTTGCCATTTTTTATCAAAATGCTTTAGTATTTCAACGAATGTGTGCAGATCTTGTTTTCTGAGACCATTTTCAATATTTTCATCAACACCTTAATGTTGCTTTGACATATTAACTGTGAATTTGCCTTAGTCTCTTTCATTTTACCATTATGCTTTAGAAGGATTACATTTAAGATTCACTTTATTAAATATTAATAATAATAATAATAATAATAATAATAATAATGAAAATCAAACCCTGAAAGTAAACCTTTTAAAGTCTTATCTTATAATTTTGATTAAATGGAAATGTATGTGACACACTCATTGGCTGAACTCATACCTCCACAGCTGGTGAAGTCTTCTGGTGATGTCCTCTGATGGCCTTCATCTGAATGAGCAGGTCCATAAGCACTGCCAGCCTCCTCTCATACTCCAGTACCTCCTCTTCAGAGCTGGACAGCAGCTGCTTCTGGAGCTCCTGGTCTTTCTGCATTTCACCTAGTCCTACCTCCAGCTCTCGAAGCTTCTGGGTCAGATGGACCACCTTCCCAGTGGAAACTTGTCTTGCCTCACCCAACCCACTGAAATCCATTTGTGGAATGCCAAAGTCACCAAAGCCATGTACATGTGGCTGCATACTGGGTTTCACAGGTGGTTCTGCATGTCTCTGAATGTCCTGGTTTTCTTTGGATGTGTGTGACTGCTGCTGCTGCTGCTGCTGGAGGGCCTCCAGAGTGGCTTGGCTGACCAGTGCAACAGCCATTTTCTCCCTCAGATTTTCCTCCAAACTCGAGACCCTCTGTTGAAGACCATCTGCATAGCTTTGACCTTGCTGCACAAGAAGATGACAGCGGCTTAATTCACAGTCTTTTTCGCTAACCAATTCCTCAAGCTCTTGGATACGGAGCCCTAACTCTTCCACCCTGGATGTTGCACTCTGCTCTAAAGCTTGAACTTGGGCCTGCATGACTACAAGACTTGCAGTTTTTTCTGTAAGGGCTTCTTCAAGCTCGCCCTCTGAAGTACTCAGTTTTTGTGTTTCAGCTAAAGCGTCGGCGCTCTCTTTCAAGTACAGATGTGACTCCAGAAGCTTGCTGCGCTCTGTTTTCAGTATATTAAGCTCTGTAGTGGCCAGCTCCATTCTGTGTTTCATTTCATCATACTCCTGTTTACTGGGCCCCAAGATGCCACTCTCTTGCTCACGAATGATGTCCTCATCTTCCTCTGCAGCCTGTTTTTGCTCAATATTGACCAGTTCCTGCTGAAGTTTTTCTATGACTGAATTCAGTTGGTCAAGCTCCTCCTCATTGTTCCTCTTCAAGCGCTCTTGCTCACCCTGCAGGCACTCAACCTTGGACTCCAGGTCTTTTATAAGGTCATCTCGCTCATCTATTTCCTACAGAGTAGAATGTAGACATTATTGATGCATGTAAAGACCAAATTTAAGTGTAAATTGCCATACAGCTCTATGGTTAAACCTTTGAGTCACTATAAAAATAATATATAATAAAATTATATAAATACTTTTTTTTTTGTTCTGAAATCAGTGCTATATAGAGACTCAGGGGTTTAACAAGCCACCTCACACGAGCAAATGATTACACCACAACAAAGGATGGTTCTGTGACTCTGCTTACCGATAAAAAACGTGTTAACCCAACAAAAAAATGAGCCAACAAGCAAAAATAAAAGTGAAAAGGAAACCAGAGAACACACACACTGATGCACTACCACAGAGCTATGCATATTCGAAATAGACTTTGACGCTATTTCGCACATGCATATTGTGTTACCTTGTTATCAGACGCTGTTTCCGTGTGTCCAAGTTTAGTGATTTGTTCATTAAGAAGTGCTATTTCCCTGTCCTTTTCCTCCATCACCTTCAAAATCAGAGATTATAATGTGATGGCTATTAATATTATTATATATTAATATTAATATAACACAACACGCGGAGAATCCAACTTAGAGTCACACTTGTAGTGGACTACTGAAATTTTCAAAACTCTGACAAAGAAGAAATGTGTTGCAGGGGCGGGCTTGTATCCTGCATGACAGGATGATGAATAATCCTAGATATACAAACTTAAATTAGCAGCAGTGAACAAAAATATTAATTCATAAATAAACTATTGTGTTATATACAGCATCTATTAAAGACTATACTTTGTTTTGACATCTGTTGGTTTTGTGATTTAGTTAAGAATAAAAAGAAAAGACATTAGCTAAAAAATAATAATACAAAAATGTAATACAGTGTGTCATCATCTGTTCAATAGCGATATCAACTGTCAGTGATGAGCCAGACCTCACTTCTTCTTTATATTTTTATGGGACATGTGTTTACCTGGAGCATGCTGTCCCTTGTTTCTAGGTATTCCTGCTGGCTGCTGATCTCCTTGCTCTGGATCTCCAGCTGCATGTGAAGCTGCTGCACCTCCTCACTCTTGTTCTCCAGCTCCTCTCTAAACTGTTCCAGCTGCTCCTCCAGGTTACAGATCTAAGGCAACATGGAGAGACAAAAAGATCAGTTCATAACACTGGCATTTGTATCTCTGTATGCTTTGAATCTTGATTAATTTATAATCATATATTAATACCTACAATTTCTGTTCATCATCAAAGATCTAAGACATAATAAAAACTCAAAGCACAAACTGAACATCACCACTACCTCTTTCTCTTTCCGCTCCAGAGCTTCTCTCTCCGTCTGTAACTGAGCCTCCAGCGAGGAGTGTCTGGTCTCAGTGATGGATGCATGCTGCTCCTTTTGTTCAGCCTGCAACACAGACACAATATTTAGCACCGCAATTATTTACGTGCAGGCACAGACACAACATCTTGTAGTAGAATACATATGAAAGGAATCGGCACATGCATAGATATGAAACAATGTAATTAATCCATATTGTATCTTGTAGTGTGCCAGTGGAACTCAATTTGCAGTCGGTTAACTGAACAAACAACAAACACTAATCTTTTTGTTCACCCACCACACAACCCTCTGTGAACACTGGGGGGCAATCTTGACAGTTAATAGCCATAGCTAAGTGTCATCACCAACAGCAAACTGCCGAGGCAGCTGAAGTAGACCCACCCACATATTGTTCTCCTTCTGTGTGCACCCAGTCCCTCCTCCTGTGTCACTGTCACTTCATCTGCATGCTCTCACACACCCTCAGCCTTGCTTTACATGCTATTACTCGTGGTTTTTCTCTCGCTGCCTCAGTCTCAGTGCATCGCTCATCTATCCCTCCTTGCCTCCCTTCCTCCCTCCCCCTTTCCTAACCTTCTCCAGGGACTCAGCGCTGGCCAGCAGGGCCTGCTCCAGCTCATGGATGCGGCTCTCCAGCTTGTCAATCTCTTCGTCGCGCTCCCTCAACTCACGACGCAGCTGCTCTGAGCTGAGCAGCAGCTCACTGCACCAATCCGCCTTCTCCTTCAGCTGGGAGGTCAGCTGCTCCACCTGGTAGTAAGAGGAAGAGAGAGAGAGAGATGTGGGGGGGGGGGGGGGATTCGATTTAATGAGATTCGTTCTCAGACACCACTCGCAACAGCATAGCTGATATATGAACAGCTAGCTGGGAGGTCAGCTGATCCACCTGAGAAAGGAGGGGGCCAAGAGAAAAAAAAGAGGTGCAGGGACACAGTGGAGAGAGAGATTTCATTCGGGGGGACACAAACGACAGAGCAATACAATCACCACAAGGACAGCTCGCAGGTAACTCATCCCCCTGAGAGATGGCAGAACAGCAGCACATTAATGAGCAGGCTCAACAGGAGGAGGATATGGTGATGATGAAGGAAAAGGTCATATGTGCTTATTGTACAAAAACTATGTACATGATAAAATTTCCACTGCTTCATCAAGAGCAACTGACTCCGTTTTAAGATGGGATTTTTAAAGCTCTTGTACCATAAAGAACTTAGAGATGGAGATTCAATTAAAACCAAGATGAAACCATAGTTAGGCTGATGAAATGCATCGCTTTACTGGCAGCACTCCATTAAATATTAACAGAACGAGAGTATACCATGAGCTTTACATGAGAGTACTTGAGCTAAGAATGAGTTATTTATAGATATATAAAATATGGTGGGAGGAGACTTACTAATTTTTTCTCCATAAATGTATTTAAATGTAGTAAATTATTTTCTGCGGAATTTGAAATGTAAAAATGTACAAAGGCTCTGCTGATTTAGCAAACAAGATTAAAGCATCCAAAGTGGATGGTTTAAAAAAATACTAGGTCATTATGATTTTTTTTTTAATTTTATGTAATTTGTTATGAAACAAATCTTGGCTTCATATACTATAAACATAAAAATGGATATTTTGTAAAATTTTGATAAAAGCAAGCTTGAATTCAGATTATACTACTTATTTAACATCATAGAATTTGCTGTTGAGTTTTAGATGGGGGCATTTGACGGAGAGACAGGAGGATGTGTGAGAGTGAAAAAAAAGACACTTTCAGAAAAAGTAAAATCAGTAGAAAACATCCAAACAAGGAAATAGAGAGGTATAGTAAGGGATGAAAGCAATAGAGGAGGTCATTACTTGCTACAGGGTTGTGCAGGATTACTTAAAATGCACTGATTGCTCTCTGATGGGAGATTGGATTCTATAGTAAGCTAGAAGCAATACCTTAAAGGTTATTCCATCCACCTGTAAAAGCCACAGGAGAGAAAAGGCACAGGCATGGGGGATCAGGGGATGGAGATTTCAGGGGCAAAAGGGAAGGAAATAGTACTTAGTGATGAAAATGTGGCACAAGATAATCAGAAATTAGTGTATCTTAGGTAAATTACCCTGTATGTTTAAAGCGAACATGCAATGCAAGCTGCAATATTATTTAAGTCTATCTAACATAGAACTAGTCATTCTGCCTTTTATGCCTCTCTGGTCGAATACTAATAAACAGCCAGTGTTTTAATATCAGTGAGCATCAGTGTAATTTCCCACTGAAAGAAGAACTTATGAACTGATTGGTCAGGTTGTGCCAGTGGATTGTATTTAAGATTCATGTTTCAGAACAGTTGATTTCCCTAAATCTGATTCTGTTCTTTTATATAATCGAACAGATAATTATTTGAATCTCTCAGATTAATCTACATAAACAAGTTATCTAGGTGTGGATCACAAGGATCTACTCTATTTGTTTGTAGTTGTTGAAGTAATTAATGCTCCAAAAGCTTTCATATCATTACAGCATTGATCAAAACTGCATTTCCCACTGTCCAAAGAGAGCTCGGGTCTTGATGGAGATTTGGAAAAATAAATCAAAGAGTAGTCGGAGAAGCACAACTCAAAAGGTAAGTAAAATATACAACATTAATGGTAAAACTGCTGCGATGAAATGTCTCCTCATGACAAGACTGAGAAAAAGACAGGTTAAAACGACAGAAGAAATCATTATAAGTCAATATTTTTAACTTTACTGTTTCTGATCTGATCTCTTTGAGTACAGCTCTACGCCTCTTTCACATCAATTGATTCAGACATATACATTCATTTAAAATGCACAGTGATTTATTTGAAGTACAATTATGTAAAATTATCTTAGTGAAGCGCTATCATTACCTGACACCACTCTGAGTCTCCCGACTGAAACCTGACAGCCAGTCATGTTACAAATGATGTCATTTTCCATGTGTCAAAAAACATGTGATGCAGATAAATGGCTTAAAGAACAGCTGTACTATTGCAGTGATTCACATTAGCAATTGTGTATTATTTACTTGAGGATCAATGCAATGAAACCCACTTTCACACAACTTGGGAAAGATCACCAAGGCAAAATTTAATTCCACTCTCACTCATTCACCTGCAGAACACTCCCAATATTTGGTATCATTTTTGAGGTGGTACAAGTAACTCTATCAGCTATATTGTGTGACTTTGAGGCCAGTGTTGTAGCCACAACAATGATGTGCTCAGAAAATAAGCATCTCTATTACTGCCTGGTCCACAGAGAACAGAGCTTTCTCCTGTTACCTCTTTGTTTCTTTGCTCAGAGCCAGTCTGAAGCCTCTGCGGATTCTTCAGCTGCTTCTCCAGTGTCTGGATCTCCTGCTGGAAGAAATCCCTCTCATGTTCTCGGTCCACAGCTTGTTCCTGGACACCAACATTTTAAAAAGGAATATATATTACATCAGATATTGCTTATAAATTGAATATATCATAGTTCATAAAATAACACTTTTATTCTCTGTTACTTACATCAAGGAACCTTCTGTTTTTCTCCAGCTGTTTCTCCAAAGCTTGGAGCTGCTGCTGCAGGTCTCCGTTCTCCGTACTCTGAGCATGCTCCAGCTCGATCACCCTGTTGACCTGCTCCTCCAGCTCTGTCTCCAGCAGCTTCACCTGCTTCAGGAGGTCCGAGTTCTCCTTCTCAGCCTGACGCTGGACCTCCACCTTCTCTTTCATAAGCTTCTCCGTCTCCTCCAAGAGGTCTACAGGACACGGCAGGGGATGGAGAAGAGGTTAGGTATAACTGCCTGGCACCTAAACGTGGCTGAATTAAGTCATTAAGTCATTCAGGTTTGATTTCAGTAATGTGCCAGATGCTGAGATGAATTAGAAGAGTCTGCAATCTGTGAGAGTTGTAATTAGATTTCATGCAAATGTATCTTTTTGCAGTGTTGATATTCTTTCCTGTCCAACATTGTGGTTTTCAGAGAATCATTTGACAGTTAAATTTGTAGATCTTGTGGTTGCTTTTACAACTCCATCTGAGGAAATAAGTAAAGTCAGACTCTTCTCACATCTCAGTAGTACATCTCAGATTCCCAACAATAATGCCAAAAAATTAACACCCATCATGGTGCCCGTTTTCCCTTCTGCCATCACCAGTGAACAACCCCCGCCGCCTCACCCAGGATCAAACCCCACAGGATTAGTGCAAAAGTGGCAAGGTGAGAGAGTGCAAATGACAGATAGATCACACACATGGACAGTCCAGACATAGCAGTATCCATGCCCAATAAGCATTAACAGGCAGGGGAGAGGGAATTCCTAAAGAGCCAACCATCTTACTTACTTCAAGAAATGCTGTAAATACAGCATCTACACATTTAAAATATGCACTAAACCATTAGAAAAAAGATCAAGTGAAGATGTTTGGCAATTAGGAAATTCAGGAAGTGTCTGAAGATACTTACATTTCATCATGCTAAAATGAGAGCTAACATTGACTCCAAGACATTCAAAATGACAAACCAGGACAAAATCAATTAAAATGAAAAGCCAAAGCGAAGGTTAGTGATCAAATTGAGTGAGTCTGTGAGCCCAAAGCAAGCAAGCTCCAAGCTGTTGTGGTGAGTTTCTGGATTCGGGTTAGAGAGCCATTTATACAGTCATTCAGCTATGGTGGACAATTAAAAGAGCATAAAGAAATGACTGAGCCATGCTCAAAGTGGACACACCTGCTTCAGGTGCTGCAACCATTGCAGCTTCAACTAGGCCTACAGGAGGATAAGAAAGCACAGGAGTTTAACATGCACTTGTTTTTGTGATGAACAGGAAATCTCAGGAGAAAGAATGGTGAAGGAAGACTGGCAGTGCTTTTCTGTTTGCCATACAGTTAAGGGTGAAGGCTTCAGAAAGGAGGCTGTGAAAGTGAAGGGTTTTCAAAATAGAAATAGCGCCTTCGGGTTTACGCCGTCAGATAAAAATACTCACCATCTAATCAGTGATTGAACTCATGGGACACCTTTTTTTGATAATAAAGGGGTTATATTGTGTAATAATTAGCAAATACAGTTCTAAAATTCAATGTTTATGGAGAACCTCTTGGAAAATACCTGTAAATGTATGACTTGTGTCACAAGATGAAGGAGCAAGAATCATAGATAAGCCGTAACAGTCTACTCAACATTGTTTCACTTTTATAAAAATAAATGTTTTATTGGCTTTTTGACCCTTGGTCTTTGTACCTAACACTGACTGCCTAAAGTATCCCACACTCTAAATACTTTTCACAGGGTCAGAGCAAGGCTATAACTACAGAAGAATTCAATATTAAGAGCTGTGCAACTTTAAACCATTTTTATACCAAGAAACCAATATAAAATATGTAGAAATCATACACTGTCAATATAATGTACCATACAGAATAATTCTTTAGTTAGAGAAAAAAAAAACAAGATGATAACAACTACTGTATGACAAGCAGCAGACACTGGGTTAATTATTTATGTCAAATCAAATGGACTACAGTAGTTCAAAGAACATTTTTTGTTTCAGTTAAGAGATACAGTTCCCACTTTCTCTTTTATTTAACATACTAAAGAAACTTGAGCTTATTAGTGCTGTCTGAGAGCTCAATACATTAGTTTTAAACATTCTTTCTTCAACCATGAGGATAATGACTACATGTGAGTACTGCAGTATTTTCTCATCTTCATTAAGGAGAGTTGTGAGATACGTACGCAGCTCTCGGGGCCCAGCATCCTCCCTCATGGCGTCCTGTTGCCGTGACAGCAGCTCTCGCTCCTCTTGCATCTGAAGCCTGTCCTGTTCTAACTCCTGCAACCGGCTACTGGTAACCTGCAGGATTAAAGCATAGCCTTTTCTTAAATATACATTGTTATTTAAGGAAAAAGGCTGGTACTTCTGTTTATCTTATCAAATGTCATTTAGCACAAATCGCATTTGTAATTAGTGAAGTTGTAAAAATATGGATCTTTTTTTTTAAAGATTTGGTGCAAAATTATTTTTAACAACAGGATGAAAGACGTACAATTGATTCAAAATAAACTTATATATAATATAACTTTTAGTGGAAACTAGGAAAACAGTGAAATAAAGAAAATATATCTTAGACAAATCAACCAATAATTGTCTTTTAAGGAAAAGAAAACTCCTTATATCACCACATATTTCCTTTATGCACCATAGCCTTGAAGATACATGAATATGATACTGAAGAAACTGAAAACCTGGGTATCCTTCACATTTGTTGTTTTATGTTTTCTCTACTGGCAGAGACTGGATTCAACCTGACATACTTAAATGTGAGTCACAACTTTGACGTGCTGGAGGTGAAACACAAAGGTCTAATTTTAACATGGTCAGGTCATGTGCTGCCTCACAGAGAGGTTATCATTTTTCATCCTCTCCTCAGCTGAAGGCCTCACCTGCAGCTCTTGTTCAAGGCTCATCTGAAGCTCTTCCTTCTGACGCAATTGCTCGTCCAATGCAGCTCGCTCACCTGTGTAGCCATCAATTAGACCTGTATGTGGTGAAAGTGAGGGGAGGAAGAATCAATCAATCACCAGGAGACTATACAGGGATTAGTTTGAGGCTTGTTGTCAAGCTCCAGTCACACAAGTATTCAAAGAGTATTCATCCAGATGAATGGGCACCTCACAGCAGGAGACAAAATCCAAGGTTACCAACAACATAAACACATACAAAAATATACAAACACAATGGTATGCATGGACATGCATGCAAATTATGGGATGAATACGAGGGAGAATGTCTGACCCACTTTGCTTGACATGAAGAACAAGACTGAGCAGAAAACACAATACAAAGCTCTATGAGATTACAGTACTGCTCTGTCACAGGTCAGCAAGCATTATGTACCAGGATGGCATTCAATTCATAAATACAGGCGAGGAGGTATCCACACACCAACACACTGGCCAGACTATTCAAGTGATTTCTGAGGCGAGATCTGTACATTTTCTGAATGTACTGCCTGTTTTCAACTCCTGTTTTGGCTCAAATAGCTCTCGGTCTAATACAAAACTGAGCGAGGCAGAAGGTAAATATCACCTGTGTTGTCCGAAGATCATCGTAATTCATAAATGTCAGCAGGAAGCTTAGCTTTTGCGTGCAGTTTGCCTAAGGAGGGAACCCTCCCATGATACACAGCTATGAGAAGCACATGATCACTAGCTAAAGAAAACACTGTCCACCGAACACACAGAGCCCTCCTCGGAATCTACAGTAGCTCCAATCTACAAAAACACTTCATGATTACATTACAATCATCTAACTTAGCCTTTTCTCTGGTTCAAATGCAGTGAGTTCAGTGACATATAAATTGCTCCATCACTTTGTAAAGATCTTTCACGTCACTTTAGTTAATCAAAACCAGTTTGAAATGGCCCCACCCCAATAGAAGAACTACCTTTCTTTCACTTCATACGCATTAACAAAGCAAATGTCCAAGAGAGACAGGCATTAAACACTCCCTCACTCTCAGTGAAGAAGATGCATGCCACGTACACAGATAAGAACAGCAGCTGTGAAACTCTGAAAATAATATCAGGGCCTGCTACATGTTGACAATAAATTTAAAAATATTTTTCCTTGTGAATAACAAAAACAGACAAATGGCAGACATTACTGAAGACTTTAAGATCTTAAAAATAGCATTTGAGTCTAAATTATTCATTGATTATTCAGCAAATAGTATACTGAAATGAATGGTTAGCTGAAGTCAGTTTGACAGGTGGCCTCCTCTAATGGTCAGTACCAACAAGAAAGGTGTTTATGATTATATGATGGATAATATTTGCTATTCTTTAACACCTATGAAGGATTACGAAAAACAAACAGTGTAGCAGGATCCCACTGATGTAAAAGACCACAAATGATGAAAGAAGCAATAAACTCACCATTGTTCAGTGTGTCAGAAAACCAGAGAGTAAGCAACGGCTGCTGTACTGTATATTTAACTTTAAAAGAGCAAGGTTTAATGTGTGTGTGTGTGAGTGAGAGAGAAAGTGGATGTGGTTGTAACAGTTGACCCTGACAGACCAGCTGTCACTGACATGGATGGTACAGTGAGTTAGCTGCACCCCCTAACAGTTATAATCTGAAAGATCTTCCCTTGTTCTCACAAAATTATTTTCACTTTTTCCCATTCAGTCATTTAGATGTCAGGCAGATCCAATCAAATATTCAAACACCCAAAAAAGAGACTGATTCACACACACTAATTACAATTTGTCGATTTCTCACAACAGATGGTCTCACACTCCTTTACTCTCTATTCCAAACAGCTGATCCCCTCACTCTCACGAACACCTCCCCCTCCAAACACATGCACACATGTATTTTCACTTTTGTTCCTTATGCCTCTGATTCAGCTCTGTTTTTTTGCAGTCATTAATGGCTCATTCACCAGTATCTACAGAGGAAATGTGAGTGAATTCACGAAGAGAATGCTTTGAAGAAAAATGACTTTTAGCAGGTCTATAAACCTTTAACATATAAAACAAACTACAAGAAGATATACAAATCAAATGATTTATCGCTGATCCGAGCACGGTTTTTGAAAATCACAGTTGACTTTACCATGATAAAAATTAGACAATATGAAGAAAACACGCACCCTCAGCGCGGTGAAGCTCAAGAGCCAGCTGCTCCCGTGCCCGCGCCTCCTCGCTCAACCTCTCCTGCAGCTCCTCCTGCTTCTGCAGTAGTTCACTGATCTCCTGGTTACGGCGGAAGGACTCCCGCATCAGCTCGGTCTGGGTCATCCGGGCATGTTCAAGCTGAGAGGAGGAAAGAAATGACTTGTTACTGCATTGAATAATCTATTTATTGATTTGATGCTCATCCTGTTGGTGAAGTCGTATGAGGTCCGTCTTTGCTGATGGCGTCATGAATGTTAAAGAGTTTGACAGACGTTTGGACTTATGAGGCAGGATAGTCAAGGATTTGTTTGTATTTAGAGTGTGATACATATAAGAGCATAAAGGTCATAATACCAGGTCACCATTGTATTTCTGTCTGACAAGTGTAGCCATTTTATGAAAGTCCCATTACCAGGGAGAAGAGAAACAATCTTACCATATGATCACATGATTATATCACTTAATTATCATTAATCTTTCCATAAACTAATGTTCATGAAATAAGAGTTTTGTTTCATTATGAAACAGCCCAAAACAACATTCAACATTGAGATTTGATATATTTGTAATACAGTAATTTACAATACATAAAATATTTTATTATTATTTCAACGAAAAAGGGCACATGAAAAAAAGTGAAAACAAAATGACCAAAGCTGCTTTTCCTGCTATGAAATCATCATAATGAATCTCCAGCGTGTTCACAGACATGTCATATGTGCCTTCTATGGATTTCCATAACTCACTGAGCAAAGGTCTTATTGAAAGATTACAGGAGGCAGGAAGTAGTAAAGTGACCCTGCCACATTGAAGTCATACAGTCTTTCACCTACTGACTCAAAAGCAGCGCAGAGGAGGTGCCGCGGTGTGTGCCTGCTTGGAATGACGTTCAATTATGTTCATGTGTCGACCTGAACTACATAAAAGAGGCTGAAAGAAAATGTGCCCATCAGATATTAATAAGCAGGCAGCTACATGAACTATCTCGAGAATAAACTTTAAAATTGCACAAATCTGTTGGACAAGTGATATTTATGTGTATGGTCTTGGGTTAAAGGCATAAGACTTACTGTATAAGGAGGAGTGGGAAGGGAGATTTTGGAGATAACCTTAAGCAAGTGACCATTAGTCCTGTGATTGACATGCGAGATCTGCGTCTGGACCACAACAGCATTTTTCTCATTCAAGGTGCTGCAGAGTGGGAACGGTCGTGGAAGCGGGATGCGAGATTCCACCTCGTACACATCCCGATCCTCCCCCTCCATCCACGTGCTGTTCTGCATACTCGAGTTCCGGTAAGAACGGTAGGAATCCATGGTATAGGACAGATGAGTGAAGTGAGAACTTCCAGCCTGATTTTGTTATGTCTGAGCGTTTTTGTGGGGTCATCAAAAGACGTCTCTATATGCCATGATCCCTCAGACTAAGCTGAGCAAATGGAAATGAGAATAAAATCCAGTGGGGAATGGAAAAGAGAGAGACAACAGTGTGGATAGCTCCAGGCAACAGTTTCTATGTTTGCCCCATGCAAGGAGAGTAAACAACATTGGGAGGGGGTGACATTCACGTCATCTCAATCACGTGATGCCTGGTGGAGGTAGAACAGGTTCCAGGTAAATATTGAGACAGAAAACGATCCAGCAACAGTGCTTTTTCCGAGTCCTTCATAATGTCATCCTCGGCAGCAGGTGAACTCCACAACTTGGTCCAGCAGCTTATAGGGCATTCCTGAACATGACCGCAAGAGGTATGTAAACCTAAAGGCAAGCATTTCTCCTTATTGTGTCAGCCTTCTCTTTGTGTTATTTCTGACCATCCTTCTTCAGGGAAAAGCAACATCGGTAATGCTCACAGCCCCATGTCAGCTCCAGCTTTCGCTCTCTCTCTCTTCCTCTCCCGCTCCCTCTGGAGATTCTTTGACAACACTACGTCGACGTAGCAACCTGACCTGCAGGGAAGCCTCCCCGGGGCCCCTTTTAATTGTTTAGACCAAGCGGCAGCCAGTCGAGGGTGAAATGACAGTGTGATGAAAAGTCGCTCTCTCTTTAAGTCTTACTTCCTTTAAGGACTGGCATTCTCTCTCTCTGCACATGCTCCTTGCTCACACCATAATATTACTCAGAGATGCCGGATATTTCTCCTGTCAGGTGAGGTTTACTTACCCCATGTAGGCTACGGTCACTCTGTTTCACTTACTGACTCTGTTCATCCAAGGTTTTTTTTTGAAAAAAAGATTTTTAAAGTTGAAATCCAGTTGTCCCCACTCAAAGTGGAGGATTTTTCTTCCACTTCCTACATCGGTCACACACAGCAGGATACTGCTTAGCAAAGTGGGAGGGAAGCAGGCGTGGCTTTGATCCCGAGGGCTAGTTTGTTTCAGGTAGATCTGTTAATCAATCCTTCACACACACACACACACACACTCCCCACAGACACAAATAACCACAGACGAAACACACCCTTTCCACAGAAGGCTGTCAAACTGGATTCTCTTCCTAAAAGCCATGTTCTGATATTCTGCTTCTTGGTCCCACCTACTGTCTCTGCTTGACATGTCATCATATTCACTGCGCATAAAGAATTTCCACGTCTCACTAAAGCGTCTCACCAGCAGATAATGGGAGGTGAGCAATGAGTGAACAAACGCGTTCCTGGAGCAAATCATTTACAGCAGTCGACACTTAACATTCTTGACCGGCTTGTTACATCAATCTTAGCTCACAACGCTGCTTCACAGACAAGACATAATGATCCAGCGCTGCTCACTGTAAGACTTATGTATACTTAATCAATAGCAACAAGGAAACCATTGATATAACCATTAGAATCCTTGTTGATTACAACTTTATGTTGTTTTAATTGTGTGTACGTAGAAGAGATGCAAACAATGTCACATGTAACTAGAGCGGGTCTTTACCGGAGCTGCAGTTTAATTTTCTTCTTTTAATTTTAATATGTTTATTAAATGTTTTTAACTCTGTAAAAAAATTCTAAAGTTAATGAAAATGCACAATGCAGTGTTGTCATATATATATTTCTTTTTCTGTCCAACCAATATCAGAATGTCCATGGATTTCCAGGAAGGTTTAAAAAAAAACATTTTCTATTTAGAATAGGGAAGATGTTTTGGGAGACATTTTGATATTTAATAAAAAAATAAAATACATATATATAAATAAAACTACCCTACTTATTGATTCT
This sequence comes from Microchirus variegatus, assembly GCF_963457635.1. Classification (NCBI taxonomy): domain Eukaryota; kingdom Metazoa; phylum Chordata; class Actinopteri; order Pleuronectiformes; family Soleidae; genus Microchirus; species Microchirus variegatus. Next base: position 11,269,513 of record NC_139814.1, read on the forward strand.
CAAAATTGCAGCCAAAAATTATACTTCAATTTAGCTCAAATCTGTGATACAATTTCGAAATGTATAACAGTAAAGAAAATGGCACACTCACAACATCACTTTAAATTGAAAATAAACCACAAACAAGTTATCCAAGCAAAGAGCAAAGCTGATGTGAGTGTGTGTTTTTTTTTTTTTTTTTTTAAATTGTGGTGAATTAAGCCTTTAAAAACCACACCATGCACTCCATGGTGTGGATGGATACTGACACAACAGTGTTGTGATGCTTGGACTGGAATTTCTCTAAAGCTATTTTTAGATCTCCAAGTTAAAAACCATTTAAGCATAAATAACGCACACATTTCAGCCAATGGGAAGATGTGCTGTCGAGTCAGTTACAGTAAGGCATCCATTGGCCTAGTTAAACTGGCCCAGTCTCTCTGTGGGATGATGGCCACAGTGGGCACGTTACATAGACACCCTAAGAGGGGGTGGAGTTGTTCTGTCTCACTGGGCTAAGATGGGCTGGTCATGCAAACAAAAGATCAGTGTAAATACAGCTCGTATCTACAGGCAACGACTGAGAATGAGGCAGCTCTTTTGTATTTGAATTCCAGACAGACCAGCTTTGTTGCCGTCCACATTCTGCAGCCTCATCCTCATTTTACCTCCACGAACAGGCACGGGGGTAAACCGTGATGAGTGTGAGTGTTTTAATGTTTTGAAAAAAGCTAAATGTGTCACTAGGGCTTTCTGTTTATTGGTAACCTATATGTACAAACACACACAAACTGCACAAGACAAGCCCTCACGAGTGATGGGTACTGAACCATTTCAGGCTGTAGGGATGGGCATGTAAATGTGCCAAGTGTGTGGCCAGGAATTCCTGGGCTTATTGTTTGATTATTTTTTAATCTAATACAAGAAAAACATGTGGGCAAATTTATATTCATACAATTCAAACAATGGACCATTTTGACATGTCTTAGCAGGAAAAGCACAGGTGCAGTGTGCTCAGTTCCATATGTAAGGACATAATCAGCTTTCACCCTGAGGAAGCTAAATAGAACTGTATTACTGATCCCATTAACAATAGCTCTGTTCGTTTCATGTAACCCATTTAATTATTTACACATGTGGTTTTCTTACTGTGACCAGTGAATCCATGAAAAAGGTCCATTGGCTAATTGAGGTGAGTAGTGAATTGGCATGTTTACACTTCAGTGTTTACATGGATTAATTAGAATGATTAATATTAAGATTAAAACGTAATAATGTGTTGAGTTTTGGATGTGAATGTGGGTGTTTTTTTGTTACCTTCAGATGGAGCCAGACTTGTTATTGATCAAATCAGTAAAGAAATCTGTGGCATGAGCAGCAACTCCAGAGCCCAACTTATACGATAGTAGCTTTGTTACAAACTACTTCATCAAATAATCAAAATTTTAATTTAATTCAAAATTTAAGATTCACCAAAATCAAAGCTAACTGGAGGGCAGAAAGTAAAATTTGCATGATGGCAAGAAAACAAGATGAGCAAGTCATTCAGAACTGTGAATGGGAGCAAATAAAACTAAATCCCAGACGAGTAGAGCTACAGCAGTATATGACTCGTACCTGGTTGGTGGCATCTGTGATGGCCATTAACATCTTCTCCAGAGCCGTTTGGAGCCGGGTACCGATGGCCATTAAAAATTCCTCATTCTCCAACTGTGTCTCCGCTCCGAGCAGCAGGCTGTCCATCATCTGCTGGGACACCTCCAGACCGTCATCAGCCTCCCTCTCAGTGGACCACAAACTCTCATCTGCACAGGTCTCGCTGCCCTGGAAACTTTCAGCAGTTTCACCTGGTGTGAACGAAGGACCGGAGAGCAGAAATATGTCACACAAAGAACTGATGTTTATTGCAAAACTCCACTGATATTTTGTGAATAAGGGATTTATCATTGACTTGAGGCATGACTTAAGGCATGAGAAACAAGTACTCATAACACTCACAGAAATATAGTTGTGAGACTTTTATCAATAGTACATAGAATAAAACCTCAAAAATAATCACCTTGTGGTTGTACACCAGTCTAAATCCAGACTTATGTAATATATGTAGTGAAGACAGCAGTAAAAGTGTACTTTTTAAAATAAGGGTATGAATTATTGAGTTAAGTTATGATATAATTCTAAAGACAGTGTGATTTGGACCACAAAAATCTATTTCAGTTTGTCCTTCAGTATAAGTGACCGTTACTACCAAAATTAGAGACAATTGTCTCAGGGCAGACAGAAAACTGGACAACACAATGCCTCAAGCCATGGCCTTGACTGGTATTTAAGCCTCCACAGGTTATTACTGAACATAATGTGCAGGTGTTGTCATAAAATGCAAAATAACTATCATAATGTGTAAATGACAGCAGGTCAGTTCTGTAATACAGTATGTGTACTATGTACTGTACACACTCTCACCTCACCCAGAGTTTGGTACTTAATGTCTTGTATATTGCTGCTTTTACATCATTTGAATGCTATTTACATAAATGCACAAATAGATAAAGTGATGTCTCTATTGCAGACAAAGGTTCTCTTGTAGGCACACCATTCGACAAGCACCGACCATAATTTCCATGCAAGACTGTGATAATCCTAACTGTGACTGACCGAGGCAGCAGTGTGGAGCAATGGTAAAGCAATAAAATGCAGACTTTTGAATAAATGAAAATGGGTGGTGGTTCAAAAGGGTTGGCATCAAAGGCACCTGACACATATGGCATTATTGATGTGATACTGATAAGTCGGGTCATTATCCAAATACTGTCAAGACAAGTTTGATATGTTTTATGACACTCTGAATTACTGCCCTTACTGCTTTACTTGAGCACACTTAATGTGTGCATCATGATAGTACATGTGTCACTGTTCAGTAAACTGAGTGTTGATGAGGCCAGCACTAAATCTGTGTGGTCATGGTGCATTTCATCTCACCAGAAAACATTAAGAACACAGAAGGTACCATTTTACAAACAGAAGCTGAACTGTGTCTGAACTTTGTCTACTTCACATCTAGTTTGTTTTATACACAGTTAGTAAACATAATAATAAACTTAATAAAATATAAGCTTTGGGATATGGATGTCAGTCTGACAATGGCCCTGGACACTGAATTGCAGCTGCAACGGTGGAGCTACAAAGTACAGTATACAAACATTCTGTGCAGTTAGTATACAGTGTATTAATCACACAACATAGAAACTTTTCTTATAGTTTTCTAATGGGCTCAACATATTTCTTATCTATTTAAACTGTTTCTATGATTTTGTAATACTTGCCTGGTGCAAAAGGCTCGAAGGGCTGTGTGTTAACTCTCTCAGAGGTGGTGTGGGGCAGCGCAGCCTGCTGCCTTTCACCAGAAGCACCACGAAGATTTTGCATGTAGAGGCCCATGGTTTCCTCTGCTGCTGCTGTTGTCTTCAAAACATCAACCAGCACCTGACTAAGTTTCTCGTTGGCTTTACGCAACAGGTTTCTGAAAAGAGGAGAGAATGCAACAACAATAAAGAAAAGTTTCCTGAAGATCTGGAGTGGGAAAAAGGAATTTTCAGTTGAATAAAAAAAAGTTAACACTGTCAGACTACACAATAAATACTATGCATAGAAAGTAACAAAATTCATAAGAAAAACATGCAAATAATAATGATTAATTGAGGGTTGAGAGAAATATTAATGCAATATTACCTTTCAACATCTTTATCAGAGGATTCTCCATCATCCTGTGATGATGATTCGTGTGCATGAGGCTCCTTCATCATCAGCCCACCAAGATCTTCCTCCTTAATTTCTTCCTGGTCATGTCTTCTCTTCTTTAAGGTCTGGACAGGCAGGAGGGAAAACACAGATAGCAGCCCCGTCATTGCAAATTAGCACATGGATAAACTGATTTCTTAAACTCATGTGGAGTGGACAGTGTGGCTGAAAATGTGACCATCAGTAAGAGTGAATTCAAATAAGGCACACGTACGTGCACACACTGCCCCTTTACAAGCACACAAACACAAACACACACACAAACACAAACTCTCTCCCTTGGTGCTGAGAGAAACACTACTATCTTTGTGCTACTATGGCAACAGGTGCACCTCAGGCACACAGACAAGAGCGCCACCTCCTGGGAGCATGGCATAAACTCAACTCTGCCTTTCAACTGCCACAGGCACGGACGACTGCAGAGTCGACAGATGAGCGAGACTCTGGTCACAGCATAAAAAAATAACACTTTTTCAAATAGATTTAAGCAAATGTTACAAATGACATCCCATGGAGTAAAAGTTGACATAAATATAAGACTGAATTGTTTACATTATTACTGCTGGAAGTATAGAATGAAGTCTGTGGTTTCACAGAATTGTACCATAACTTAGTTTGTTGTAATCAATCATGTCCTCCTAAACTGTAAAAAAATATATTGAATGCAATATAACAACAGAAGAATGAAATGAAATGTAATCTTTGAAAAGAAAATCATTTTTTGTGGGCTGAAATCAAATATTAAAGACAAAAATGTCGCAATAAATAATCCACCTGGCTTTCTAAATCAACTTTGTTTAAGCTTTTTATTTACTGTGGATAATTCAGGAGCATTCAAGAGAGAATTGCACAGTGCATGTGGACGTCTTGGCTGAGAGAAGATATTTAAAAGGAATCTGAATCTGAATCTTGAATCACTAACAATAGAAGCTTCAGAACATTTCTTTTTAATCAATGATCACCACCAAGTGCATGTTGCATCAACTCATCTGACAAAGAATGCTAAACCTGAGAGCCACATCTACCACACTGTTAAAGCCTAATCATGCAATAAATGGTTAGTGAAATACCCTGTTATTAACTGTTGAAGACAGATGGACTGCTCTGAAAAAACACTACTACCAAATTCTGGACAAGCTGGATGATGAAAGAATGCCTGAGAAGTCAGTAAGAAATTAAGTAAGAAACAATTATTTTATTTTTTAAACTGTTTATGGTACTGATTCTTAAAAGAGCGGTTTCAATGTATAGTTAGTACCTCACTGTAGAAAGGTTCTGATAAGAGTTAAAATAAGGATAATGTTTTGCCCTGCAGGATGCTGTTGCTTTAATGGGAGTGTGCTGCTTTTTGGATGGTTTGTTCACAAGATTTGTTAAATTATGCGATTTGTATTAACCAACTCTACTGGCATTAAACTCCATCGTAATTACCAAAACAAAAAACAGTCTCTCAACATGACATAGGCCTAAGTTGCTCTCACACCACCTCCACCACCCAGTTACAATAATGGTTTAACCAATCATCATGGCCAAAAATAATAAGCCGGGTTATTTATGTCAATATAGAAATAAAATTATTTATCAAGACGATTAATTGTTTTTCATGTTTTTTCATTGCATTGCATTTACCACTCCCACTCTCACCAAGAAATAGAGAGAGAGGGAGAGAGAGAGAGAGAGAGAGACTGCTGTGTGAGACAGATTTTTATTTGAATCATCTGGTATGTGTTGTCTCATTCAGGAAACTTGGGAGCTGCGTTGTGCAGGAACAGCAGCAGTTGTGTATGGAGTGCCTGTTTTGCTTTGCATTCTATTGATGGGTTGGATGCATTCTCAATATCAGACAATCACATTCTGTGATTGAGATTGAAATACACTTGCGAAGTCCTACTGCCAGGTTTATATTTAGCAAAGTAATCCAATCTACTTTTATTGGGCAATTCTTGGTATTTTTAGCCATAGTCCAACAGCATGCAGCCGTCTCACTTCACAAGCTCTATGTAGCTATTGTACTTCTGTTCTGCCTCCATCAGTCGTGACGTACAATGCATCACTTGTGCAGGAATATCAATGTAAACAAAACTCAGATATACTTTGAAACAATTTCCTCAGCGATAATAAAAGTATTCTGAAACCTACAGAGAGTTATGTAGACCTACTGGGCTTAAGCAACATTGTATGAACTCATTTGACAAGGTTTTGAATACATTTGCTTATATTTAGAAGTTAAGAACTAAAGCTTCAATATTTTATTTGAAACTTTAAAGGCAAAATATGTGCTGTACACTTTTGCTCAAGAATCCTGGCTCAGATAAATGCACAATATTGACTGAGCACAGAAATAATAACATTATTCAAAGTCATAAAAAATTGATGATACTGAAGATATTAAGTCCAACTGATGCAACACCTGCATTGAGAAATGACAATGACAACAGTAATACATGTTGAGATGAAATGGATAAGACTTGTGGAGTATGGTAAGTAAATCAACACACCTGTCTATGTGCTGTTTCAGTTTTCTGCAGTGCCTCCTTTAACCGTTGGATCTCCAGGTTCCTCTCCTCCAGGTCCTTCTCCAGTCTCTCCCTCTCCAACTCCTCCAGCCTGGAACCTGAGGACTGGGTCTGCATGGAGGCGCTTGCCTGGCAGGTGTGCTTGTTGATGCGAGCCATCTCAGTCTGTTGTGCAAAAGCCACTGACATCTGAACTATGACCTATAAACATGGATTCAAGGTAATTTCATTAGGATTCTGTGATGCAGAACATAATAAGATTCTCTCCGTTTGATCAGCATAAACGAGGGGAAATTAAACTTCTCTCAAAGCTCATTACATCTCTACATGTTATATTTTGTTCAATCTACTGTTCAAATCCCATAGTTACTGGCTTATCTATCAAACAAGACAAAGAAACTCAGTAAAGTACATTGTATTTTGTAATGAACTAATTGATTATGGAATCATTCACAATTTCTCCAGCTCCAAATGTATCCAGTCATATCAATCAAGTACGTCTGTCTGCAGGTACTGATTTATTGATACTGTCTGCACATGCAAGTTTCAAATCAAAAACAAAATGCCTGAACACCTACTTTGGCAACCTCCTCCTCCACTCTCTCCCAGTGTGGTTTCTCTTCAAGCACGAACTGCTCGGCAGCACCGCTCCTCTCACTGGAGTTTCCAGCGGTGCTAATTCCACTGAGATCCTGCTCTCTCTCTTCTCTTTCCTTGTGATGCCCTTCTCCTCTCTTCTCCTGCTCCCTTTGTTCTCTCAGTCTCCTCAGCTCACTGTTATGCTGCTCTTTGAGAGTGGCCACCTCTTGGACATACTTATGGTAGAGTGCTTTCCTCAGTGCCTGCAGCTGTGCAGTAAGACCTGCAGACCTGGTAGGCAAAAACAACTTCAGACGTTCCTCTGACAACTCCTCTTCTCCCAGGTCCTGTGAAGAGTAAGAAAATGGAAACAAGGAGGAGAGGATGAGTTGCTTTGCTTAAAAAGCACCAGATATCAGCAAACTTTGTGTTTCAAAGTGAGGGTCATAATAAGATAAGCAGTTTTTCATCACTGTTCCTGAAATAATCAGCTCTTCTTCCCTGTATCTAAACCAAGCCCACCACTGATAAATAAACTATTTTGTTCTCCCCGCCCCCCCCAGGGATGATTGGAGATGTTTTCCAATGTATTAGAGCAACTTCCTCCCCCAGCAAACTGCAGCTCTGTCTCATGATGAATCCTTGTCTTGTCTATTTCACAGTCATTGAGTTTCTTTTACACCGCTCGCCTCAAGCTTAACGTTTCTTAGTATACATTATAAATATAATGCCCAGTTTTTCCCAGTTTCTTGCTCCTCCCATGCATCCTTCAGTCCTCCACTTTCTTCCTCACTGATCTCTGCATGAGGATGTCAGAGGCTTTAAAGGAGTGAGACGCGGAGTTTTGAGGTCGGAAGGATTGAGAGTGACAGGCTATGAAATTATGGAAGTTGAAGCGATGTGTGTGAGCGACGGCTTAAATGGAGTACAGTTGATTCATGCAGGACAGAATCCTCTTTTCATGAAGCCACCAAGAACATAGTAAGTCCATTTGGTTCACAAGTTACACACTAAAATGACAGGCTATGTAATGACTTGTTCTATAAATGATTTGATATATGATGTTGCTTCTGGAACAAAGCCGGGGATTTAGAGCACGCTTTAGCCTAAAGGCTGAAACTGCCCCCTCCCAACAAGCCTTACTGTCATCGGGTCTTAATGCATGGACACGATGAACGACATAGTTACATGTGATGTATGTGACATGGGAAAATTTAGATGAGGACAAAATGTAGCAGCCAAACCTTTAGTTCCTGGCTGTGCTCCTCCATCCTCTCAGAGCTGGACTCTGAAAATGTAGACAGGCTGAAAACAAAAATAAATGTCATAATAATTAGTTGTTCTGCGTTGAATTTATACATATAACCGTTTACAGATATAAAAACAATGGTATCCAGAAGTTATTGCATTTTTTATTAATAATAGGTAAGAATGAATGTAAATACCTACATTGAAACAATAAGGAACATGAAGCTGTTTTTTGTTTTACTATTATGCATAAATACAGGTCCAACAGTAAAATGACAGTGGAAACAATCCCACATTAAATTCAAGGGCATAACTCAAAAATTGTTAAACCTACTTGCTTTAAAATTTGAGCATTTAAGTCAACATTTAACCCATTTGATGTTGAAAAACTAGGCTTAAACACAGCAATGAAATAAACTGAAATAATGACTATTTATGCAACACAAATGTAAATATTAACAATAATTGCCAATTACTTTGCAGATTTTTTCTTGATAAATGAATAATCATGTATACTGCTGTATTTATAAAATCAAACAGTGGAGGGCAGTATCCTCTGTTTTTTTTTACAGTGTACTCACCCAAATTGACTTAGGTAATTCATTTAATAAACATTATTCTGTGTATAAAAAGCTAGTACATCAGAGAAATAAGTGGTTAAGTTAAATGGTTACACAATGGTGCATATCTTATGTAATTTACACCATAAATATATATAATGATCTTTATCTGCAGTCCACGTTTCAGATATCTGACAGTAATGCTTTTGTCATTTGAAGTTTCTAATTCAGTTAAAACTACCGATTGGTTCATATCTATTCTACTTCCCTCAGGAAACCATCTGCTATGACAGAAAATGTTCTTTTATTGGTTAGTGGACTAACAAAAGGCATGAATAAGGCTTTAAATAACCTAGTGAATATTTAATTAGTCGAGTCATTGTTGTCAGCTGAACTAGGTCAGGTAGCGTCCACATGTAAAGAAGAACGTTTCAGACCAGCTTGCATTTGAGGTCATCTCTCGGGGATCATGTAGCATAGTGTGCACCTATTCCTAGCACATGAACAACTACTTAAAGGAGTTTGTGTAATTTTCAGAATACTGAAAACCAATGCAATAAATTAATATGAACACTGGAGCAAATTAAAAGTTATATGATCTTGTTTTGTTACATAATCATGTAACAGACGTAACTTAAAGGTGAAAGTATTCACCTTTAAGATGAATTTGTTGTTTTATTTCAGTGTGTTCACCTGTAGTGGCTCTGAGACCCTGCGACCTCGTCCAGCCGCTGCTGCAGCATGACGAGCTCAGTGGCATATCGCTCCTCAGCCTCTATGGCCTTCTGCTGGTAGTGAGCTCTGAGATGCTCCATCTCTTGTCTGTGACTCTGCTCCAGCTGCAGCTGCTTCTCCTGAGCCTCAACCTTCAGCCTCTGTAATTCCTCAGTTATGGGGGTAGATGGTGCACCAGTCTGCTCCTGTGAACCTAACAAAGGTGAGAAATTCAAGATAAGTTAATCTGGACAGCACTAGATGAAACATTAATGATCCTTGAAAAACAAGGTTCCTCTTAAAATCTTCATTAAGTTATAAATGTGTGCATAAAGAAACAAAATTAAAACATTATACTGGCAAGAAAAAAACAGAAATTAGCTGCACGTTTTACAGAATATGCTCATTCCACTGAAAATGTTGTTTGACCTACTGTTGCTTTTCATAATGAGACATAAATTTACCTTTGCTTGAAGAGGAGCTAAAGCTGGCAACCTGCACACGCAGGTCAGAGATCTCCTTCTCACTGCTGCTCTTCAGTTCATCATATGTCATCTGCAACTCCATCATCTGCATCACCAGCAGATGAGTTAATATTTGTCTCTGTTCACACTATCCTCCCTTCTAGCCATTAAACAAACCCAGTCTACAGGTTTTACCTTGTTCCCATCAGCCCTTAGCAGAGTCTGGATTTGTGACAGTCGTTCGTGCTCCTGCTCGATCCTCTCCCTCACCTGCAGAAGACCTCTGTACAGCTCTACAATGACACCAATGTGTATTTTTTAGAAGAGATAAACTGGTTCTGGATCCCTTTTAATACTCATTTGTTTAATTAGATTACATACAAATGTTACATTTTTGCTATATAGGATGCAGTGTGGGATTCTATAACTCTTTGACATAATGTACCTCTGGCTTCAAGTATAATGGAGGTGGATTCACTGGTTTCTGGTCTTTCCTCTGAGGACGGCTGCCAACCGGCATCATCAACACTGTCCAAAAACCCTCCACCAAATATATTTCTAAAAGACTGAAAGAGATACAGTATCATGCTGAGATCATGAAGCTAATTCACAGACATTTAAAAATTCACAATTTGCATTTTGTACTGTATAACTACATTTACACAGAAACACATAATTACCAGAATGATCTCACTGCATTCGTCCGACACAGCTTGTAACATGCGAGTTCTTGGCTCATCTGTGAAAAAATTATACAATCAGACACAGTTGATTTAATATTTAAACTTTTGGGACCCACTGCTCTGCTACAAACACAAAGGCAACCAACATCACATCCGCTCACCGAGATCACTGCGAACACTTTGGTTTTGCAGCTTCAACGCCAGAGAGTGTGTGCGGGCATCGGTCTCCTCCTGCAGCAACTCCAGCTGGGCGGCGTGGATTTGAGACAGGCTGATGCGCTGGGCCTCCATCTGCAACCTGCACTCACCCTGGACACAGGAAGAAGATATCACAGTATTTAACCTGGCTGGAATAAAGGATAAGAGGATTTCTTCTAATATTCCATAAAACTTGACAATGAGACAACAATGAATGGTACTGATAAACTGTTGCTAGTACCTAACAGTTGTATAGTAAATTCATTTTTGAATTGATGGTCTAAACTTGTGTTGTCAGGACACAATCAAATTGTTCATCATTGTGGATATTTGTGCCAAACTTTAAATACTTAACTTAACTTAAAATATGGTTGAATGTTTCTGGTTAGAGCATTAAAAAAAGAAGTGATTGGAAGAATTGGAAGACTCATACAATAAATGTCACTGACAGTTCAAAACTATTTAGGGTGTGCAGCTAATGAAGGGAGCTAAATAATTAAATAACCTAATTCGGTTTCTATGTGTGAGCAGGGGCACAAGCCAGCTGTTTTCAGGATGAGAGGTCTGCCATTATTAATTCTGTAACCGACAACAAAAGGCACGTGATGAGCCCCCTTTCTCCAAGTATGCATTATGCATTAGCACAAATTTGTCAGGGATACACAATAATTAATTTGTGATTCAGTTACCTTTGATGTCAAATGTTTTTTTTTAAGTGCGCCAAGCACATTTTAATTAAGCTGTATTTGAGATGCTTTGTACTCCTTAGTAGTGAATCTGACAGAGCGGGGGGTCCTTTCAAAGCTGTAAGCACTCGCATGTTGTTGCCCAATAACATGGACATAAGAGACAGTAAGTGACTAACAAACAGATGTGATGTGCTGCTACTACACACAATCCCCTACAAGCAGAATAAGTTCAATGATGAAAATTATACCACAAAACCCTTTGAAAACAGGCTGCATTCATTGGCCTTTGGGAATATTGTGGCATGTTGAGAGATTAAGGATCTTGTGAAATTGGTAGATTTCATAGGTGTATGAGTCATGTAATGATACTCTGCAGCTCTCCACAAGTTTCAGAATTTTTTTTTTTTTAAGTTTACAGGATCTTACATATAGTAATTGCTGCAAGGAAAATTCTTCTGACTCAACAGCTCTCCGAGATCACCGCCCAATGATCATCCTCCACTAACCAACAATGTAATAATGTACGTTATATCCTTCTTGTAGCAGCTGTACATGTTTTGAGAGCTTTCTTACTTTCCAACTACGGACACCTTCTTCTTCTTCTATTGGCTTCTCCCTTTAGGGCACATCATCTGCCTCCATCTTGCCCTATCCCTTGTGTCCTCTTCTGTTACAGACTGTTCTGTCATGTCCTCGTTCACAAAACCCATTATACTCCTGTGGTCTTCCTCTTCTCCTCCTGTCTGGCAGCTTGCTGCTATACTTCTGTCACACATCACCCCTTGACACCTGTCTCCACCCACTCCACTCTGCCTGTACTTTCTTCTTCACCTCTCTTGTGCCCCGTCCATTGATTTGGGAGGTTGACCACAGATATTTAAACTCATCCATTTTCTCTATGTCTACTTCTTGTATCTTCCTACAACTATTGACACCAACCCTACTAAACAACTTTTCATGTTCAGTTTCCTGCTTTCTAAACTATTAGGGAGCACTGATAACACACATGAGCAAATATAATGACAGTATAAAGAGTTGGTATTCATCAGGCTGAAAAATACAAAACATACGTTAGCATCTATTTATTGAGCTTGATAGTGTATGATGTACTTCAGCTAAGTCGCAGGCAGGATGTAAGCTTAAGTGACATTTACATGCTCAGTAGTCTCGTCTCCTTCCTCTGCTCTCTGGCACACAACAGGCTCAGTCTGGTGGTTGTCTGTCTGCTCGCTCACCTAAAAAAGAAAGTATATTATTTTGTTAAATACTCTTTAAAAAACATCCCTATACAGATAGAGTCGAATACATATATGATGGAAACAAGGACAGGATGCAGAATTATGGATCACTTCCTGAGAGGGAAAGAACTAAAAATGATTCACTGCATTTTGTCATGAAAGAATATTGAGCATTATCTATTTTATTTCAATTCTGTTTCAGAGTTAAGATTATTAAATATGCAGATCAGCTTTACATGAGTTTGGTTATTGTGTGAGAGTACACAGAACCTCATTTTAGCACTAATGTCAACTGTACAAATGTATTTTCACAGAACAACAAAGTCAGACAGTATCTAATAAAAAGTATTTTTCGCGCATTAATAATCATCAAAAGCAAACACTAAATATGACAAATTAAAGATAAGAAGTGTTTTTGGTCACCGCACTAAACTGAAAACAAGATGTTCCAACCCAGGAGGTGACGATACAAAACACAGATGTGGAATGGTAGTCAGACACTGTTCACTGTCTTTTGCCTGGTGTAACTAAGACACAGTGTGAAGTGACACAGACACAGAAGTGACTGGGGTAAAATGGCTTCTCACCTCAAACCCTTCACTCCCTGCAGGATGGAGAGAAACTAGAATGTACACATTTCTACAAAATGGCAATGATTCAAACCTATCAGAAAACTGTGGGTGATTGTTTTTCTATAATCCTGATTTCAGACCAAACCAATGTGAGAATCAGAATCAGTGGACTAGGAGCATCAAATGAGAACAGATCATAAATATTGTATGGTACACCTTTAAAAGTAGAAATGAGCAGAATATAGATAGATTCTTGACACCTTATTGCTTTGTGCAGTTTGTACGATCTGTATTTTCTCTACCACAATATTTTTATTACCACATTTAATCCCTTCATCAAAATCCTTCACAAACTTGATGATAAAAACAATCTCTTTCAAAACAACAGTGTCAGTCAGCTCAGCTCAATGCTACCTTTGGGAACAAGCTTGCAGTCAGTTTTTAATCATGACTGTGACTATAGAGAAATCATGACATTGCTTGGATGCCTCAGCCATTATAGCTTTCAAGCATTTTGTGGCTATGAATGCAGTGCAGGGATTTTTGATGAAGCTAGTAATGACATTAAATATCACATGATTTATTATGAATGTGATAAATGCTGCTTAAACTGCACTCTTTATTCCTTTGGACACAGTTTTTGAAAAGCCCCTGAATCGTTCAAACCTGTAATTAAATCTGACTTACACAGATAAAAGGCAGTGCGACTGTTTCAGTGAGAAGTGGTGCAGTAGATGCATGCGAGTGCCTACCTGTTTGTTGATTTCGTCTCCATCTCCCTGGTACTCGTCAGTGGAGTCCTCCTTACTGGACTTCTCCTGTGAACATGACATAACCTGCCTCTCCATCTGAGGCTGCTTCCCCTGTGCTGCAACACTTGTAGCTCTCTCCTCCTCTGCCACTGCCTCCTCTTCGTCCTCCCTTTGTCTTTCTTCTCTACTGTCTGACGGAGAAGTGCCCAGTTTGCGATCTTGCTTCAACCTCTGCCGTCTCTTACGCCTGTTTGACCCTGAGGCTGTGGGCTTCTGCAGCGAGGATCGTCCTTCAACAGGTCCCTCCCCCGAGGACTGGACTGTTGCTGCAGAGGGAGGCTGTGAGAGCTGCTGGACATCCAGGGTCTGTCGGATGTTGCCTCTCTCAGCTTCAGCTGCCTGCAGCAGGGACTGAAGAGCCTTTATCTCTTCTCGCAGAGATTGCATCTGAGAGTGATGATCTTTAGAAGCTTGCTCTTCTTTCTGGAGCTGAGCTTTTCTTTGGGCATCTTGCCCCCTCATCTGCTCTTGTTTCTTTCCCAATTCTTCTTCTAGGCTTTCATTTTGGGACATGACCTTTGTGTTTTCTTTTCTTACTTTTGTCAGCTCTTCTTCCAGCTGCTCCACTTTGATCCCTGTGAGCATCAGTTGCTCTGTAACTTCAGAAAGTCTCCCAGCCAGGCTTTGCTCCTCTGTCAAAGTAATATTAAGCTTCTCCGTTAGCTCAGTAATATCTTTTTCGACCAAAGCTTTACCATCTGTAATAGTTCCCTCCATTTTGATATCTCTGCTGCTCTTCAGCTCCTGTATCTGTGACTGAAGGCTTGTCATTTCCACCTCAAACTTAAGTGTCTCATTTAGTGTCCTTTCTTCTAACTCTTTCTTTGCATCAATGAGGCACATGTATTCCTCCTTCAGCTCCTGATAATTTACCTCAAAATTCTTCTCAGCAAAAGAAAAAGTTGTCTTTTGGTTTTCAATTTTTTCTCTAAGCAAATCTACTTCTTGTTGTATTTGATTTTTCTCTGTTGTCAGTGTCTCAATTTTTAAGCATTTTGAGTCCAACTCTTCCTTTAATGTGTTATTAGATTCTGTTAAAGTCTGACTTTCTAACTCAACCTCTTTCCGTTTGTTCTCCCAGGATTGTTCTTTGTCTTTTGTCTTCTTTTCAAGCACATCTGTCTTTTGTACCAATGTCTGAATTTCGCTTTCCATTCTAGCTCGTTCTTCTCCTCCCTTTCTCAGTTCCTCAAGCTCCACCTGAAGCTCTTGGAGCTGCTGGACAAGTTCGTCTGCTTTGGAGCTGTGCAAAGCTACTTTCAGATCTTCTTTCAAGTCAAATATTTGATGCAAAAGCTCATCTCGCTCTGTGGCAAAATGACCCTTTTCTTGTTGCGTCAAACGCAGTTCTTCTTCGTAACTCAAGCGTAGCTCATCCAATGCTTTCTGATGTTTGATAGCAGCTTCATTAAGGAGGTTCTCTGTGTTCAAGAAGCTCTCCCTCTGCAGTTCTTCCCGCAGAGAGGTGAGTTCTTCCTCATGGCTGAACAGAAGCTGAGTCCTTAGCCGTTCCAACTCGGCTTCCTGTGACTCTGCCATGCGGTCCAGCACTGCATCTTTCTCTCTTTCAAGCATCTCCAACTTGATCTTGTAGTTGGTTACTTCTGACTCGTGTTTTATTTCTGTTTCCTGTGCAGCTTCCTGAGCAGCAGCCAGTTCACCTTTCAGACTGTCAATCATCTCCTGGAGGCGCTGCACTTCATCTTGTAGACTATCCTGAGATTTGAGATTGTGGGAAACCAGCTCCACTTTTTTATTAGTAGAGTGAAGATTCTGGAGAAGATCCTCAACCTGAACCTGCAGGTTGAACTTTTCTTGGGTAACTTGACTCAGCTCATGGTCAGTTTTATCATGCATTGCTTGGGATTCTTCTAATGTCTCCTGAAGTGCATTAATCTTCACATTGAGCCTGTCCATGTCAGAAGTGCTAACAGCGGAGTTCTGAGACAGTTGTGCTTTTAGTAATTCAAGTTCAGTGTTATGTAGCTCAGTCATTTGCTCCATTTTCGCTGCATGTTGCAAATTAAGCTCCTGCTTCATTTGGACAATTTGCTGGCCATACATTTCATCCAGCTCTGCCCTGAGAACTTCCAGCTTCCTCGCAATCTCATCCTGCGTTTTTTGGATGGCGTCACTCTCAGACAGGCTGCCTTGGTGACAGCGCTTCTGTAGGTCCTCCACTGTGCCCATGAGCTGCATGATTTCATTAGAAGACATTCGCTCTTTCTGTCTAGAGGTTGAAAGTTCATCTTTACAAATTTCCAACTCTTCTCGCTCTTTCTCCAGTTCTAATTTACAACTTTCCTTTTCACCTCGACAGCTTTCCAAGTCAGACTTGGTGCTCTCCAACTCATCGAGGCATTTTTGAAGCTCTGATTCTTTTACAGACATTTGCTGCTGGAGACCGTGCAGGCATTTTTCAGAAGACTCAAGCTCATCCTTGAGCTGTGTAAGGGAGCAGTCCCTTTCTGCTATGACTCTCTTTTGCTCTGCTATGATCAAGTCATTCTCACCAGACTGTTGCAAACTATTTTCATTTGTCCTTCCAACATGAGCAAGTTCCTCTCTGAGCAGGACCAACGACTGCTCATGCTCTGTAATTATTGCAGTTTGCTGTTGAATAAACATACTTTTCTCTTCCAGAGTTTGTGCAGAAGACTCCTCAGCGGTTCTCAACTCTGTCAGCAGCTGCTCCTGACTTGCAATGACTTTTTCGTGTTCTGCGATCAGCAGGTCCTTTTTGTTTATCCTTTGCGTAAATGACTCTTGTGAGCTTCTTTCCGACTACAAATAAAACAAAGGATAAAACAAAGAACATAACATAAATGTCTATAATATACCTGACATGCAACAAGCAACACATTGTCAATTCCTTACCATCTCCATCCCGTTGACTTTGAGTTGCAGCTGGCCAATGTGCTCCAGTTGTTCACTGCTCGTCTCCTGATGCTTTCTGACCTCAACGTTCATTTCCTCCAGCTGCTGTTGGTAGTGGACAAGCTGCTGCCTGGCCTGCAGAAGATCAGCTGCTGTACTGCTGTGGCTGGTGTTCCTCAGTGTCTCACCCGCCTGCAGCTATGATTATTAGCCAGAGAAGAGGAAAAGAAAAAGATTTTAGTTCCTGTTAAGAATATGTTCAAGCTTGTCCTCACACACACACACATATTACTTGTGAATTTAATAAAAACAATTGAGAAATGCAAAGAAATGACTGTAAAAAGGATAGACAAAAGAAATAATTTAAAAAACACTTTCAGGCTTCCTACCAGCTGGAACTGAATTTGTAATTTTTGGCTTTGTTCTGTCAGTTCCAGGAATTCTTTCATAATCTCATCTTTCTCTTTTCGAGCCTGCTGAAGGTTAGTCGTGAGCTGGGTGATGATGCCATCTCGCTGCTTCAGAGCAGCTTCAAAGTCTTGCAGCTATAAAAGGTAAAATGGCAAAGTAATTAGACCTCATATACAGTTTAATGTTGGCATCATACAACAGCAAGAATGTACAAACGCTGAAGTACAAGGTTATGATCAATAATACTGTAATAAATATCAATCAGATCTCTACCTGCTGTACTCCCTCTGTACCAAAGACGGCTCTTATATCTTCAAGCTCCTGACTCAGCTCCTGCACTGCCTGGGTCTTGGCAGAAAGTGCATCCTCCATATCCTGGATTGTACCTCCCTTTGTCACCTGTTGGAGATGCTCCACCTCCTCCTGAACAGGAATATAACGGAATGAAGTAACAAAGCCTTTGCATGGCTTTGGTAAACGATCAAAGCAATAGTTTCAAGACTGAGCTTAGCTCTTCGTCACCACCAGGGCAACAGCAGTTAGTAACAGAAGCCAGGAGCCATATACAAGAAATAATGACTGAAATAAAAAAACACTGCTGTGACCAAAATCAGCTTTACAGATGCTGGTGAAAGTGCCCAGAAGAACCACGACACAAAGCAGTTTAGTAAAGTATGTCAAAGTACGGCAAATAGATCTGGGAATTGTAAATAAGAAAACAAGTGCAGCTGAAGTTCTATCAAAGTTAAGCGTGTTCTTATGCAATTTCATGAAATACATTACGTTCAATTACAGGCACACTGACATGTTTCAAACAATAATTAGTGCTACAGATTCATTCTAACTGAATCAATGCACTGGTACTCATCCCCAACACCTCACTATTCAAGTTATAAGATTGGCTCTCTCCTCTCCCTGATGTACGTGTTGATCAGTTCTGTCTGCTTTGTTCAAGAAGAGAGAACAGGTCTTTGTGCAACATCTCCTGTTCTCTCCCCTTCAAGCACTTGACTGTTCTGTCACTTCATTTCCACCACTCAGCCTCCCTCACACCATCGTCCTCAGCTTTAAGACATAATGTCAATGACATAACTCAATGTCATAAAGTCATGCTTTATAATGACAATGTTAAGATAACTGTAGGTTAAAATTGCAGTAGTTCTACACCATGGTCAACAAATACCAAACAGTATATACTGTAGATATATGGTTAGCTTAAGTACAGCATAAAACAGACATGGTTAGTGGGTTACAGGAAATCTTGCAGAAAACGACAATGTTAAGCAGAACTGAGAGTCAATACAGCAGCCAGAGTGTTTGCTAGCAGAGTCTCAAGCAGTGCCAAAAGAACTGCCTGATCAGATTACTGTACCCAGATAAAATCCCTCGGAGACATCATGAGATTCTCGATCATCTCATCATGGAGCCCATTCACCTGATAATTTACAATACTGTCAGTGACGTTTGAAAACTGCAAAGTCAATGTTATTTCAGAAATTCTCCCTCTGCTAATTTCTATAAAATATCTTTCTTTGAAAACATCCTGAATGTTGGCTTGACTGAATGTATACACATATATCCCTACATATTTAGGGATGCACAAAATTATCCACACAAAATTGATACCAGCTGATATTGGTTTAAAAAAATTATTATCGGATATCAGCAAACTGACATTGTTTCTTTGATTGTCTTACGGTCAAATAGGATGTATGGTAGCCAGTGGAGACACACTTTAAAGTTAATTATGCACCAAAAAAAAAAAACATCATCACCTGTCAATTTGAATGACTAAGCAGATAATGATGGCACTGACTGATGGTAACAAACAGTCATTTTATCAAGCTACATGTAGATAAAGAACAACATGGCAACTAGAAGCAGGTCTCATGCTAATTCTTCACGCACTATGATCAATAGCTTCCCTGTCTGAAAGTGATGGTGCAACCATCAATCCCTGATGACAGGCTAACACAAGCAGTCATATGTAGATATGCATTAATGTAAATCTGTGTGAGAAACATCTTGATTTCACATCAAATTAAATGTAAAGAAATTATATATAGGCTGAGAAAGGTGATCTAACCTCTGAGGAATAATCTTCGGCAGTAGTGGACACTTCGCTCTCTGGCTGAAACAGAAGAAGAAAAATAGAATGAATCAACAGAGCACAAAGAAACATTGAGGGAGTATACATTAAAGACCTCAGATTGAAATTAGTGTTCTAGTGCTAGTGAAAGTGTTTCCTGTAGTCTTCCCAGTCTGCAATACAATATAAAATCCTCATTTTCATGTTTAAAACTATCTTCTGTCCTATCTCAGAAGGCGCTTTGCATTCAAGCATCAGTGTAACCTACTTCTCCCATACACGTGTTTCCCGCTCCCACAGAGTAATGACGGCCATTACTGAATTCTATTTTCAATTTCATTCTTCAGTCATACAATGAAACTGTGTAGGGTCTGGAAGTGATTTTGGACTTTGCTTTAACTGAGAGCTGAAGTTGAGCATTAACTCAAACTGTGAGCAGCTACATTCATAAAAGTGGATTATTGTAAAAGCCAGATCCACTTGAAATTGCAAAATACAAGGTTTTGTTGATTTCAGGGGGAAACAAATATTTTGTTTTTTCAGATCTTTACCCCATTTTTTCAAAGCAATTTGTAAAAAATGTGTTGCCAGGATTCTTGTTTTTGGTTCACTGTTTCTGGTTAAAACAACAGACACCACAATCATTTTTTTTATAATATCAGTATCAGGACTGATCTAGTGACATAGCCATCAATTAAATGTGCCAGACACATTTAAATATTTTTTTAATTATGCTAGAGATACAATCTGACACATTATTTGGTAAGCTAATACAGTATGTTTTTTTCTTTAGACTGTGGCCATAATATGTGGGCAGATAATCTTTGATAAGTAAGCTTGATGCAAAGTCCTCCGTCAAGCTCAGATGTCTAAGAGGCATCCATGAGTCAACACTTGCATTTGCAATTATGTCTCTCAGATGCCTGTGAAAGAACAGCAGTGACATTAAGGAAAACTTTGTTTCCACAGCAACTCTTTAAAAGCACACAGACAGAAACATCATCGCAAAAATCTCTGTTCTGAGAACAATAACAATGATAGGGAGCAAACAATATGTCTGCATTTTAAATTCATGGTCACTACTGTGTATGTTTTTTTTAATATGCATGACTTTCACTTGTCACTTCATAGCTAGTTTTCCCACTGCTATATGAAACAGTTGTTGGTTGCCCCAAAGGTAAAAAAATAAATAAATAAATATGATCATTATTATTATCAATAATACTGAGAGTAATAATATAACATTAACCCTTAATTTCTGATGAAATAGTTGCAAGGCCACTAGATTTGGTCACAAGACTGACACAACTTAACTGGTTTAAAGGCAGTCTGTTTTCATGGCAACCAGTAGTTTTGTGAGCATGTAATGTATCAAAATATACAGAGGGTTGAGGGAAAAAGAGGCTACAAGGTGCCGATAAAAAAGTGACTCAGACGGCTCAAATAAAAAAAAAAATGCATGTAAGGGCCTTAGACCATGGCATATTTTATTTTATTTTTTTTCGTTTTACAGGATAAAGGAGCAGCTGGAATATTGATTATGTTTTCATTTACCCATAGGAATTCATTCAGGTTTCAAGCAAGGTCACATATGGTTAAAACCTTTACAGACCCATTACAATTTCAAGGCTTTTTATGAAAAATCACAAACCGTACCAGATATTAAATATCTGACATTCTGTCACGAACACATAAAATGATAAAAATGTTATCATTTGCTACTAATAATAATATTAAATAATATTTGGAAACCCTGTTGCATCTTTCATCACAAGACACCAATTTATTCAACTCGCCTCCTTGGGTCATGTGTATTTTAGTCAAAAATGGAACTAATTAATGCAAAAATGTTCTATTTCAGCCTGGACTCTTTAAATTTAATGAACACAACTTGTCATAACTCATTCAGCTCCAGGAAACAAAAACTCAGAGGACTATTATCATTTCCACACAGATAGATGGCTATGGAGCTATAGGACAAGTACAAAATACTTATTAAAAACTGGAAAAAATCTAGATATGTTCTTGTTGCAGGAAAGGCATTTATAACATGAATAAAATCAAGTGCAGCATCAAAGATAGGAGGACAGGTGAATGTAAAAACTATCTATGAATTGATAGGAAATGAGTATCTACCTCTATAGTGTAGGTCTGGTCATGCTTCACAGTCTCGCCGCTTCGCAACGTCTTTGCGAAGGTAAACTCTGTGGTGTGTGGGTCTTTATTTCCTTCTTGCGATCCATCTCTTCCTCCACCTGAGACCTCGTCCACATCTGCAGACTGATCAGGATCGACCTCCAGTCTTCCCTGTGAATCCCCCTCGGAGTCCTCCCCTGTCCTCTTTTTTTTCTTCTTCTTCTGCTTCTTCTGGGAGTCCGCGTAAGCTTTTCTCTGGCGGTACTCAGCCAGCTAGAGAGGAAAGAGGGAAACAGGCAAAGTTTTATATTATGATATTATAACATGAGTAACCTGTTCAGTATTAGTCTCGTCTACACTCCAAGTCATTGTCTCCTTTCAGATCTTTGTTTGTCTCACCCTGACACTAAGACATTAAGAAATTAACACAAAATTAATCTAAATCACATTTTTTTGTCCAACTATGCAGTAAATACATCTGAAAAATCAAACGTATTTAAATTGAAACCTACGCCGTCTCTGCACAGTTTGGGTAAACTCAAGCGAAACATGGTGTGGCCCTACAAAGGCTTGTTCCCAGCTCCAAGTGATTCCTTCCTCCCTGTGTCCGTATGACATGACACATGCCTCTTGCCATGCCAGGTGCTAATCCTAACTAAAGGGATTACATGTTTAAACTATGTCAGTCATCCAATCAAACAGCCAATAACATGTTTTCCCAAACAGTGTTAAAATTCTGATTCCCTGGTTTTCTGAGCACCAAAACAAACCTTTTAACACTGAGGTCTAAGTATTTTAAATTATGAGCATCTACAAACTTTTTTTGAAGGGTTTTAAAGCACCAATCTCCACATGAGAGCACTTGTGTGTAATGAGGTTTCATGTTTGCTGTTGGAGCTCATACTAACCAGTCATTTTCTGCACAACAGTGTCATGATTGTTTTTGTCTAAAAATATACATTTTCCTCGAAATACATAAACCAATACATACAGTGGTTACAGTGGACCAAAACATTAAATGTATTTTGTTTTTTCAGGGTATACATATAATCTGCATTTTCCTTACAAAACTATGTGATGTGGTGCAAATGATGTGAAAAATTAAGTTAATCTTCATTTTCATAATGTTACTCACTTATTATCTTAATTCCTCTTATCTGTTGGATGTGTATGTGTATAAAGAATATATATGTGTATAAAGAATATATATATGGTGAAAGTGTGCTTTTCCTACAATTAGGAAGTTATTTCAAGGACAATTCCAAGAAACATTTATATAGCATTTTTACACCCAGTGTCATGCTGAAATAGCTTAAGAAAACCTGTAAACCTAATGTGATCACCTGGCCCACACGTATAATTATGAGGTGAAGCCATACGTTACATGACCATGTGTGCTGCCCTAATCTTATTTCCAGGTTCCTCTCATTCTCTGCCTCTTTGAACAGTGAGTATTTCAGATGTAAATTATAAATGAACAGCAGGTGTCAGAAAATGGGTGGCAGACTCAGCTGAGCAGGGCAGACAGCAGGAGCTACAGGTGTCACACCACAGGTGCTGCATGGATTGCCGTAGATATTGATAGGCAGTTGCCAAGGATACTGTGCCAGTGCCTGCTTACCTGTCAGGGAAATGGCTCTCTGCCATGACTAGACATTGTGGTATAGATCTAGACCACATCAACCATCAGGAGATTCATGTGATTCATTAGAAAAATAGAATATTTGAGAGGTTTGAAGAAGGAAGTTTTTATTTGCTGCAGCTTGCTCTCACCAACAAACACTTACAGCTAGGAATAGTTCAATACCACTTTTTTGTGCCCAATACAAATATTGATTTCACAAAGTAACATTTCTAAAAATATAAGTCCGATATGGTCTTCTCCCTCTTCAGTATCAATGACATTTGTGCTAATGTATTAACCACTTCGCTACACCCAAAAACATACTGCAGACATGTGCAACTATCTCATGTCTTTGTCAGAAGATGGTGGTGGCAGAAATCTCTCTTTAAAGTGTCTGTAAAGTGATGAAGTGAAAATATCTCTTCTGACTTCGTCACCCCACAGGAAATATGCTACTAACCACCACCGACTCTGAAAGATAAAAGAAGTTGCAGCTCAGTGTTTAAATATTAGGTTTCAAATTATGTATAATTCAGCAAGAGTCTCTACTCGGAGACGATGGGGGGGTGTCCACTGAGGGACACACACATACTGGTTTATAAGCTTTAGTGGGGACCAAAGACTAAAAATGTCACTGTTCGTATAGAATGTAATCGTAAACACAAAAAGCAACATTCTGATTGAACATAAAGCATGTATGTGAACATGTCCATGTTCACTGGAGTAGTTTTGTCCTCTCCTCCAAAACTCCACTCAAACTGGTTTATTCGCTTTAGTGGGATACAAATTCCACAAAAGCTGTTGTTCACCATTGTTTGTACAGAATATTAAAATAAATGCTCCGGTATCAAACAACGTGCTTAGCAAACATGCAGAGAAGTGATAATTTCAGCAATTTACATACTGTAAACAAAAACTCTCTGCTCTCCGTCTTCCTCTTTGTCTATCAGTGCTACCTGCAGCCTCACAGCAGGAGTCTGCTCTTCTTTCTGTTCTTCTTCTCTACTTGATTTCCTTGATGCAAGACAAAGACATCTTAGCTAGCTAGTAAACCAAAGGTAAGCAGGTGCAGTTACTCAAAACTGAATGGGAAACTTTTTAGTCCTCATTTCTCAACAGTTATCATTTTTCTGTTCCCAGTCACCATTTTCTGACAATTATAATGAGTGAAGAGGAGAAACATTGATTTACAGGCAGTGTAAAGCATAGTGCCTGTTTTGAATGAAGCATTTTAGACCATGTTTAGGTTTTTCCTGTTTTACAATATATGATCCAGTGAATTTGGCCAGTATCGGACCAATTTGGACTGATTCTGAGTATCATATCAGCCCAACCTTCTTGTAGCACAGATTTTGCTTTAGGTAACCACTAATTCTGAGTCCTGCAGGAGCAAAGCCAGCTTAAAAGCAGGCGCCCTTTTTTTTTGACTGGACTTGTTTGGTGATTCCGTACAAAAGGTTAGAGGTGGAAACAACAGAGCTGTGAGTGGGTGTCATGATCACGTCCCCCCACCTACAACACACGGCTAAAAAGCTCAAAGGGCTCTTGATCTGTGTCTCTGCACCTCCTCCTCCATGCTCCAACCCTCATCCAAATATACCCACCTATCTGTATTTTCAGTTTTATCAAATACCAGGGCACATGGTGTGGGACATGAATGAATGTCAAGCTCAATAGGAACTTCCTTGTCTGGTGTTCAAATGACAGCAACAAGACTGTCCTTTATTTTCTATGTGATACTCAGAGGACATGAGCAGCAGAAAGCACTTGAAAATCCACTGACTTTAAGTGAAACCCTGCCTCTCATTGAGCTCCTTAATGTAGCAGGCTGCCTTGTTTAGCTGAGCAGACACGAGCATTTGCTGAGCATATGGACTAATGGAGCCTGTGTTGCTATATCACCATCTGGGAAACAGAGACTACGTAGGTGTATCACCATCTGCTGTCTGAAAACATTCATCAAGTGCACTTAAAAAAAAAAATCTAATGACTAACAACATAAACAATGACGTATCTACAGTGGCGAGATCCACAAATGTGTGACTGTAACTTAATGTTGAAGTACGTGGTGTTAATGGTGCAACAATCGTTAATGTTGTGTCTGTCACAAAGGACAATTACTGCATGTGTCTCAGTCTTAAGTCACTCTGGAAATACAAGACATATTTTAGGAGAATATGGTGTTTGAAGAATATGTGTGAGGACATAATATGTCTCATAACTCATAACGTTTATTTATCATGGTTTTGAAAATAAAATGTAAAAAATTACAGTTCTGCGTGACATATGCCGAGGAGTGGAACAAAGCCAGAAAGTCACAGATTCACATCATTAATTAAGAAGTTAAAGATGTCACAAGTCTGTACTGTTGCCAAATAAACTGTTTACAGAAAAGTTTTATCAGAAACTAACAAAGCCGAATGTTGGAGTTGGATTTATGTCCATCTAACACTGCTGCTGCAGTCTTCTCGTGCCCAGAAGGGAAGTTCACAGCTTCCCATGTCATGTCATGTGCCAGTGACCGTACCACAAACTGTGTTAGTCAACACTCGAAAACACAAGGGTTCTGCTTGGATCATCACCAGTAAAGCCACAAACAACAATTCTTTTCATAAACTAATAATTTACTAGTATTTTATTGAAAATACTGTACATATTTGCATTGCAGTGCAGATATAAAATGTAGATTGGTTATTATACTTAGTGTTTTTTGTATAATTTGTTACCATTACACAGTGATATTTTATCAGATGGTGGAAAAAAGCAAATCAGCTAAATATATGGGCCAAAGAAATTGTCATCAGTTATATCCATAACTCTAGTTATGTTCACATTACACTGAGGCACTGCAGCAGAGACAGTGCTTCTTCAAACAGCAAATCACAATCATTAACCCCAGAGGATTTTGTTCTCATTGTCGAAACAACCGTCCCAAAACCATTATAGACAGAAAAATCACCCTCAATTCTTTCTAGAATATCTTCTTATTTTTCATCCTCCTCCACCAGGCCATTTCCTTTCCAACAAATCTAAGCCACAATCAATTTCTAGTACCCTTATAGACTCTTACTGAGGTGCTTGTGCACCATCATCCTCCTAATGACGGCAGCCACGGCTCCCTTCCCAGAAACAGAGGGCAGAGAGCAACACAGTCACATCCTTAAGAAACAACCTCCTGCAAAAACTAAAAAAATTAAAAAACAGCAACAGTGCTTTACATGAGGCACACGTTCCTTTTCATCTTAATGCAGCTACATTATTGTATTACTATAACATGATTTAATTAAGTAACTTCACATGCTATATTTAGGCAGCTGAAGTGCACATACAACATCCTAGGTTGGAATGAAGCCTATGATAATAACAATAATAATAATAATTATAAATATTTATAGTGTGCTTCTCAAGATAGTAAATAAACCCCCCACAAAATAACACATAGCAAATTAATGCCATCTACCAAACTGGAGTTGACCTGAAACTTTGATTAGAATATTTAACACCTCTAATCTTATTAATTGGCATCAAACAGACTGGTATAAGAATTGTAGTGTATGATGGAAGAAAATGAAAGACTAATAGAAACTGCAAAAAACATTCTTTAATCTTGTTATGAACAAACTAGCAAACTACAGACATTAAAGCTGTAAATGAGCTACTGTATAGTGACTAATAGATTATCTTTATGCTGACAGTAAAATCCAAGATATAAATGTTTATTACCAACTTTAAACAATAGAGTGTAAAGTCAAAACAAGCATCTAAAAATCAAAGGGAGTGCTCAGGGACACTCAATCACCATGAACGTTTCTAGAACTGCACAAAAAGTTAGATGTGGCCATAATCCAGGCTGTAGCTAATCAAAACAAGGTAGCTATTATTAGACCTTCACATTGAATTAATCACCTGGAAATCCGTCCTCAAGCAGGACAAGGTGCCAAAGACAGGAGTTTCAAAAGTACTCGTCTGTGCTTGTTGTTTAAATTAGAAATGATAAATAATGTAGCTTGAAAGTGAAACCCTCTGGTATCATTTCCAGCCAATTAATAATTCATGGTGGTCATAATCCATTCATCACAGAGTGATGCAGAGTATGTCCATGCTTAGTCACCTGGAGGATTTACTATTCAGGCCTTAGCTAAGTAGATCAACTTGTACTTCTGTTGTCCTCAGATCCTCAAATACTGCCCGACAATGACACTGTGACACTGACCTTGTCAGGTTTTTCTAAGCCTACTTAGAAAAACGAATTTCTTTTACACATGGTTCAGCAAGTGTCTCCATCAATATGATAATAAGATATATATTTAAGGCCAAAATACCTGTTAAAAGCACAAAAACAAGTATTACAAAGTGTGCATCAGATATTCGCTCCCCTGAGGCCTAATTTTGCAGAGAGATATACTAACAGCAGCTGCTGGCAAAATAAACACACTCTATCCATAATCACAACAATAGAAGCTAACATATTATTAATAACATGTGCTCAGTAGACACAACCAGAGAAGCAGGGAAACAAATAAGCACGAGGGCTGCATCCCTGTGGGCCAAATGAACAAACACTGTATGAGCCCTCCCCTGAGACAATCGGGATAATTCAGAAAATGCTAGAACAACAAATGGACTGGCACGTGTCCCCCTGAAGTAACATTAAACATCAGTGCTGCTCAAAGTACAGAGAGTGACAGACTAATGGACAGACAGAGAAGGAACAGACAAAAGGTTTAAAAAGCTTGAGATGATTTCTTGGAGACAGATGCCCCTCGGACAACCTTAAAGGTCCAGTGTGTAACAATTAATTGTGCGACTGCAACAAACCAAGGACTCCTCCACCCGCCCGTCACTTTCCAAAGCGACTCAGGGAACTACAGTGGCATTCGTGTACAAGAAAGGATGTTGTAATTCTTAATTTGCGTAACTCAAAATGCCAAACACACTCTGGCTCTGTAGAAACATGACAATGCATATTGGCAGCCTCCATAACCCAAGGTATAAAAGGCTAATTCAATATTATTTTTTAATTAATTTTATGCACTTACACAACAAACATACTTATGATAATATATTTAATTTCTGCCAATAAACCCTCCCAAATGTGCTGGACCTTTTACTCTTGACACCCATTCAGCTCTCACTAGTAGGGTTTACTTTATGACGTGTAATGGTAATGGACTACACAAACAAACACAGAGTATGTGTGGAATTGGTAAAAATAAATAAATAAATAAATAAATACCTATTTCTACCAAGTCCACCAAATCGCAGACTTTCCCCTGGTGATTGTAAAAGGTGTCATAAACCATAAGAGCCTGCAAGTTCTTTTTGACCTGACACAATCATACACCATCTTGTGCTCATCATAGCAGTGGTGGGTGCTTTTCAAGAGTCTCAAAAAGATCCATCGTGTTACCCAAGTCTTGCAAAAGAAACTCAATAATGTCACTTTCTTTTTAATTTCCCGAGAGACATTTATAAACAGCAGCAATACATTAGCAGCACATGTCCTGGAACAGTAGCTCAACAACACTAATCCACAGTTAGCACTTTGCTCATTGTCTAGTGTGAGTCAGCACTTGCTTGGGACGGACATTATTTCAAGCACGATATGCAAGAGACTCAGACTTCAACATGGATGCTTAAAAAAAAAAAATGGCCAGTACCTGTACAGCATTTGCTTTAACGTTTCACCATTGCTTGCTAATTGACTCTGACATGCAGTATATCAGTGAGGTTATTTTCTTCCTGCTTGTGAGCACATGCCAATGAGGTACTATGGAGCAAGAAGGTGTGAAATCCTGCACAACAGAGACCCCTTTTATAAACCAAAATGCCAAAGCCATAACTATGGAGATGGTCTTTCCTGAGGTCTCTCCCACTGTGCAAACCTGAAAGCCAAAGGGCCAGGACCAGCGTGTAACTCTGAGCCACTTTTCAAGTCATGATTCTCAATATCAAGTCTTACTATAATGTTTATGAATGTGTGGGATTTGTAGAAAATGTTAAAAACTAGTAGTGGTAACAACTATTAGGATCAGGATATGCAATAAATTAAATTTTTGTAAACATGCTTTACGAAATCACTCTTTTACAGAGAAAAAACTCAAACCTCTACCAAAGCTGTGTTAATACACTCCTCTCTCTTACAACTGTTTTTTTGTTGTTGTTTTTTATCCCAATTTCAGATTTGTAACAGCATCACCACCAAAGTCTAAATATTTCTTCCTTGGGCCATAACCTCAACCACACAACATTTTATCCAAATCCATACTGTTGGTGTTATTCTGCTCACAGAAAAACAAACAAACAGCTGAAAACATAGCCTACTTGGAGAAGGCAATGACGTACATAGGGTATTTGACTAGCGTGGGTCTGCACACAACACATTGCTCTGCTTCAAATGATCATACCACATGATAAGTCAGACAGGATTCATATACAGAGTTATTTGTGGACACAGATACCAACAAATATAAAGATGTTGTTATTGCAAGGTCATGCAAACACTTCACCAGTCAGAGAAAGGCTGAGACAGTGAATCACTTATTTCAGTGCAGCTTATCTCACCAAACATGACTCATTTATCTAATGTACGTGAAAACAAAGATGGTGACGTGGTTCCTTCTCTGGAGCAACAATGTGTATCTGAATTTTTCGAGTGAGGGGTGTCCTGAGTCCTGAGTCATTGTTGATGCTGTTTTTTGATAAAAGTCAATAATAGGAAGACACGTCTTGGATGTGGGGCAATGTTTGCTTTACCTCGTGGGGATGTGTCCTGTAAATCCTGTTCCACCAGCCTGTCAGCCTCACACTTCAGCTGCCTTCTACAAGCTTTTCTCGTCTTCACTTGAGAGTGAATAGTAGTTAGCATTGATGACAATGTGGCAAGGTGTGAGACATTCAGCATCTTTTTTTTTTTACTTACTTTAAGGACAAAAAGGGAGGTCCACTGCGTTGCGATATAACAAAACCAACAGTATGTAAAGATAACATTAAAATTATTTAAGGCAGTAACTACATGACAATACAATCTGAATGAAAACCTAAATGAGCTAAACTCAGTTGGACTAATGGGTTACAGTCAGAACAAGTCTTTTTGTCTCGTCACGTCATAACAGGTATAGGCACACAAAGACTAACAAACATTTCCAGAGCATGTTCTGCGTGTTGCACCAAAAAATATACAGTATAGCAGGGTACGATATACTCAAAATTATGCTCTAAGTTGTAGCTTGAGAATGCAACTTATGACACTGTCTGTCAATGTACTTCTGTGTACTACATCTGAGAAATTATTAACATTACAACAGCAAAGATATTTAATCTCATCAAAAAACTTAAAAGCACACATCTAATCAGCCAATAACAGGCAGAGAGTCAATGCATTAAGGCGTGTAGAAAAGGTCAATGACCTGATGTTCAAATTGAGAATCGCAACGGGAAAACAATTTCATTCAAATGACTTTGAACATGGCAAGATTGTTGATGCCAGATGGAGTATTCCAGAACCTGCTGATCTACACAGATTTTTACTCACTCCTGTCTTGAGGGTTTAAAGAGACTAATTGATAAAGACAAAATATCCAGTGAGCAGCAGTTCTCTGGGCTAAAATACCTCATTGACGACAGGGAGCAGAGAAGAATGACTAGTTAGGTTCTAGATAGATATAAGATTGTAATTCTTGTGTTACAGAAGCACTATATGCGGCACTTGTAAAATTCAACATATAAGAGAAGTGCAAATGGATAAATACTCAACAGCTATGAAGGCAGGCAACAATAACTCCAATATGTACTTGTAACAATAAAGACAATGCACAGCATGTCAAACATATTAGAGCAGTTGGGCTACAGCAGCCGCAGCAGCAGCAGCAGGCCACCCTGGATGACACTCCTGCTACATTACTGGGTGTCCTGTGTACCTAATATAGTGGCAATAGAGTGCAGATGTTGTTACCGTCTACTACACTGACAAAAAGGCATCAAAAGTTGTTGTAAACCGGCACGATAGTGGCTATGGACTAATACAATGTTTGCACATGTAGGGTGAGTGATGAGAATATTAACAAACGTATATTCTGTGTAACATGCATCTGCTGTGACCGCAATATGACAAAGGACACCGTGGCTTGTGGTAGCACACCCACTGACCCCCCTGTCTGACAGAGCCAGCACAGCGCATGTTCGCTGGAACTGACAGCTGAGACGCGAGGTGGCCCCCCCACCCCGGGGGTTCGGGGGAGGGGGCAGGAAAACAGCTGACACATCCAGCTTTGAAAACACAAGTTGTCAACAGCGTTGAGTTACAACTTGACAGCAGTGACAGCATTGTTAACAGAGTTAAGCTAGCACCAGAAACTGAGAGAAGTCCTACCTTAGCTTTACCGGCCTCCAGCTTCTTTTGCCTCTCCTCGTCCTCCATCACCGTTGTCCCTGTGGCGAAAACAAGAGTGAAGGTGCGTCATACGAAACACCGCCGTGAAAAGGGGTGAAGTGAAAATGTCTGGCATTCACTCGCTGTCACACACTTCAGAAGGCTTTTTCACTAAGTGCTGTCTCCTAGCTGGTAGACCGCCGCCATGTTTTCCACGTAAACATGACACCCAACTATGATGACGTCGTGTAGGCACTAGTAACCACGCCCACTGGCATTCCATTAGTGGTGCCTTCACGCGCCTTCTGAAAAGTCGGAATTTTACCGAAATACAAAGAAGTTTTTGAGAGTCAGCAGTTGAATTAAAGTAGTAGTATGTCTGTAGTTTAATTAAACTACATTATATAGCCCTTACTTAAACATGGCTACTCACAGGGCAGTGAAACAACAACCGGTTTTGTCCTTGAAAGCAAATAAAGACAGTCCTTGACCACAACACTTCCGTTTTTCCACCACAGAATAATTTGTGCTGGCAAAGTATCTGTTGTCAATGTACTAACACAGCACATGATTTACAGTTATATTATCCGGTTAATATATAATATATTTATCTGACAGATAAACATGGCAAAACAACAACAACAGTGCTTTAAATTAAATAAATTAAATAAAATTAAATAAAATTATTCTGAGAACAATTGACCAAGTGTTTCTTTTCATAACAAATAAAAACAACTTCAATCATTAATCTTTTTAAATGTGAATATGATCTGGCTTATTTTTTCAATAAGATTTGTGGACAAATATTTGAGGAACCTTTCTTTTTGAGATTTGTGGAACAACTATCAATGTTTTTCAGCATATACATATATATGTATACATATACAGTACATACATTTATACAGTATATACTATATATATATATATATTTACATTTTCAAACAAACAAGGGTAAATAAACACAATATATGCATAGTATGTACTCATTAGTAGATACATAAATAGATCAAAAGATTAAAATGAAAAGATTTAAATGAAATAGGTAGAGTATATCTGCACACAAGCAGATTAAATAAATAAAAAACTATTTTATAAGATATACTAAGCAGGTGGATGTTAAGCAACCTTTGCTTAAGAAAAACAACCAGTTCCACAAGGCAAAAATGCTCCATGATAAGTAAACCCTACTAAAGTAGCCAGTTAAATGGATTAAAAACATTTGTTTCGCCAGAAAAAGATAAAGATACTCATTCTTGTGAATGAATTGCATTATAAATCCTGCAGACATCAATGTGTCATTTCTACTGTTATGGCTGCTTCAGGTGGAGCTGTTTTCACTACCGTACACAATTAATTCAGTCCAGTGTTTCTCAGCCTTGGGGTCTCTCCAAGGATCATGAGACAAATCTGACAGGTCATGAGTTTAAAGGGAGGGGCAAAAAGAAAACAAGGTCTCTGATTCACAAGTCTAATAATTTATTTTATGCTGTGATTTGTCATTGTATGCCATATATGTGCAGTCTGATTTCTGAATGTCTGCACAGTTTCTATGGCAACGGGAGGAAAAGGTTGTCCCAGCTGAGACTAAACACTAAATATTTTCATTTCAGAGCTGTGGGTCGTGTCTGTCCTAGTGAAGGCTTCATCACAACAGATGTTTGGGTGAATCCTTTTATGTTTCGTAACTAAACATCATTTTCGTGGACAGATGGGGAAGATTCAGGACGCACGGCACAATGTTTTACTTCAAGGCTCCACGTGGAACAGATCTGAGTCTGCAAATGATTCACATGTCATTAACACAGGATATGATGATACAATGGCACATAATCTGCGAGCTTGCTTTGCAGACATTTCAGATGACACTGACTGAACACAGAATATGGTGACGAACAAGGCTGATGCTCAGACTCAAGTGTGATTTCAATGTAATCGTCCTTTTTATATAAACACACTGAAATAATTGAATGTGTGGGCAGCAGTTCAGAGGGTCATGGCAGGATTTTTGAAGGCCACTGTTATTTTTTTATATATATTTTTTGTCTTGTTTATTTATTTCTCATATTGCACTTGTTGAAATTGTGTGCATAGAAGAAATAGAAGTGTGCATAGAAGAAATATGATATATCGATTGTATATTACCCGGTAGATAACTTTATTATGAAGTTCAAATTCATCCTGTCGTCATTTGAAATTTGCAAACATTTTCATATTGTTTTTGTTTATTCAAGTTAGAAAACACACTTCAAAAAGTGTATTGAATCTAAAATTCAAATACTTATATCCACAGAAAATGCCCTCAGTTTTAACCAGACACCAGCTGATGAGTTATCTTGTGGTTCCACAAGGAAAACAAACATCTCTCAGTTTATAAGTTCCTAAAATGTTGAAGTTAAGTTGTTGGCTGGAGACGTACCTGCAGTAGTGGCAGCAGCAGCAGGAGACGATGCTCTGCGTCTCCGGCTGACAGGAGCTGAGCAGCTTATCGTCTGGCAGATCTTGAATTCCACCCATCTTCTTTTGGACATTCTTACCAATTTGATCCCACCTGTGAACGGACGCTCGCCGTTCCTACAACAGCAGCATCTGCAGGAAGCGTTTGAAAGTTTCGCTGGTTTCTAAATTATTGATTGAGTTGGAACGAGTATACTGTGTCAGGAGTTACCCCAGCAACTTTACCAGGGCGACCACAACAAATGGAGCATGCAGGACAGGATGCCATTTAATATAAAAAAGGACAAAATATCAGTGCTATTCATGCCTGAAGTTTAGTGCATTCATTACATGAGCATCATTTGGGGTTTAGAGGGAGCTGAAAAGAACTTAAGAGAAATGCATCATGAATATCAAAACTGCACTAAAGGTGCACTAATCTGCATTATATAGACACCCAAACAATCTATGAAAGTTTTAATATTAAACATTACATTTACAATGGCATTTTTGTTTTGAATAATTCAGATTTTGTTTAATTAGAAAGACATTTAGTGTGCTCACTCACTTTGGTATATAATGTCCATTAAATGCATTAAATGTAGCTGTAGATTTTCATCACTGGGTTTTGTTTGTGTTACCAGAGGAAAAACAATGAATCACTGAAATCTTAAAATATATAAATGGCCCATATAAATGTTACATCACATTC
Source organism: Microchirus variegatus (assembly GCF_963457635.1). NCBI lineage: Eukaryota > Metazoa > Chordata > Actinopteri > Pleuronectiformes > Soleidae > Microchirus > Microchirus variegatus. The sequence continues at coordinate 11,304,216 of NC_139814.1, forward strand.
AGCTGCAACTTTCTTTGTTGCTTGTTTCATTTTCTCTCTCCCCTCGTTTTAAAAATGTGCCGACCATGAGAACAGTTTTCCTGATACAAAATATAATCAAACGAATTGTTGTGACCAACAGAACACTTCAGTCTTACTGCAGCAGAGTGGAAGCTCATTTGCATAATGAGGATATCACTGCTCTGTATTAAATTATTCATAAGTGGAGGGATTCATCAGTAAAAGGAGAGAGGAAAGGGCCAGCAGGTTTTTCACTGCCTTGCTGTGAGATGAGACTTAACACATGGTAAATATCACGTATGTCGCATTCCCAGTCCTGGTTGTTCTCTTAATTTAAGTCTCTTCAAGTCTCCTCAAAGCTCATGTAGCAACACAGAAATAATATTAAATTAATTTACAAGCCCAAATGTAGAAGTGTAGTAGTTTAAGTGCCTGTATATTTTAACTGTTTTAATAATTAAGCCAGACAAAATAGTGTTTTGAGTTGGGACTCATATATTGTGAGCATGAAATCAATTAAATATGGATTTGGAAAAAAAAAAAGCAAATGAAGAAAGGAACAGAGATTACATTATATTGAGATTATATAATTATCGTGACGAGCACAATAGAAAAGGTAACCATCTTATCCATCACTCCATCCATACCTTTCCATTCTAATTTTATTTTTGTGCATTGTGCTGCCATCGTGTGGTCATGTGAGGTACAGTACATGTCAGAACCAGGTCATGTGATTCTGACAAAAACAAAAAAGATAATAAAAGTCTGGTGTTCTCTGGCTGTTTTTCTCTATGTCCCTCTATCACTTACATGATGAGTTTTACTTTTCTTTTTCTTCTTTTTCTTAAATCTAGCCACACTACAATAATATCGTGGATTGTGCTGCCATCTTGTGGTCAAATAAGGTACAGTGCATATCCAGCACCTTCACATCTTCACCTTTGTCAGACTGCTGTAATATTCAGTATAAAATAGAATAAAAAAATAGAATCAAAGTTGAGAAGGATTTAATTCATAGTCATAAGTCAATGTTGTCATAACAATGATGGGATGAAATGATTTTAATGATACTACATCCCAACACTGGAGTGAATTTTTTTTATGATGGTGAACTTGGTGATCTGTCCCCAACTTGATCAGCAGCGTTAATGTGTTTATATCCCAACTGCAGGGAAATTATTACTATTTTGTTTCCACTGTATAGATGATAATTATTCATGATGATGACAATGAAGTGTGTTCATTCTCCAGGTTGTCAGTGTAGAGACACTGCTGACAACTGCAAAAGTCAGTGGTGGAGCTAGACTTTTATCTTTGGGGTGGCCATGGGGTGGCCAAGGCTATTTCAGGGGCTTAGGGTTCGGGTCATTAGGCAACCACCATAAAAAAGAACTTATATTAGAAACGAAGATTTCACTCTCCATCAAAGCTGTTAATTCTTCTTCTTCCTCTCCCAGTACGGTGGATTACAACTCTTTGTGGTACATAGTGCCAACTTTTGTACTGGCTCCTTTTGATGAGACTGTGTTGTGCCGTAACATGTCAATCAACTGGGGTGGCATTTCAGGGCGGTCTAGTGCCTCCTCCTCCTGCCTCCTCTCTAGCTCCGCCACTGGCAAAAGTTCAACAGTGAATCATTTTTAAAGTTCATTCCTGTCACATTGGACAAAACAGTGTAAATTGCTTTGTCTATTTGTAAATGCAATGACAACAATACCCTTTCTTAAAAAAAAAAAAAAAAATCAGTATTAGTATTAATGCAGTCATTATCATGACTCCATCATGACGGAGACTTGAGCCATTTATAATGTATTGATGTAATGTATAATGGTGGTATACATCTTCTTGTTAACCAACCTGAGGTTTATTTTATTAAATTAATCTTTTGTCCAATGTAATTTCAAAAGAAACAGTTCATAGAGTGTTTAGAAGGAAAATGAGAGCCTGTGTGTTCACCCATTAATACTGGAAACTAAATTGTTGAGATGCAAAGGTAGAAATTTCAAATAACTGCGTCAATATTATAAAAGAAACAACTTTTAAATGTGCGTGTGCCATGACATATAGGAGTTTAAACAGTGATGTACAGTGTCACTGCATATGAAGCGTCTCTGTACAGTTATTACATCACAGCAGCTTATCCTCAGTATGCACTGGTATTAAACCATCACATGCAGACCTGAGGGATCATTTGAATGTGAGCGACATAAATCTGCAGCATATATCTACCAGCTGGTGCTTCTAATATTCTGTATGTGAAGTATGACATGTGTAGGAAAAGAAACAATAGATCATTTTCTCATCACAGTTCCGGCTTGTGAATTCTCCATAGGATCTAAGGTGAAGAGTTCAAACATGTCTAATGCAGAATGATGATGTGGATTATTGAGACAAGTAACAAAATTAAATTAATATTAAATAATAAATAAATATATTCCATGAGGTCAACAGCATTCAGTTCAGGCTCCTCCATGAGTGTCCTTCTGTCTTTCTCTCAGTTTCTAGTATGAGGAGGTCACTCTTCAGGGGGAGGCTGATAACTGGGCCTGCGAGCAACTCGTCCCAGTCTGTCCACAGCGACACTCTCGAAGGCTCTCCTCATCAGAGGATACTCCTCCAAGACTTCGTTGAAACTGTCCACGCTCAGCGAGTACAGACGGCAGTAGGTGTCAGCGCTCACGCTGGCTGTGCGTCGTCCCTGAGTGAGCAGGCAGATCTCTGAAATCAGGCAACGAGAGTTTGATCGTTAAAGCACCAAATGGTTTCATGTATAGGAAAACACTAGTTTGCGTTCTTCTCAATGGTTTGATTAGGGGAGTGATAGCAAAGTCAATTCTAAGCTAGAAAATAGTGTAAAGCATAAAAGGTGGGAACAGGAGAAAATCTAAATCAGTGCCTCTACAACTTGCTGTTTATCTGTGAATTAATCAGTTAAATTACACAATAAAACCAGCCCATAACTTTGTTGTTTAATGGTTTAAGAGGCCAAAAGCCTGGTCGGTCTCTGCTGTGAAGATCCTGCAGTGGCAAGATGCCCATAAGTGCACAGGTACTTTTCCTCAGAGTCAGTGCTATGTCCAAATAAGTACATGATACACTCTTAGAAATAAAAGTGCTAAGTAGAACCATATAAGGTTCTTTGGCTTGTCCTCATATGAGAACCCTTTTTGGCTCCAGGTAGAACCTTTTTATAAAGGCTCCACCTGGAACCCTTTTGGAGGGTTCCACCAAGAACCTTTTCAAACTATTATTCAGGGAAAGGGGTTTTAAAGGGTTCTCTGGATCAAAATGGTTCTTACTGGAACCATTAGTGTTACCAAGAACCCTTTCCAAAGAAAGGGTTTTTCAGAAGCGAATGGTTCCAGGTAGAACCTCAGCCCTGGTAGAAGGACCCTTTTGGAACCCTTATTTCAAAGAGTGTAGCACACTGAATTACACAGTTTATTTGTGCTGTAATTCAAGCCATAGGTTTCCTTAGAAGAACATGAAAATAAGACGTTTAAAGCATAATGTTAACCTCATCGATGTTAGTTCATGTTCAGATTTGCATTTTTGAATCATTTTAAAGCTAAATTCCATGGCCCCGGCTTATCAAATAAATGTTGACTTCCAAGAAAGTGATCTATGATTACATATTCTGTGGCTTTATAACTGTCAACATGAGGTGACAGCTGTGCTGTGTACTGTTTACATATTTTATAACATTTCTAGAGCAAACAAGACATAAACTCAGAAACTGCCACTGACAATCAATGACAAGTTGACATCCTTTACCCCCAAAATACGCTCCATCGTTGAGATTAATCTCTTTGCTGCCGCGTGGGATGACAGTGACAGCGCCGTGCTGGATGAAATACATTTTCCGACCCAGAGTTCCTTCTCTTATAATCAAGTCTCCGGGTTGAAAGACTTCGAAACGCAGCTTGGTGAGAATCACAGTCACAAAATGAGGATCGGTGTTGGCAAAGAGTGGCATGTTGGCTACCAACCCACGACAGTTGTAGCTGACTATCTCCTACATGGTGAGGAGGGAGAGAGAAACCAGAGAAACATAGTCAGAAAAAGTTTTGTTGCATGCATATGATTTACTATTATGGGAGTAAAACAAAATATTCTAAAATGTTTTCCCTCAAAAAACAAAACACAAAGATTCCGTTTACTGAATCTTAAATTCACATAAGAAGATTGAAAACATTTGCATGATGAAAGACAAGTATTTGCAAATATTTGGACAGATTAAACTTTTAAAAAAAGAGTACAAAAGCAGGGAAATTGCTTGATAATAATACAAAAAAAAAAAAAAGTTGCAGCCCAAGGTGTATAAAAGGTTTTGGTTGTAGACTAATAATTATGAGTAATACCTCGATTAATCATTTCTTTTAGGCAGGTCATTATTCATTTATTTATAAACCAGGCCAACAAAAAAACACTATAAATACATTAGAAGTTGACTGCATAACACACCTCCTTGAGTGGATCACTGAGTTCTCCAAAGATGCTGTCCTCGTCAAACATCTTGCCCTGGAACCGCTGCTCGTAATAATCATGAATCCTCTGTCTTACATCTGCTGGCAGTTTATGGAATGACATGTACTGCTCCACCTGCTTATACTACACAACATTTGTACAGAACACAATTATGAGCTGACCTTCGTGGTGAGTTTACAGTAGAAAGTCCACCGGCTTTGTTGTCAGTTTGTCACATTTTCTGCCATGTGTTTGCTGAATTATTCCTTGGTGCATTAATTAATTATACACTCATTCTGTTTTGTTTTCAAGCTTTTAAGTGGATTACAAACTCATTTGTAATGGGCATTAGCAAACAGTGATCTGAAACAAAGGTGCTGCCATTTGTCAGACAGCGAAAATCCTCTGAAAAGGGTCATCGTAAGCCTCCCAAAAGCCCATTAGATAATACACATTAGGCATTTAGCATAATTTCAAATTAAGAGTAAGCAAACAAACAAGGCATGACTGAGGTGATAAACTTTAAATCATCCACGTGAATGCCCTGGGAGTCAGCGATGTTTACCTTCTCTTGATATTGACGATGTGAAGCATCCAAGGACTGGACCAAATTTGTTGCATGGCCAAGGAACATGGCGTAGCAGGTGGCCCCTACAACCATACTGATCATGGTGAGCCAAACGTCAGTCATGCCCTCTGGAGGGTGGGCACCGTAGCCTATGCACAGCATGTGACTCATGGCCATGAAGAGGGCGTATGAGTACTGTAAGTGCCATGTAGCATTCTGAAAAGAATGATAAAACATGCTTAACATGGTGGTAGGAGTTTCATTCGGACAGTAAACAGTCTTTCACAACCCTTCCACTCTTTACATGCACAGTTTAACCGAGCTAAGGCCGTAGTCAGACTAAGAAAGGCAATCTGACAACTTGCTGAGTCTGAGTATACATGCAGAGGAGAAAATCGATTTATAGGCCATGTACGTCTGACTCCGTATGTGCCACTGTATCTCTCTAGAGCTAGTACGTATTGAATCAGTTTCCTGTTGAACTTTATGTCACAGAAAAACAGTGAACGGCGAAATGGATTGTGCTGTGGTTCTGTATGTTTCGTAGCTGCTGTTCATGTTAATCACGATACAAATTAGATGGAGCATGGCTCTTGCGGTTGCTGTGTTCTCTGAAGAAAGACGTTGCATGATTTCCGAAAACAGTACTACAGGTTATAAGTCGTCTCCTTTTACTTCTGGGTCAAAGACCTGGGAGGAAATTTTGTTGCATACGCAGAACGCCAAGTCCGACTGCAGTCTGACTAAGCGTAATCAGACTATGTATCGTATTCTCCAGATATGTTAGTCCGACTAAAGCTAGTTTGATTTCAGTCGGACGAACGTGTTTACATGACGTTAAAAAAAACGAATTAAATGATTAAAATCGGACTTTTAACATGCATGCACATGCACTGACTGGCTCTGCTGTTTTCTTTGATAGTTTATACATTAGGTGTATATGGACGAACCCGTCTGTTCAGGATGCTGTCGTGACATATGGTGCAAGATGGCAGCCTCCATAAAGCAAGGCTCTTTTTTTTATTTTAAAGTGATACATTTATACAAACATACTTTTGGGTATTCAGTTTATGTCAATAAATCCTCCTAAATGTTACACAGTTGACCTTTAAATCTACAATGAGTAATAATTTGATACATTTCAGCTAGTGCCGTTTAAATTAAAGGGATCCTTTGTTAATTTACTCTACTCTTGTGTCTTTACGGTAAATACCACAAGCAGCAGCCATTTACCTTACAATTGCACGGTGTAACCAGCTAACCTGGCACATCACTGCATTTGTAGCATTTGAATCCAATGTTCTAATATTTTGAAGGAGCTGGACTCACCACCATATTATTTTTGGACACCCAGCAGTCTTCAGGGAAGTCCTGCAGCATAGGCACCATAAAGGTCAGGCAGCCATCCCAGTGACACAACAGGAGCATCATGCCAATTAAGTTGACGATACGCACCACTGCACTGGCCAGGTCATAGGTCATATGGAAAATCTACCAAAGAGACATGGAGAAAAGATTTATTTGTCATATGCAACCATAAGGCCATTTATAAAAAGTGGATATAGTCCTCCAAGTTGCCAGCTGAGGCAAACCCATATTAAGAATATATTGAAAAGCCACCAACGGTTTGCAAAAAGAACTCTGTTTGAATGATAGTCTGTGGTATAATTATCCAACTTCTCACTTGATTTACAATGTCAGTAAAGATTTTCCTGAGGTGTTAATTGTACGAAACATATGAGTGGACACCAGTGTGATTGACAGCTAGTAGCAACCAATAGGAGCCTGGTTGCAGGTGATGGCTGTGGATATCCGGTTGCGAAACCTCAACATGGCATCGTCCAAATCACCCATGGAGCCTGGAGGCTTCAAAACTGGAGTTGCATTGTTGCATGGAGATTATTATGGGTGATGTAACTACTGGATGTGACCTTTGTGTAATGTTGTATATGTAATAATGCTTTAAATCTTTTCTTTACCTCTTCCCACTGGTGAATGTAGCGGATGAGGCGAGACAGTCGCAGGAGACGCAGCAGGCTGAGGATCTTGGTGAAGCGCACAATGCGGAATGCGCGTGCCGTGCGGTAAACATCCGAAGTCTCGTGCCTCGACTCCAAGTCAATGATGCGGAAAATGTAGTCAACTGGGATGGAGGAGACAAAGTCCACCACAAACCAGGTGCGGAGGTAATGCGAGCGGATCTCTTTGGGGTCCAGAATGATGTTGCTGTCCTCTCCCAGGATGCCGGTGCGGAAGTTGAAAATCAGGTCCATGAGGAAGAGAGTGTCAGATATGACGTTGAACGTGATCCAGGGTGTGGTGTTCTGGTCCTCAAAGAAGGTGATTCCCCAGGGCAACATAACCAGATTACTCATCATCAGCAGGAGCATCACAAGGTCCCAGTAGAACCTGGAGAGAACAGGGATGGTGGAGGGTTAGAGCTGGTGCGTAGCGAAGGCCAAACCTTTCCTTCTATTTGTGTTTAGAAAGATAGGAGAGCAGATTAAGCATCCTTGGATTTTGGTGCATACTGGATAAATCCAGCTGCTCACAGATCATTCATATCCTCACAGCAAACAATGGGATGACGTGTATGTCTTAGTGAACCTTATCAATACAATATTGATAAGCCACACTAAAACAGATAAACAATGGTTAAGTATGGATGGAAAATAGACAATAATCTCATTAATCTGACCTCATTCTAATCACAATATGTCACAGCATTTTTTTGAATGCTAATATCAGGTGTAAATGAGGGTTAAATCATTTCAATCTAGGATAGAGATTTTGAAACAGCAAAAACAGCAATCAAGGCAAAGTGAAGTAACCCGATCCGGTTAATCTTGGGAATGACCCATTTCAGAGTGACCCTTATGTTCTACTGTCACAGGAGGAAGGAAACCCCCTCTCATTAAAAATACATGATGGTTTCCTCATCAGGCTGAATATACAGTGCTATCATGTGGAAATTGCAAAAAAGAAGATGTTATCGTGCCACCTGTGTCTCACCTGAGACAGGTGATGCTTCAGGAATTAGCTTGGATCGACACTATCTGCTGTGCATCACTGTCATGACACACAGGCCCCACTTATAGGTCGCCAGTGTCCTGTTATATAATATATAACAGGACACTGGCGACCTATAAGACGAACTGTAAACAGTTTGTTTCCATCAAGTGTCAATCACGTTTGGTCTCTGTCTTGCTCAAAGTTTCCCTTTCATTACAAGGTTACATTAACAGAATAGGAACCAGACTGCTTTTGATTACCGTCACAGCTCGGTGATCGCAATATGAACCCTGTGAGAAAACATCCTTCTTATTCAGAAGTACAGGGTGGAGATACAGGAACAATAGGTCTGTTCCTCATCCATATTTAAATTCATCCCTCCATTATTCTCTTGCAGCCACATCCTCTGTGTCTACACGCTGGCTGACACAACTTCTTATCGTCTTAGCTGGTACAATAGGAGTTAATCTCTTTATTAGCTAAACTAATTTGCATTTAATATGAAAAGAAATTAAATTTAAAGACAGTTGCTTTGAAGATGAACATTTCCCTACTGTTTGCTTTGCATTCATGGTGAAACCGCTCTTGCGTGCCATGCTATTTGACCATGTCTTTGGTTCTGAAATAGCTCAACAACTATTGCATGGATTGGCGTGTCATGATGTGCAGCTATTCACGATCCCCAATGGGTGAAGCCTGCGGTTCTAGTTTTCCTCCTCGCATCACATTTAGACACGTATGCCTATGAAATGTCTCTACTGAAATGACTGGAACTATTGTTTCAGTATATGTTGCAGCAGACTTGTGCACCTGTGTTCTTATTGGTACATGAACTTGTTTCTGTGGAACACCTGAATTGAATGAACAAGAACATGTTTTAGGTTACTGGAGTTGTTAAATGAACTTATACAACTGTGTAAAAATAACAGAACTCAACAAAATGGTTTAAGCTGGTACAGAAATTCATGATTTCCACAGAATGACTATGATTTTGGTGAGTGGTGTCACTATCAAGTCAAACTTATGATCATGCTTGAGGATGGGAAGAGGCCGTACTAGTGCCCATTCACTTGCTGTGGATTATCTGGACGTTCTCCTGCTGTATTCTCACATGCGTTCATGCAGACATTATCCAGAAATGTAGGGAGCTGAAGTCCAGAGTGACTTCTGTGGACATTTGTCAATCCATCTTTCCTCAATGCAGGTCTGAAAGGAACTTAAGTTGCTTTGGATTGGATTCAAGATGCTGAAGGTACGCAGCTGCATGACCTTAACCCCTAAACAGGAAAGCAGAGCATCACAGATGTGCCGCAACTACTCATCCATTTTAAAGGGGAAGATGGAGCATAAGGTTTGAGGATAATGGGCCTCCAATAATCCTTCCCTCAGCTGTCTGTGTATTATTGCATAATAGAGCAAGATTGGAATTACAGCGATTCTTATGGGCAATAATCCCTCTGCATGGGTTTATCCTCTCTGTCTGGCAACAGAAAGCTGTTTGAAAATTGTTTAAAATTGATGGAGGCTATTGTTTCTCCGAGAGAGAGCTGAATATCCGGAGAATCCCTGCAAAGATTTATTCAGTCCAAAAGCTGAATGATAAGACAAATCTTTCCAAATGAAAGAAAATAAGAGCAACGGAATGCACAGAATCACTGAAATTATCTGTATCAATGAGTGTAGTTGTCCCTCCATGTAAACAGGGTAAGAGGGAGTCACAACAGAGAGGGATCATTAATCCAGATATTGTCCTACATCACTAATCAAATCTCTTCATCTCCTTATCATGTCATAAGAACCACCAGCTCTAGTCCAACCTTGGAAAAACTGAATCAGTGGTCAATCACACGCCTTATTTGGGGGGGAAATGCTTTTAAGGGTAAATAATAACCCCCAATAAAAAACCAGTGAAACCAACATAAATGAGTCACAACATTACCTGAAGTCACTGTAGGGGTGGATGATCCACACTCCAAAGCTCTTAACCCTGGCCTGTTCAGCAGCAACACCCTTGTGACTGCCAAACATGCGCAGGGAGAACTTGTTGACCCCAGGCTGCAGCAAGGAGCAGAACTTTCTGCGGAAGAAGGTGGACTTGTCTTGCGCGAGGTCATCGCTTGTTCCATCGACCTCCTCGTTGGAGTCCAGCAGGCCGTCGGGGTCAGCTGTATAGTCGTCATTGTGAGTTTTGACCAGGGAGAGCAGGGTGTTGGTCACGTCGCTCCTCTTGCCCGTCTTCGGGGAGGGGCTGCCGGGGGGACTTGGCCTCTGCGAGGCACTTCTCCATCTTGAGAAGCGGAGGCTGCTCCAGGTGCGATACCTGTGTGTCTCTGGTTTGTGAGCTGGGCTCTCACCTGTGCCTCGTCCTATGTTGTCAATACTCCTGGAGAGGCTGGTCATTTTTAAACCTTGCATTTCGACTGAGCAAAGCAAAACAAAACAAAAAAGGCTCTATTGTCCCTGTGACTTGGCTGGAGAAGCCAAGTGCCTTTACATCTGCTTCTAAGTTAACTTCCTTCAAACTATAGGTAAAAGCAAATGAATATATTAGACAATGTACAATTTTATGAAAGATCAAAGCAACTGAAAGTATAACAAGTAAAGTAAGAGTACAACATGGTATAAAATCAAATATAAAACTATTTCCTCACATCTGTTCTGACAGAAAATCCATAAAAAGTTGCAGCATCCATCTGAACATGTATTTTCCTGAGGTGAATGGAGAAAAAAAGGCTAAAACTTGAGCTTGTGTGTCTGTCCCCTCCTGGACCATGAGAGAGAGATAGAGAGGGGGGAGAGAGAGAGAGAGAGAGAGCTCAGTGGCCTTCAGTAATCGGCTTGTTGCCACAACTGTGTCCTCTCACCTCTCTCCTCCCTCTTTCTCCTTGTCCACTTCCTCCTCCCCCCCCCCCCCTGCTGTAAAGCACCGTCCCTCCCGCCCTCATGTCCTCACACTGGGACAGAGCTGTCATGTGTTTGCAGGTCAAGTTGCACAGTCAGTTCAGCAGTAGCCAGATTCCTTAGTTATAGGTTCTGAAGTGTAAAGTTACCCTCAATATTCATGTGTTAACCTGTAAAATGTTCACAAGATCACTGAACTGAATGTGCATTTTTGTTTGTTTTACAATAACACATTAACTGTCATTTGCAAAAAAATATATATTTTAAATTGTATGCCTCACATTGTTGCTTTTATATTTCTCAGACAACCTATTGTCTTCATGGCTAAACCAAAGGTAACTGGAAAACATCTTTGATTGATTTAAACATGTGTCTATCTTTATTTCTTCCTTTTTATATTACAATAATACACAGTGATTAAGTGTCAGTGTGAATGGGTCATTGTATTGTGTAACGGGAAACGCTTTTCTCGTCTTGAGGACCACTTAAAGCTGCTTTACACTACAGTTTTGCCATTCACTCATCTTTCATACCCAGCCACACGCTGAAATGTCTTGCCCAAGGACACGTCGGCATGTGTGCTAGCAGAGGCGGGAATATAACCCACAGACTTTGAGTTGAAAGACGACTCGCTCTACGACTGAGCTACCGTATAATCGTTATGCATGTTATTGCACATTCACACTGTACAACAGAATTGAATGCAAACCCAATACAGAAATTATAAAGTTAAGTAAGTTTAAATATTGTCTGTTAGTTTACTTTTAGTTTACTTTTTCATTAGAAGGTCCCTTAAAACAAACATTTAGCATCATTTAATGCCTTGAAAGGCTCAAAATCATATTTTCTCTGTTATTAGTCAACATGGGGTCAACACAACAATCGCATACCATGTTTTGATCTCCAGCCAACTCCTGCTGTCAAATGCTCCACAGTGCTCTCTGGGATTTTAGAGCTTCTCTTTTTGCCACTAATAGCTGCATGCTTTGTTTATTCATTCATTTAGTACATTCAGTATGACATATGATATGATCTGAGTCAAAGTAGCTTGCACTTTTCTTTGGATTCAAACCACATGACGCAAAACATTTGCTACACCTGTACCATATGCAAATACAAGAAGTGCATAGTGGTGTGTTTGTTTACCTACACCTGTATATTCATATACATGTATGCATAAAGCTTTGCAGACAGAAAATGCCTTCTCTTCCCTGATATTTATCTGTTTGTTTTTTTTTCAGATCGGGCCGTGGGATAATGATAGACAGCCTGTACCAACAGATCATATTTCACTGTTGTGAGTAAAGCACCGTTTACAGTGGCAGTTGTCAAGCTCACATTTACACCTCTCTCTCACACACACGCTCACACGCACGCACGCACGCACACACACACACAGGAGAAGCTAAAGCCTAAATTACCTATGTACTGGGTCACGCCCAGAGCTTGCCCAGTTTCAAATATTATGGTCAAAGTTCATCCCTGATCTGATAAAGTATAACCAAACATGTCAAACAATATATAAATAAAGCTTAACACACCATCAAGGGCAGTGTGGCTGATTCATTTATTCATCCGGCTCACCCTGTTATAGCAAACAGGGAGTGGACGGCAGCCATTTTGACATGTTGTGAAAGGAAAAAGTACAGGTGTTATTCATCATATTAAGAATGGCTCTTTAAGGTGATGGACACTCTGAACTAAATGGAACCCAGCCATCATTCATTTGAAAATTACAGCTCATTAACACCACACACTGTTACACACGATACCTTTTTAAAGACTCAAAGCTTTCAAAACATTTGAACATTATACATCTGGAGAGACTATAAGATAAGTATCATCAGTCTATCTGGGGCTTTGAGATAAATGGAAACACACCAACATCTTCTCAGAACTCTGAGAAACTCGTCCTTTTGGTTATGTTTAGTTTGCGCCTTATATACGGACTGGTTTTGTTATTATAATTTAGTGGTTATTGTCAATTCTTGTACCGTCTCAATTGTCCAATTAACGAGTTGTGTCTTCTGTCGTAACTTGTGTTCATGTTTAAATCACTAAATAATGTGAAATCATCATTGGAAACCAAAATCATCTGAAGCTGGATTCAAAAATCCCACTGTGATGATTAAGTGTTCCCATGATTGTGGTACACGTATTTTCTCTGTACCACAATATTTTTTCTTCTTCATGTTCAGTGTCTCAAATCTGTATAAATAAAAAGGTTACACAAAAAAAGCCTTCAAACCCTTTCACACCATCTTATCCTTACACGTGAACTAACACCAGGTGTCCATGCACCCACAGCAACATAAATGTGGGGTTATTGTATAAGCCTGAGAAGGAAAACATATCCTTTATCCTTTTTTCCCCCCTGACATCCTTTCTATACTAAATATACACAGATCAGATCAGCCGGAAGATTAAAACCAGTGACTGCTTTTAATCTTCTGGCTGATCACTACTTTGAGGCCAAAGTTTAAAACCAGGTGGTTGTTATTTTAATTTTTTTTAGATATGCCCACAGGACAGCAACAGTATGTAAATGTCAAAAAATAGAGAAGTAATTTGTATTCTTTGTGCTAAAAATATGCAGTTAACCAGTACAGCAAAGCCAATATGGTCTCCTACAAAAATGCTCATCTTTCACCTTTTATGCAAAAATGTTGAATGTGTTCAATATTTGAAGCAAACCTTTACCCATGCACAGAGAATGACTGGTGTCCGCCTGTAAAACAGTAAACAAGACGTATGTCAAGCAAAGGAAGTAAATCCAAGACCAGACTGAGGCCAGAGGTTGCAGTTTTTTTTATTTATTATTATTATCTTTATAGTGTTTTAATGTTCCTGTGTGGAAACCCAGGAAACACTCATCATCACCCTCATTCCCTCATTCCAGCCAAAAAGACACACAAGATGTAAAAATACTATCACGTCTTTTCACATGTAAACACTTTGTGTAATTTTGGCTCAGAAAAACTTGCTCACGTGAATTTGTGGTTCGCAGAAATGTGTAATAGCAACATGTGATCCTGGTGATTGGGGTTGAGTTAGTCGAGTTGTGCCTCTCTTTGCCGTCATTTTCTTTGTCTGTATTACATCTAATACAAGCAAAGAAGAGAGCGAGGCATCACACATAAAGCGGTATGTCCAGAAATCTAATTCTAATATGGTTTTTAAATTAAATAATAATAAAAATCCCCTGAAAACTCATATTCAGTAAAAAATAGTTTTATAACCAGTACGCCATGACTTTTAGTGCAATAACATATCACATAAACTCATACCTGGAATGACACTGAGAATATAAAAATATCTTTGATTAAAAACAAGTTGAGTTGTTGCAGAGATCTTCATCGTTGTTGGCTCGGCAGCAGCTGGAGCTACTGGGGTGGTGGTGCTTCTGGAGCTTTTGGAGCTTCTGGATTTGCTGGTGCTTCTGGAGCTTTTGGAGCTTCTGGATTTGCTGGTGCTTCTGGAGCTTTTGGAGCTTCTGGATTTGCTGGTGCTTCTGGAGCTTTTGGAGCTTCTGGATTTGCTGGTGCTTCTGGAGCTTTTGGAGCTTCCGGATTTGCTGGTGCTTCTGGAGCTTTTGGAGCTTCTGGATTTGCTGGGGCTTCTGGAGCCTTTGGAGCTTCTGGATTTGCTGGGGCTTCTGGAGCCTTTGGAGCTTCTGGATTTGCTGGGGCTTCTGGGGGTTTTGGAGCCTCAGTGCGTTCTATGCCACATAATTTACTAAAACACACAATCATATCAACATTATTCCACTTATTTAAGCTCAATGTCGGCAAATGTTTGATATGTTATAATGAAAAACAGTTTCTGTGTCTTACTCTGCCAATGGGTCCGGCTTCACATGTTTACATACTGGACTAAAATCCGTCAGCTGTTGTTTCAGTGTTTCTATCTCCTTTTTCCAGGCTTCAGCCTCTGCTTTTAAAGTAGCTTAATGACAAATAAGAGAGGAAACCTTTGAAAACTGCATTTCTCCACACAATGTCAGAAAATAATCTATGTGGTGGTTGTGTTTTGTACCTTCCGTGTCGCTGTTAGCTTTTTTTTGATTCTCCACCTCGTCGTTCATCTTTTTCTAAAAAACAAAAGGAGCAGTGTCAGTAAAAACACAAAACTTGTGTTGTGCAAACAACACATGTTCTCAGTCATGGAAATTGTATTGCTATTTCTGATCATCTTTTTTAGACTTACACAAGGACATGAATGTTTACAAAGATCTATATGTTTTAGGTAAAATTAGCAGTCACTGCCTTTTCAGAACTTCACCATGGCAATGGGAATGATCCCACAGGCTCTACAGTCTGCTGTTTGGTACAGTCTCAACATTTAGATGTCACTAAGTCTAAGAACACTGGTCCTTCAAAAGAAAGATCCAGAGTTTAAGAATTACAGTACATCATAAGGATAAACATTTTTAAATCAGTCAATATTGATAAATCGTCTAGCTATAAAAGCAATGAATGTCTATCTATCCTCCTAAATCGTATAACCATAATGATTTGCTTGACAGGTTTCAAATTGGGCAGGTCAAGTCAAGTCAATTTTATCTACATAGCCCAACATCATAAAGACAGTTTTCCTCGAAGGGCTTTACAAGCTGGACAGTAAGTGACAACCTCTGTCCTCAGGCGCTCACATAGAGTGAGGAAAACCCCCAGGTGACGCACTAAGGGACACCAAAATGTGCAGTTCTGACTTTAATGTTATTTGGATAAGATATATCAGTAGAAATGTGACAGATACGTCACTAAAAGGGCCATCGAGTTAATTGTTGTTTAATAGTAACATGACAATTCACACGCACACATGCACATACTGAATGGAAGGTGCACTTGTCATTTAGTTTTGCTTTTGGCTGGTTTTAAACATTCTACAAACATTTTTATGGGCAGAAAACAACAAATAACTGTAAAACACAGAAATAGCTCAGACACCTGAGATGATGAGTGCAATACAAACGATACTTTTACTGAATGATTACCCGGCAATTTATGTGGCCCGCGAGTGATTAATTGGTCTTAAAAATCTGTGTTAAAACAGGTCTACGCTGCTTTAAGGCGTGCGTTGACCATACAACTACATTTCCCACAATGCATGGCGATTGCGTCAACCGCCACTAGATCGCAGTGTATCGTTGCACATGCATCATGCGACGAGTGAAATAAGTAATAAATACAGAAAGTTATTTATCAATATGTTACACAGTAGTTACCTTTAGTTTACATTATATTTGGTTACATTTAGTTGCATTTATTCTGTATGACAGTTACATCTGGCCCCTTTGAGGGTAACCATTATGCTGATGTGGCCCTCAAGTGAAAATGAGTTTGACACCGCTGTTCTAGAAGGTGCACATAGTGTTTTGTTTATGTCTAACCTCGGTGTCAGAGGCGCGCACACACACACACACACACACGCACGCACGCACGCGCACAATCTCTTAGGAATAACCGGTTCCTAAGAAGTGAAGCCTCATTAAGACCAGATTTTAGTCTCCAGGTCAGTTTTGGTGCCAGTAAATGACCTAAAGAGGTAACACACACACACACACACACACACAGACGCGCGCACTTCACCTGTTCTTGCTGACAGGTATCGTGTTCCGTTTTCTTCTTCTCCATCTCTGAGGCGAGGTTGTTCACCTTCGCCTCCGTGTCCTTCGCAGCTTTCGTCGACTCCTCGTTCATATTCTCCACGGAAGCTCTGAATAACTGCTGGTTTGCCATCCGATCGGTAAACAGTTTCGCCTCCATTAGCTGCTTCATATCAAGCGGCTGCAGCCTGGACAGCTCCTGATACTGGCCCAAGTTGACCACCACCAGACCCATGGACAACATGGCCGTTATGATGACCACAACCCACGCATAGCGCATCGCGGCGGTGTGTGTGCAGAGGAGAAGACACGACGACGACGACAACTGTGAAACAAATGCCCGCCGCTGCTCTCAGTTATTATTATTACCGAGGGTGTGACAGTCAAACAGACGCTGGGGAACAGTCTTCCTGCACACTGCGCTCACAGTCACCTGCTGTCAACTTCCTGCTTAGCTCTGTCAGAGAGATTCCACTGACAGTTATTTGGCATCGTTTCTTCTGCACCTGTACCTGCTTCTCCAGTGACTGCTGATTAATATTCTTCATACTCACAATTAGTCTTAGAATTACCTTTATTTACACACACACACACACACACACACACCAATTAATGATAGTGAATTTGACCAGGCTACCACTATTTTGAAAACATGATTGTACTTGTATTAAAAGTACTGGTCCAAAAATGGACTCAACTTGAAGTAAAACATATCTTAAAAAAAAGTAACAAAGTTGGGAATCTTTCTTGTGTATTAAAGTGCTGACAAAATAAAATATCTAAATATGCTAAAATGGGTCAAAGGTTAATTAACCTTTTCACTGTCCTCATCATTCACAGCCAAAGTTTCTGGTTAGTGATTTTTATTTGTTATTTGTTATTTTTTATTTATTTATAGTATAATTTTTTTTTTGAAATGTTAAAATTTACTTTATGAGTAAATGTAATTCATCACTTTCCTTTTTACACAGCAGTAGTGAACACACACAACACAAAAGTTTTGCAAGGGAATGCAAAGTTTTTGTGAACAAACGCAAAAGTTGATATATGGTCTAAATGGTTTTCACGGTAAACATTTTTCAAATCAATCAACAACCATAATTATCACGATTAATATCAGGTTTTTTAATATTGCAGACATAGGTAATTGGGGTTGAAACTTGTTCATGAGCAGAAAATGCAAACACTGAAATATCTCTCAAGTCTAAGGTTAAAAAAATATATAAAAATTCTGTCCTTTTGCCTTCAAAGAAAATCCCCAATTAAAAGCCCAAATAACAATAATAAAAACAACATATTCACAATATTTACACTGGTATGTGTATGAGACAAACAAATGCAAACCATAATCACATTTGTTTTAACCAATTTGAGGTGAGGATACAAGGAGACAAACTGGTATTGTCTAAAGAAGTTATCGCTGCTTTGCAAGTTTTGGTTTCTCTCTCTCACTGGTTCTAATGCATATGTCAGATGTCAAGGTGGGTTTTAACGACATCTGTGCATGTATTTCATATTTGCAGCTTAACCTGCTCATCAGGAAAGGTTGTTGTTGCAGCCTCAGTGCAAGGGATCAGAACGTTGGCAACTTTCTGTCAGGAAAAAAATTAATAAATGAGAAAGAAAACGTGAAACAGAAGATCTAAGTTGACTTGTCTCCATCTTTACAAAAAAAAAATCAATCAATCGAAGAAGATATGTGTCTTTTTCATCTGATCTGTAGAACAGGGGCTTTAGTAACTGACACTTCCTTTTAAACAAGTAAATGGAAATGTGTTGAGGTCACTTGCAGCAAACAGACCGACAAACAAAGGTTTGCCCACAGACGTCACTGTGCCACCGGATTTGCAGGTTTCACTTGGGTGGAGTGAAAATGAAGTACTGCAAGTCTGCTCTGAACGTAATCTGTGTGGTGATGATGGTTTGTAAACAACTGCAAATGGTTAAATTCACTCTTGTCTTCTGTTTCTGAATGCTTTATTTTCTTGTATCATTGTGTATTTGCTTGTTTTGTTTTACTTCTATCTCCTTATATGACCACTATCCTTCAGTGTTAACTAATAACAGGTAACTTTCTTCAGTCTACAGAAGTAAAATTCAACATTTGGGTCATATTTGCATACACTGTCATGTCATAATCACACCCAGTAAAGCAAATACTTGCAAGCAGAGAGTCATTGTCTACATCGATGATGATCCACATGAAAATAAACGGCTTTGTTCCTATATTGAAGGTGTAGTCACATGCAGTCTTTCAAGTATGATGAGTCAAATTGTTGTAATGTACAAACACGGTATCTGTACTTTACTTTGTTATTTATATTTCCAGTAACTTTGACTTTTACTCCACTACATTTACTCTAACTGTCTTTGTTACTCGTTACTATACCAAATAAAATCAGAAGAAGAGTTGGTATAATACAGAGCTTTTCCAGTGTTGATGAGCTGCTTCATTCACACACTTCAAGTGTCTTGCTCATGGGAACATATAGACTAGAAGAGTCAGGAATTGAACACACAACCTTCCAGTTGAAAGACAACTCGCCCGACCACTGAGCCGCCATGGCTCCATCCTGACTCTGCACTTTTTTAATACATTTACTTCTAAAACTTAAGTACACTTTATATCAGAAAATTACATTTGATACTTAAGTCCAGTAACTGTCGTATACTTGAAGACTTTTACTTCAGTAATATTATTAAAAGTGATTTCAACTTCTACCAAAGTCATTTTCTGGTCAGATACTTTTACTCAAGTATCCCTTTAAGGTACCTAATAGTAGACTGGTACATATTCAGTGAATGTATGGCATATTTTATCTTCATCTGCCCTCAATTACATTATCACACCATGACAGAACATGGAAAAGATGCAAAGGTCACCAAACTGTTTTTTTTTTCATCATGTGTCTAACTTTAGGTCTTAACAAGCTAATTCTCTCCTGTTAAGAGTCTATGTATAGATATGAAACTGGCATCCATCTTCCCTTTAAACTTTGAACAAATGAGTTTGACAAAAGTACTTCACAAACTGTTGAACCACACCTCTCAAAAATACCCAGCCAGGTCTTCTTCTTCTTTGTCAGTAACCGTGAGACTCAGATAACCGTAAACAATGCACCAGTCAGACTGCATTCTTCTTAGTCACAATCCTGAACATACCAGCAGATTATAAACCACCTATAATGCCACTGAGGAGAAGATCCATTTGTCACCATCTGACATTTCTAGAACCACGGTTCTAAAGCTTCCTCTGGTGGTACTTGGAGGAAAATCAGAAACACTGTTCTGCTGTGTGGACCAGGGTATGAGATCACAGTGGAGCTGAGGAATTTTGACCAACAAAAGACATTTAAATGTAAATATATTGTGTGAGGAAGCTGAGGATGATGATGAGGGAATACATGTGGTAGTGGTTAGCACTCTTGCCTTTGCAGCAAGAAGACCCGGGTTTGTGACCCAATCAGAACAAGGGTGTTTTTTTTTTTGAGTTTGCATGTTCTCCCTCCCTGAGTGTGTGTGGGTTCTCTGGTTTCCTCCAAGGCACGGATTGGCACAGGCTTTATCACAAAACAACAAAAAAAAGCAACACACCCAGTTCTTGAACAAAGTCTTTTTCCCTCAAATTGATGTATAATATATGCAAAAGCTCCATTGTGGAGTTTTCTAGATGAAGAACAAGTTTTCTAGTTTTAGTGGTTGGTGACAAAGGGGTATTTTTGAGAGTTGGGGGGAGTGACTTTAAAGAACATCATGACCCAAACCTCCCTCTTATAAATCTCACCCATGGCAGTCACCTTGACCTTTGTGCTGCCTGATAAAGAGGGAAGCTCTGCAACCTCAACTGAGAAACAAGTATCCCAGGCTACTCCTGAGGTTTTGTATGAAGAGGGCAGGCAAATAAAGTATCACCTTTTCACGCTGTCATTTAATGCAATCCTCAAAAGTCCTACATTTAAAATGTAATACTGCCATCCAAAAGATATTAGTACCTCTAGGCCACTCATTATTGCAGCTGATAAAGGTGAGGCTATTCATTCAATTCAATGAACTTTCCCCATGGACAATGAATGGAAGGACATGAAAGAACAAAAACATTTCAATTCTGCACTCCAGCCATTGCTTGACTATCTGGCCGACATCAAGGCATGGATGGGTACAAACTTCCTCAACCTCAATGAGAGCAAGACTGAGATCATTGTGTTTGGCAAAACCTCTCCGGCCTTCCCCACCGATGCCCTGGGCCCTCTCGCCACTAACATCAGGCCTTCTGTCAGAAATGTGGGCGTGATTTTTGACAGTGCCCTTAAATTTGAGAAGCAGGTCAGTGCAGTTGTAAGAAAAAGCTTTTTCCACCTGAGGACCCTCGCTAAGACCAAAGCCTACCTGCCCCAGAGGGATCTAGAGAGAGTCATCCATGCCTTCATAACATCACAACTGGACCACTGCAACGCTCTCTACACCGGCATCGATCAATCTCAACTCCGCCGCCTGCAGTTAGTCTAAAATCCAGCTGCCCGACTCCTCACCAGTCCTAAGAAGCGAGATCACATCACCCCGGTCCTCGCATCACTCCACTGGCTCCACAACAGCTACCGCATTGATTTCAAACTTCTTCTGACTGTATACAAATCCCTCCATGTTCTGGCCCCCACTTATCTGTCTGATATTCTCCACCTCCACGTCCCATCTAGAGCACTTCGGTTAGCTGACCACCTGTTGTTGGAAGTGCCCATGACCAGGCTAAAATCCAGGGGGACCGAGCCTTCGCAGTAGCAGCCCCCAGACTCTGGAACTGCCTCCCCCTACACATCCGTGCAGCACAGTCCCTAAATTGTTTTAAATCCGAGCTATAGACCCACCTTTTTTCACTTGTCTTCAATTAATGTTTCCTTTTTAAGTACAATTGTATAGTGTTCCCTAGTTACCTTTTAATGTTCTCTTTTTTATATATTACTTTAGTTTATATATTATATTAATTCAGTTATTGTATTTGAACCCTTTTCTTTTATTTTCTTTTATTTTCTTTCTTTTACTTGGCCATTTCCAATGTGTATTTGCACATAAGCACTTAAGCACTTTCTGTGAAGCACTTTGGTTGCGGCTCAGCAGCTTATAAATGTGCGGTATAAATAAATTTGACTTAACTTGACTTGACTTATGGTCAACACATGCCTTAAAGCAACATAGACCTATTTTAACACAGATTTTTAAGACCAATTGATCACTCGCGGGCCATATAAAATGACGTGGCGGGCCACATCTGGCCCCCGGGCCTTTTGTTTGACACGTGATCTATATGGACAACACACAGAGGCAAAAAATATTGGTTTGTGATACATACCAATATTTTGCAATAAACCACGTTATGGGATTATGATAGATACATTTGCAGTGCTCACACTTATGTTAGCCGTAACTATTCGGTTTTAAGGATTTATGAAGGGATTTGTTTGAGATTATTACTGCCAATCCTTTAGACGTCTTAGTTAATACATGGCACATGTTGGGTGAAAAAGCTGTCCAGAAGTATTTTTGATATCTTATTCTTATATCTTAGAAATTTGGACCTGAGGCATATTAAAATGTATTTAGAATGTGTAGCACTATGCTTATCTTCAAGTTCGGGTCCCTCTTATGCTTGACCAAAATAAAAATAATAGTTTTATAGTGTGGTATTTATCATGATGTAGTATTGCATTGTATTAGTTTGGGGCTGAATTCTTCTCACTGGGTGAGAAATGTTAGGGTAAGGAAATGAAGCAAAGATCATAGATACAGATTTCAATGAATATAATTTGGGTAACTGTGAGCAGCAGGATATAAATTTAATGATGTCTTTATTGTGCAGCTACAGGATGTATTTATGATAACACCACATATGTCAGTGGTAGTGAAAAATCATATCTGAAGTTAAACCTCAACCAACACAAAACAGGCCACTCGAATATCTGAGTGGCCAAATATTATGTTAAACAAAGATGAACAATGCTTCTAATATGAGCTGTAAAAAGGTAAATAATCAGTCAATGACTAATTAAAAGCACAAGGCAGACAGCAGAAATAATAGAATGCAGTTTGCTTTAGGGAGTGAAAAACAATCAGAGTGATTTAATGACTTTGAGTCAGGGCGTCCTGATGTGCAGCGGGTCAAAAAAAAAAATCTGTCTGATAACAGGAGGAACACTCAGCCAGTTTTTGAAAACAAGAAGGGAGTTTACCGAAAAGGCCAAGGTTTAGAGGGAAATAATCAGAATGGTTTCGATAAACATGCCAGTGTTGAGATAAAATATTCCACCCCTGACCTTGGTTTCTTAACGATCAAATGACTAAGGACTTAAAGACCTCAGAGGAATGTTTTGTACATTGCAGACGCCAGCACATTTCACTGAAGTGTTGACAAGTTTCAATATGAAGCGACTCCCCCCACCTTCAATCATCTTTCCTCCTCACCTCTTCCAGCTCCACTTCCAGGCATTGCACGCCCACGAATTCTCTTTTCTCCCAGATATAAGCTGTTTGCTGATCCAGTCTCAAAGAGAGAGAAAGCTGCTTCTTTGAAATTCAGTTTCCATCACAGCTCTTGTAACTATGACTTCACTTGGAGGACTCACAGGTTTTTGGGTCATTGCAATGCTGACTCTTAATGGAGTAAATATAGGAGGTAATTTCTTCTTGTTTATGTGACTCATTTTTTGGTGTATACTATTACAATTGCAATGCTGCTAACATCTGTGCTTTATGTTTGATCTCCACAGGAACCCAAGAATACTCTCTCAATGAGCCCGACGTACCTTTCCCTCCCGCCTGTCCTATGGTTCAAAACCTTGCTGCCATTTGCCATCAGGGTCAGGGTCGACCCAGGTACCCGGCCAGCTTCTTCCCGGCCTCTGGAGTAGGTCACTTTCGCCGTCGGGGAAATGCCATCAACCGTCTGGAGTCGTGGTACAGTTTGTGCTGCAGTGAACAAGCGGCACAGCAGAGTCATCTCCTCTGCTGCGCCGAACAAGCTGTGAGTCTCTGAAATTGAAAGAGAATTACAGATACAACTGTAGGTGTAAGATAACATGATGTAGCATGTGGTGAAGAGAGATTCCTGTCATTTATTAATAATACAATAAACGGCATATTCTTAATAATGTGGTTGAAGCACATTTTACATGTAGAGATAATATTATACGAATGAAATACTTTATATAACTTTGTGACATTGTCGTCTTTTTTTCTCACAGTGGAAACAAGCTTTGTCTAAGTTCTGTGTAGAGGAATATGCCACCATGACTCTCCCATTCGAGTGCTGTGAGTACAGAAACGAAACAAGGTGGAAATGCTTCGACAACGAGCTGCCGAACCCAAACTACAGCTCAACACCAGGCTACACTGCACCCCAAATGTCACCGGAGCCAGGATTCACCTTTGATAGTAATGCTTGCTTGAGCGACGAAAAACAATAACTCTAGGTGATAAAATACATTCACAAACATTGAGTTACAGGATATGGAGTTAATAAAAATAAACCTGTTTGGGAAAAAAAAAAATCATAATGCTTAAACTAAATCATCAGTCAAATATGGAAGATACTGCTTAGCTGATGATTGTGGTTCTTCATCTAACCCCACTTATGAACAACAGTTTTCAAATGTTTATAATTGACTTTGTTTCCTGCCTTTCCGCCTCAATTTCATCATTCAGAACACTATTACATTTATAATAGATAAAAACACATTTCACTGTGAGCATTTGGTCTCAGTGTACATTTCATGTAATTTGATTAGCAAATCTAAAATCTACAAAGTATGCTTTTTTCTTTACACGTACAATTTGTTGAGAGATTAAACGCTTAAATAAATGTATGTTTTGTTCCAGAAGAATACTGTTTATCTATGTAATAAAACAAGTCTCCGCTAGGCGTCAGTGTTGGTTGCAATAGTGTGTGACACTGTTCATGAATGGCAAAATCACAAATAAACACTTTGATCACTTCAGTTCTGTGTCGATTGACTTTATCTGTTTTTTGCATCCTCTCCTAAAGTACCGAGGACTTTTGTACAGTATCGCATCCTATATATATCCTATATTTAATAGAAAACAGTTTACATTAACTGCAAAGTTTACAACTGAAATTAATACCCATTAGATTTACGAGCATTGCTGGATATAGGAAGGAATAAGGAGGCACTGATGAGCTCAAGTTTAATACATTCCCACATTTTGTACCAGAAATGCGCATTTTAAGCATGTGTTTGTGGTCCCTTTTGTTTGGTTAGGTTAATTTGAAATGAATGCTTTTATTGTGACACTGTATTTTATTCTGAAGGAAGTCGATATCGGAAGTGCTGTACTTACTCTTAATCTCGGAGGAGAACACAGAATTGCCGCTTCCGCATTGCTTCCTTGTTTATTAGTTTAGGAGAAAATAGTGTAGTCTGTCTTTACGAGAGAAAAAAGTTTGTTTTATTTCCCTGGAAACTGCGAGAATCACTCAGAAGTTGTTAGAGTGAGTTTGCTGTTTGGTGTGTGCTGTTGTTGGTAAGTTATAAGAGCAACTTCTTTGGTTTTAACTTAGGAGAGTTAACGTTTGTGTTAGCAGCTAGCTTACGCGCCTCTATTTCGTTTAATGTCGCAATCCAGACATGTTGGGTAGATGGTGCGGGAACAAGCAGCTCAATGAATGTAGTTAATGTGGATTATAGGCTGATCAACTCATTCATCATCACAGGAAGTTAACATGGCTGGCTTGTTTCATGATTAATAGTATGAAGTCATCTTGAGATTTCTGAGCAACACTTTGTCCACACAGGTCTCCACCTACTTGAGCAGCTCTCCCTGACGAGGAGAAACTCAGCATCTGAGCTTCATTAGAACAAGCTCGAGTTCAGTGACCATTCTGAATGGCCACAGCTGCAGAAGAGCCTCCAGGCTCAGAGCTACAGAGCCCCACTGGCAGTAAGTAACTTGAAATTATTATTATTATAATTATTATGGATCACATGCCATTGAAAAGAAAAGATGTGATAATTGTTTTAATCTCAATTTTGGATTTTGTTACTCATTTAGTGGCTTCAACACAGCTCAAAGTTCTCCACCCAACTGCTTTCTCACCTCCCGCTGTCCCTTTATCACAATTTCAAGCCATCTACTCAATTCTCCCATCCAGAAAGTTCCTCTCCCCTCTCTGTTTTGTATTGACCCCATGAAAATGCTATTTCAAAGTCCACATAACATGAAAGTCAACATTGTAGTGCTTTAATCACATTTATATTGCTTGCCATGTCACTGACATGCCAGTATACAACATTAGACTTAACTGGTATACTCTCATGTCTAGTTTAAGATTATGGTGACTCATCTAGTACTCAGGGGGGAGTAAACTACGATAAATAAATTTGAACTGTGTTTAAGAGCTTGGAATAGTGAGGAAGAGGATGAGACAGGAGATGAGAGGATGAGAAGAACTCTAGAGAACTTCTAACTGTGATTGAGAACTTTGAACTGTGGAGGCAGGATTGCACTCATTCTTTAGTCTGCTGAAAATGTTTAGATGAAGAAGAAGAATTTGCATCCCATTAACTTCTGTATAATCCTTACATTGGCCCAACCCAATGTACCATTCAACTCCATCTCAGGGATTGCCCTGTGTTTCTCTGGTCTCTCGGTCTCTCCCTCCTCAGAAGCACACACAAGATTGCATATCAGTTCGACCATATATGACCTCACTCCAGAAATGTCCTCCCTATCATCCTCTCCCATGGAAACATCATTCTCAGTTTCCTCTTTGGTGAACACCGCAGGTGACGTCAATGGCGAGAAGTACTCCGCAGGAGCTTGTTTTAACAGGAAATACGTTAGCTACGAGCGTTTCAAGAGTCATGTCAGAAAGACTTATTGAACTTATTAGCTAATTTGTTTTGCCTCTCTCTGGCTGGAAAGTGGGGTTTTCAAACTGCTCTTCCCACATCAGTTCAGTTCATTTGAAAATATCACACTATTAGATTTCAGAATTGAACAACATAAAAACAACAAAGCCCTCGCGCCCTGAGCTCTTGAAGTCTTACTTTAATTGTAATGCTTATTATTTAATTCCTTCCATTGCTTGCAAAGACCTGCAGAGTCAGTTGTGGAGGAAACTGTATTATCTCAGAGGTAATTAATGAGGAACTTCTGCATGCTTTCGTCAGAGCTCGGCTGCAGTCTCTGTTTACACCATCAGGGATTGTTCGATGTTTTTTGCATACAATGTGAAAGCTACATTTGTTTAGTCAACTTGTTTCCTTTCCTGTGTATTTAGTGGAATTACTTGAATGCTTTCTCTCTTCTCCCATTCTAGATCCGACTGGGGCTCGTAAAAATGCTTATCCAGAGGTAAGAAATGACTGATTTTTGATTGAAAAGGAAATGCGTAATCCTGTCAGTAAGGAAACACATGTTGCATTCCTCCCAAGCAGTGAGGAATTAACTGATATTTAGTTGGCACATCCTTATTTCCTTCCTCTTTCAAACATATTGCTGCAAACTTGCAATGAATGTTTTTTTCTTCCAGTAATTCTCCCTTCTGCTTATCTTTCTACTGACAGGGTCCAAGCCCCACCATGACTCAGGCCATGAAAAAGACGATTGGCCATCGAGGAATTGATCCCAGTGGGGAGACCACATACAAGAAGGTGGGAGATCGGCTCATCATTGACTAACACTTGCATTTCCTCACTGAAAAGAAACTATATAAAACTGTCAGATCAGCCAGAGGTGTTGTTTACGCTGATCAACCGTTCAAAACTCGATATGAGCCAGACTGTGTTAAAGTGGAAAGATTAAAGTATTTTTAAATATTTTTCTTGTTCTCAGACAACCTCATCGGCCCTCAAAGGTGCTATCCAGTTAGGCATCACACACACGGTGGGCAGCTTAAGCCAAAAACCTGAAAGAGATGTTCTGTTGCATGACTTTGAAGTGGTGGAAAGCATCTTCTTCCCAAAGTAAGAATAAGATATGATGAATACAATGTAGTATGCTACATGCTTTGTAAACACGTGCACATTAACTTGTATGTGGTGTAATTGTCAGACCCTTTTGTTGTTTACCTGCAGTGAGGGCAGCAACTTGACACCAGCACACCACTATGGAGACTTCAGGTTCAAGACGTATGCTCCTATGGCTTTTCGTTACTTTAGAGACTTGTTTGGAATCCGTCCTGATGACTACATGGTAATTTTTTTTTCTTCTTTGGTGTTCTCACATCTGTACTTTCTTCTTTTGGATTTGATTATTAATTATTCAAAAATATACAGTTAATATCCAAAGAAAGGGCTTTGAATATTTTTAGAAGGAATAAGAGGCTGCAATTGAAGAAAGCAAATCTAGGGAAGTGATAACCAGCAGCCCCAATGGCTGACTCTTGATGTTACAGTTTCTCCTGTCATGTTGTCTAACCACTGTGCTCTGTGTTTGTTGTAGTATTCTCTGTGTAATGAGTCGCTGATTGAGTTGTCAAACTCTGGTGCCAGTGGATCACTGTTTTACCTCTCAAGTGATGATGAATACATCATTAAAACGGTTCAGCACAAAGAGGCAGAATTTCTGCAGAAACTGCTTCCAGGATACTATATGGTAAGTTCTAATTAGAGGTTACGTAAGAAATGTAAGATGGTAGCTGTCGAATAATTGCAATCATTGTCATCTTGTTAACATTTATATTGCGATTAAGTGATAGTTAGTGATTTTTTTATTGTAATTTATTCCAAGCTTCCCAGATTTGAAAATTAAACCCAAGTAAAGTGAAGGCTTTTGGTCACATGCTGCTAAAATATGTCAGTGTTGGTTGGCTGCATCTTTTGTTTATGGCGTGGATTGGCTACTTGTTTGTCCATCTTTTCCTATAGTGAAGCACAAATTTAATTTCCAGTAAATTATATTGATATTTGACTGCTGTTTTTGAAGTCTTATTCCCTCTCTCCTCCTCTAGAACCTAAACCAGAACAAGCGCACCTTACTACCAAAGTTTTATGGACTCTACTGTGTTCAGGCAGCAGGAAAAAACATCCGCATCGTAGTGATGAACAATTTGCTGCCGAGTACAGTGCGAATGCACCTCAAGTTTGATCTTAAGGGCTCCACCTATAGGCGGCGGGCTTCAGCTAAAGAGAGGGAAAAGGCTGTTCCCACATACAAGGACCTGGATTTCTTGCAGGATACACCTGAAGGGCTGTTACTGGAGGGGGACATGTACAATGCGGTTTGCAAGACCATTCAGAGAGACTGTCTGGTGAGAAGCATATTAAACATATTACTTACTAAACTGGAAGCAAAATCTCACATTTACTGAAAATAAAACATGCTTGTTTTCAGGTTTTGCAGAGTTTCAAGATAATGGACTACAGCCTTTTGGTGGGAATCCACAATTTAGACCAGGCCTGTCTCGAGCAGCAGAGTGAGGAGGCTGGAGCCATGGATCAGAGGAGGCCACAAGGGCAAAAGTCGCTGTACAGAACTGCTATGGAGGCCATCCAAGCAGATACAGGAAGCATGGGATCATTGGACACAGAGGACCAGTGAGTCTCAGGGTTAACATTTCCAATCACCACAATCAAATGTTTACTGAAAGGAAAGATGCACTATTACAATAATTTCTCTTTTATTCTACAGAACTGGAGGAATACCAGCACGAAACTCAAAAGGGGAGAGGCTTCTAGTCTACATTGGAATCATTGACATTCTGCAATCCTACAGGTAAAGACAGACTTTTATAGAAAATGGTATCACAGTATAGTCATTTAGCTACATTAATTTTACCAAAAATATGATTATATATGCTACCTATCTTTCTTTCAATTCATGTCTCTTCATGTGTGTATCTTATGTCTCTTCACCTGCATTTTGTGTGTTGATTTACAGACTTGCGAAGAGGCTTGAACACTCGTGGAAATCTTTGGTTCATGACGGGGTAAGGTATTTCAGCTAGGCTAACCTCAGGTTTAATCTTTAAAATCAAAAAAATCAAATGTTCACTCATAATCAAATCTTTTTTTCAGGATACTGTATCTGTTCACAATCCAGGTTTTTATGCAGAGCGGTTTCAGAAGTTCATGTGTGGCACACTCTTCAGGAAGGTCTCATGTACGTATATACTGTATCTGAGCACGGATACAATTATCTGGTTCTAAATTAACAGTTTCCTCTCTTGTATCTAGTGAAGAACTCACCATCTAAGAAGCGCCGTGCAATGGGTCCTGCGAGAAAACCAGCTGGGGCCGGGCCTCCCCTGTTCTCTCAAATCAGCACCAGCAGCAGCCAATATGGTGGTCTCCAACATCAAATTAGCACTGAGACCAGAGACGAAACGGATGGAGACAATGGTAAGAACAGGAAAAAGAATAGCCATGTTTGAAATGTTGTACATGCAATCACCAACCTGAGTAGTTCTGTTAACAACAAATGTTTCCATATCTTCTTCACTCAGTCATAAAATCAGGTCGTCCTGACCTGCTCCCTAAGTCCTTACCGCCCAGAAATGATGGCGACTCTGCAGAAACCGCCACCTCCTTGGAAAAACCTGGGCTCATTCCCACATTTCAGCCTTCGCCTCACGCTCAAGATACATCCAAGTCAGTGGGAGTGGATATTAACAAAATGTTGAGTAAACATATGGAGAGCAGTGCCTCCAGAAGGTAAAAGGGAAACGCATAATTATTTGAAACCTCTACAGTAACCAGATTAAAACGCACACTATATAATTTTTGCCATCATGGGTCTCTCAATCTAAACGATAATAAAAGACCTTGTTTGATGGCGTTGGGGAGCAGTATGAGATCATGATCTTCAGCTCACTTCCTGTCAAAGTGACGGATCCTCTGTAGCTTAGTATTCTAGCTTCCCTCCTTCACTCTCTGCTCACTACTGGAGAGCATGATCACACACCTCACTACAGCTGGTGAATCTCTGCTGAACTGCAGGTCAACAGCTCACGTGTCACAGACACATTTTCTGTACCCTTTTTTAAAAGTAGAAGTATTCTGGAGTTGCTTTTCTCCCTAGGCTTTTTTTGTGAAATGTTTTCAAGACCAGCTGATTACCAATATATTATTTATGGCCAGTTTTAAAGGCAAACCCAGTCAATCTAAAACATAGTAGTAGGTCTGCAAAGCCATTTAACTTTCTTAATTTTTTTTTTTTTTAAATTTCACTGTCCATGCTTCTACTGGCTACAATTAATCATACTAATTGTCTGTCTAAGTGCCATACTTATGTCAGTAGACCTGTACATAGATGAGTTCTCAATGTAGAAATGCTTTTAAGCTTGGTGGAAAACCAGGTCATCTTTAAATGTATTCAATTAACCTATCGTTGTATTGTGTAGCAGTTTCATCTTCTTGTTTTTGTTTTCAGAGCTCAGTTAGAGGTTCCGAAAGAAAACTTTGCTGCCCTGAAAGCAATTGTGACATAGTTCCTGCCACAAACAAGTCTTCTGTAAGTACAATTTCTCATATTTCTCAATCATTTCTGTGAGTGGTTTACTAACCAGGTCCTTTACCTATCGTTTACAGAATTGTATGCAGGAATGAGACTCAAATGAACCCATATTGAGCGTGGATGAAATATTATAACCCCCTTCGTGTTACTAGAGGTACCATAACTGTTACAGTCTCCACATGACCAAGTTGGATATTTCATTGTTTTATATTATTGTTATTTTTGCACTTTGATTTCCAAATCTCAACATGGGAAGAGTATGTAACTGGGCGTGTTCTGACACTAGTGAGTGTGGGTGAATTAATACTTTGGTTATTAAATGCGGTTTGTCACTTATACTCACCACAAAAGATGGTACAGTGTAGGGAGTAACATTCAGAGAGAACGTTGCCTTATTTCAGACCAGAACTTTCTTATTCAAGCCTGTCTTGTTTCTTCAAGTTCATGATCACACAGCTGCAGCACATCCTATGCAAGTGTGCCGGCTCAGAATACTGTTCCTGCTTTATGTTGGTCTAGACACTTTAAAGCTACAGTAGGCAGGATCACTGGAAAATGTTGATTGTTGAGTTGCACCTGCAGTTTCTTTAAATACTGAGCTCCTCTCATCAGAGACACACGGACAGATGTACTTGTACCATGCACAACAGATTCAATTCCCAAAAGTGTCTGCTTATATTTTTTTTATTGCGTTTGTCTGTATCTGAGACTCTTTCCATTTTAAGGTTTCTTTGCCATGTAGGCAGTTGTTGCGGGTGCTAGAGTAACACAGTCATTCCACCGAGGGGACCTGTGTGCAGAGTGGGTGGACTGTTTCAGCCAATTAGAGTGCTCTCCTTGAACTGCCCTGTGATTAGTAAGACTCTCCTTCCACTCTATGAACTGTCCTATGATTGGTCACTTCCTCCAGCAGAAGTGTTCTCTTATGGTTATTGTGGAACTATTGACCAAAAACAAAGCCCCCCCAAAAAATCTTGCCTACTGCACCTTTAACACAAAACGATATAATATGCATTGGGGACACAATTTTATATAAAATGGTTACTTTTTCATAATGCAAATAGGTTTTATATACACTGTGATTGCAATTCTATAAGCATACTCTAAATGTTAGTCATGCTGGAGGAGAGAAATGATCCTCAAACTATGTTTTTTGTTGAACCATCTGTTCTCATGGACCTTTACTTCTAAGAGACTGTGAATCTTAAATGTGACCTTTCGTGTTCTGGTCAGTGTTTTTTTATAAAGTTTTTTTTTTTTTTTATATGTAAGAGTCTATATCAGTTCATCAGCTTGTGACCAAATGTGACCAACAAACTGATGCTCAGACATCTGTGAATAAAGTACCGTAACAGACACACAGTGACCTGAGGCCTGGGGAAAGTATTAAAGGGTCCAGGTCTACTTTATATATTAAAGTAGTATTATAACTAATATTACCCTGTGGTACAATCATTTTGTTTTCCATTATATTTGTGGCAAGGGTTGACAGTATAACCAGCATTTCACCATGGCCACAAACTATAGAATGGAGCATGTAACTGGAGCTGTTTTGGGATTTAATTCAGTGTAGTTTTTAAAGCTTGTCACTGCAGCCCCAAAAAACATGAGGTGATCAATATTGCTTGTTCTTTTAGTAAATCTGGGGGGAGGGGAGTTTTACTCTAATCAGATTTTTATTTGTCCGGCAAAAGTTTAGTAAGAACTTTACTTTGCTGCTGAATATTATATCTATGAAACTGGGTGGTGCCATGTTTATATCTACGCTACTAAAGGTTAGAACTATGCATTAAGTCACGCGTTACATTCCGCTCTTGGCTTACAGCCTAGAGTCGAAAATCTGTATATTTTCATAATGAGTATATGTTGCCTTAACTGGTTGATTGTAATGTATTTGCCTTCCTGGTGTTTGTATTCAGGTGCATTATGTGATTACTTACTTTTTTTTTTTTTTTTTAAATCTCAATGTTATTGTTCACTTAGCTTTTGTTGTTACATTTTCCAACATTGAGGCATTTTTGCCTCATCTATTAAAGTCTCTGTTGATTTGTATATTAAATATTGACTTGTAATTACAAACACTGCATCTCACGATGCATCCCAAGTATGATATAGGTGTAATACGGTGATGGCTGCATGACAACTGAAAAGAAAAATTAGACAAAACACTCATTTTTGGAGAAATGGTTATGATGGTTTGATGTTGGCAACACTCAAAGTGTTGTACAGTGTTTTAATGTCATGGTTGACATGTTCATCCATGTGGTATGTATGTGCGAATGAATAGACTGTGCAATACATTAAGTAAATTGACAATTTTTATAACCGAGATGAGCTGGATTTGCATAATTTGAGCATTTTCATACATCCTGTAAATTGTCATTCTAATAGAAAATGTGCCTTATTGTTACAAGTCTGATGCAGGTCAACATGTAGCCTATGAACCAAACATGTAAATAGTCATATTTATTATAGTATTTATCAGTATGTCCTTTTTTCTGGTTTCCTTGAAAATGCATGTTTTCTTTTGTGCAGTGACCTTGTATTTAAGGTATGCAATTAAAACTTTGATGGTTGGGGTTAGTAACATAATTGGTAAATCATCTTGTACTTTTTTTATATGTTTCATTTAATATGCAATGCATGTGCTTTTAAAATATATTTAGTTGAAGTATGCAAGTCTGTATGTATCACAACAGTGCCTTTTCACAAACTATGAATTTGCAAGATTTCTATCTTGCTCTCTTTTGGGGGGTGTCATGTTTTTGTACACTTGTGTCTGAACTTAATAAATCAAAAACAAATGTAATGGTATTTGATTAAATTGTATTATTCTTAACTCTTCATGTTGAATGTTTGGTGATATGGCAGCAAATACTGTAGCTACTCCTTTTTTGTCCTTTCATTATTCATATTTTTAATATTCAAATATTAACATTATTTATCGTAAAGCAGGGTCTGCAATGCAGACATTATATTATACTAAGATTTGAATTTGTCAGTTATACAATTTCAGGCCGTGCACTTACTGAAACCTTTAGGCATTTTTTCCATTTGTAAATATCAAATATATTACTTACGACTTTTGTTTCCTTCAAGATTTTATTGGCCACTCTGGATCAGTGGTCGAGTCCTCTTTCAATTTCAAGGGTCGAGGGTTTGATTTCACATCTCTGGGTGTAACTGGGTCAATGGCAATACTGTGATGTAAAGCAGCATTGAGTGGTTATTAAATTGATGTATAAATACTATCTTTGCGCAGATCTTATATTGTACATCATTGAATTATACATATGTTTATAACCACAGTGCTACTTTAAATTTCAGCTTGAACCACAGCATCTCAATGTCATGCTTAGACTAATTTTCCATATCAATCCAATCTACTCTGCTGTTCTTCAACTTCCAATATGTCACTATTTACTGAGGTATACAGTTATTTTCCTGGTATATTACACCCGTGCTATGTGGCATATAAATTGACAATATTACTTTATTTTTAATAAATAATAATACATTTTAATGAATGACCTTGAATTTAGTTTTTCTTTGTAAAACCATGTGTAATGGACGCGGGAGTTGAAACTGTCTCTTACTCAGCTCAGACCTAAGCTCCCGGTTCTCCTGCAACAGACGGTTTATTTCTGCCCTGATCTGATCACAGTTCGGACAATATGTTCTCTGTTTCTTAGCTGCTGGTTCATGTGCATCTTCATCTTCTGCCTGCTCTCCATCCTTCTCCTCTTCTGTGGCTTCCACCTCTGCTCCATCCTCCTCTTCCAGTGCAACTTCTATCTCTGCGTTTTCTCCATCTTGCTCATTGTCTGCTATATGTGTGTCTGCCTGGTCATTTATTCTTCCTTTACGTCGCTGTTGTATGCGTAAGTACCGGTCTGGCTGTGTAACATGCACATCAGAGTGCCCCAGGTGCAGTGAAGGAGCCCAGTCAGGGTGTGTCTCTTCCATCTCATATGCTGGTTTACCTGTCACAAAATATATAAAAACTCAAAATATTTGCAAACAACAGATAAGCAAACGTCTATCGATATATTCATTTATCGATCTATCTACGGCTGTCCAACTTGCTAACTAGTAGTCGTGATGTGTTGTACATGAACATGCTGGCTCTAAGAGCCGAGTCTTTGTAGTGAATGAGAAGAGCCAACTTTTGGTTTGGATTGTTGGGTCGAGCTGCAGCTTCTGTCACTCGGGTGCAGGTTCTGTGTTCAGTTGCTCATTTAAAGATTTCCTTCAAATGTAAAAAATTGCACCCGTGTTTTTAAAACAAAAATTATTATAAATTATAAAATAAGGCTTTTACGAAGACACTGATTTAAAAACCTGCTTACCAACAAACAAACTATTCATAATGGCTAAATTAGACTAAAATATAAGTTTCTGGTTGAGACTTAAGTGAAGAGCCGTTTGGGAGCTGTAAGAGCCGGCTCTTCTAGCCAAGCCAAAAGATCCCAATCTTTGAAAAGAGCCGGACATCCCATCAGCCAATTAGCTATAATAATTCAGTAAAATAGGAGTTTGCGTAAACATGACCAGTAGTAAACAATCAAAACACTCACCCGTATGAAAATGTTTGGAACACACTTTCAGATATCTCGGGATGTTGGCAAACTTAATATCAGAGCGCCTCACGGCTGCTATCCAAGCCATCCGTCTCCTCTCTGTAATGTCGGACACAAGGCTTCCTTGAAGCTTCTTCCACGAAGGAAAACCATAAAACGATAGTCCGTTGTCGAGTTTTCGTTCCTTGTGGTCGTGTGAACGGCCATTGCAGCCGACAACACAACAGGTCCTGCCCATGCCTGAACTCGGCGCTGTGTTGTTGTTATGTTGAGTGTCAATCTCCACGGCTGCTCAGATCTCAGGCAATCAAGATGGCTACCGACACCGCGACGCGACCGCGGTGACGTCACGTTGCCAAGCTCGAACTGAAGAATATCTGGTTTCTCAATATCCTCGCTGTACTTGCGTACTCGATGAGTATGTACTTGAGTCGTACTTCCCAAGTACACACTAAGGATACGTGCATACTTGGGTATTGACAAACGGCCATCATGTTAATGACCTGAGTGATTTTGGAGGAATTACATCGGTGTGCAGTCCCGAAATTAACCTGTTAGAGGCAGTAGCACGCAATCGGGCGTGTAGCCTGCTCGAAAGTCAAAAAAGGAGGAAGAAGAAGTCCAATTGCCAGTGAGTCTGCGTGACTACGTCAGAAAGTAACAAGAAGTTTCCAAGATGGGGCTTGAAAGTACTATGGTCTGGTAAGACCTGAATTACATTTAATTAAAGCATATTTGATATGTTGGCAGTTCATGTAAATACATGATTTGGATTTATTCGTCAATGTGTTGCTCGCCGACTAGAACTTGCAGGAAAAGACGGTGTAACTGTGTTGAAAACTGACGTTGACTGTTAGCCGGCTAATACTGTCGTCCCGGGGCTGAGTCATTGTAGCTAGATGCAGCACAGGTTTTCTTTCTTTATAAAGTATTGAAGGCTGCACTAACATCCTAGCCGTATCCATTTACGATGTAGTGCTTTGTGCCTACACTACGAAGTGTTAACTTTGATGATTTATTCGTTTACAATAGCAAAGTACGTGTGCGGCGTTGCCTCTTGCTAACGTTAGCGCGGTGCTAATGCTGTGTTTTAGTTTGTAACACCAGGTAATTTACCAACTCCAGAGTAAATAAAACAAGATTCTCAACAGGGAGTCGACAGTGAAGAGGAATATGTGATTGTTTTAGTATCATCTAGCTGTCAAAACAATATCATCCAGCAGGCATAACAAGATCGATAAGGATTAGCCGATGTTAGCTTAGTGGTGTGTCATTGTTTTTAAAATGATGATTTTCCTCCCTCAGTGTGGACAACAGTGAATACATGAGAAATGGAGACTTTCTACCGACAAGACTACAAGCTCAACAAGATGCTGTTAACATTGTTTGCCACTCTAAAACACGCAGTAACCCAGAAAACAACGTGGGCCTCATAACGATGGCAAAGTAAGCTTATATATTTTTTTCCAAACCGAGTCATAACTATTATTAAATTTAACATAGCCATGTCTGTATGTCATTGGTATGTATATTACCATTATCGTTGTTTATTACTTAGCTGGGTTGTTAATGAAACATTGATGTTTCAGTGGTTATTAAACCCTGCTGTTACCTTTTCCACGCAGTAACTGTGAGGTCCTGACCACACTGACACCAGATACTGGCCGCATCCTCTCCAAACTCCACGCTGTCCAGCCCAAAGGAACAATCTCCTTCTGCACAGGCATCAGAGTGGCTCATGTGTGTAACTTCTGTTTAATTTCAATCTATTATTTCCGACTTGCGTAAAAAATGTGTGTCAACTAGTAGTTATGTAAATTATAATCAATTGGGATGAGCTGATCTGATCCTCAATGTTAGTATTGGTCCGATACTGGTCAAAATCATTTGACTGGATATTGGAAAAATAATTAAATGAAATAAGAAATGGTCCGTTAACCTTTTAACACCACAAAAGTACTTCACCATAACACATGTATGTTATGTTTAAAAGTGATGAACAGACTGTAACAAGGGTAGATGCTTTAAAGTTATGAATGATATCGGACACAAAAAGTGTAATTGAGCATCACTAAAAGGAAGGTTTTTGTCCTAAGCAGTAACAGCATCTGTGATGCTAAATATTTTGTTTTACCTGTGTAGCTGGCCCTAAAACACAGACAAGGAAAGAACCACAAGATGAGGATCATTGCCTTTGTTGGAAGCCCTGTGGAGGATAATGAAAAAGATGTGAGTTGGAAGACCTCTTTCATATTATGTGACATAAATGTGTATCTATCTACCAATGATGGACTCCAGTGTATAGTTGTTTTACACATAGTATTTTATTTCTACATTACTTACTGTGTGTCTTGTATCCTTGCTGCTTCTGTCCCAACTTGCTGATTCTGCAGCTCGTCAAGATGGCCAAACGCTTGAAAAAAGAGAAAGTGAATGTGGATATTGTCAACTTTGGAGAAGAGGTGGGAAATCCTTGGTTTGTTTTCCATTCAATTGCTGTAACACTGTGTAAATTCAATATTGAAGTAATTTTCTCTTGCCTTTTTCTGATATTGTTTCTTCAGGAGTTGAATACAGAAAAGCTAACAGCTTTTATAAACACTCTGAATGGGAAGGAGGGGACTGGGTCTCACCTGGTCACAGTCCCTCCAGGGCCCAGCCTGGCTGATGCATTGCTTTCTTCTCCCATCCTGGCTGGTGAAGGAGGTTCTATGATGGGTCTTGGTGCCAGTGACTTTGAGTTTGGTGTAGATCCCAGTGCTGATCCAGAGCTTGCCCTGGTAAGCAGCGATATAAGGATGTGTGTCACTATACAGTATCCTGTTGAGGATTTGTCCATATTGTCAATGTGTGAGATTATTTTTGAAAGCATTGTGTCAACGCTTTGGAACCAGTCATTGCAGTGAAAGCAAAGAAAATGTAATGTCAGTAAGGCACAATCAATCAAGAATGCATGCTTTATCTTCAATAACATCACCTGATTTATGAGAAATATTTCCTTGCTTTAAAATGTGAGGCTGCAGAGGATGTTGGCATTGAAATCAAGACTAGCCTCTTTTTTGGGTTTTGCATTTTTAGTCTTGTCCTGATATTGAGTTGCTTCTGACCATATTTCTCACTGTGCTTCCTCTATGTGGTTCTATAGGCCCTCCGTGTATCAATGGAGGAGCAGCGACAGAGGCAGGAGGAAGAGGCCCGCAGAGTTGCTGCAACTTCTGCAGCCGAGGCAGGCGTGCCAACACCCAGTGCAGACGGTATCGGGATTTAACTGACTTAAGACACAGAACCGTGTCTAATATTTCTTTAATTGAATTATATTGTATTGGATTATGTTTTCTCACAGAATCAGAGGAGACCTTACTGAAGATGTCAGTGTCTCAGCCTGAGAGTGGTGCAGCAGTGCTTCCTGACTTCAGCAGCATGACAGAGGAGGAGCAGATCGCCTATGCCATGCAGATGTCTCTTGCTGGAGGAGGTGAGTTGTATTTGATCATCAGACACACTTTCTGCTCTTGATATCGCTTTCTGTCATCTTTTTATTGGCTGGCAAGTGTAGTGATGTAGTGACTAATTTTAACTTTTTTTTTCTTTGAACAGAATACATGGACCCTGCCCCTATGGACACTACTGAATTAGTTAAGGTGAGTCATTGATGTTGTAATTTGCACATTTTAAAATTAAATCTCTGTTATATCAGACTGATATGTAATGGCCACAGTAAATATCAGGATTGCTCAATTATCTAGGAGGTGTAGAAGTAACACCAATATACACATTCACATGGACTAAAGTGAATCGTCAAACCTCTGTATAATTGATAAAATACCATGTTGTAATGGAATAGGAGGAAGATGACTATGATGTGATGCAAGATCCAGAGTTCCTTCAAAGCGTCTTGGAGAACCTTCCTGGTGTTGACCCGAACAATGAGGCCATCCGCAACGCAATGGGCTCCCTGGCCTCCCAGACAGGAAACAAGCCAGATGCTAAGAAGGATGAAGAGAAGAAGAAATGAGGAAAAGAAGAAACAGAGACTGTAGACTTTGACCAGGACAAAAGAACTTTTGCAAATGAATACAGGATTGCGAAAAAAAAAAAAGATTGCTGATGCTTTGTCCTGCTCAACAGCACTCTGACCAACATTTAATTCTATCCCTTTCTCTCATAACACTTGAGCAACAATTAACAAAATAATTAAATATTATAGAAATTACTGGATTATTTAGTGTAAAATCTGACCCCCCAGTAACATAAATTTATTACTTCTGACTGTGATGTGGGCCTGTTTGCAAACTGAGTGGTTCTTACCCTGCATTTTCCTACTTTTACTGATTGATTTGAAAACAAACTGTAAGAGAAGGCATTTAAAATAAACATTAGGCCACACACTTCTGTCATGTTTTTGTGTTTTGCAATAAAAGTCACGCATAAATATGTTGCCTTTTTGTGTTTTTGTGAGTGACACCCTGATTTAGCTACGTACAAAAACAGCTGTCCTCATTATAAACTATCACCACTGTACG
Organism: Microchirus variegatus; assembly: GCF_963457635.1. Taxonomy (NCBI): domain Eukaryota; kingdom Metazoa; phylum Chordata; class Actinopteri; order Pleuronectiformes; family Soleidae; genus Microchirus; species Microchirus variegatus. The sequence continues at coordinate 11,344,338 of NC_139814.1, forward strand.
AGCTTCGAGTGACTTCACTGTGCTATAAAAACAAGCTTGAACGTTATTCCCGACAGAAAAACAAATGAACGTGTCGTTTGCAGCATCCTCAGTGCATTTTTCCAAGGCAATCACATCCTTATAGGAGGTCTCAGGTCACGTGACGGGAAGCGCAGCATTTTCAGCTGAAAACGAGCTAGGATAGTCGGGAATCGCATATCCAGGTAAACAATCAAAATACATGAAATATTAAACGAAAATCCCCATCACAACCATCCTCTTCTCTGTCATCGTCGACCCAACTGTCACCGGACCGTTACCGCTGTGACACATCAGCTCAGCGAGCAGCTCCAGTTGCTTTTTTTTGTGTAACGGCGAGCGCTAGCTAGTAAGCTAAATGACCCCTCTGTCTTGGCTGGAGCTCAGCGGCCAACTAGCCAGCCTCAGTCGGGGAGGAGGAATACCGCTAGCTCAAAATAACCGAGGTCGCTGCAACGAATCGGCGTCTCTGTCAATCAGTTTCTCATATGGTCACTGCTGCAGAGCTTTTGCATGAGGCTTTAATAAAGCACTGTTCCCCATTCATAGTAAACTAGTGCCGAAGCGTTCACCAGAGAAGGGGTTGTTTGCAGAAACGGCGATGCTAACATGCTAGTTGGCTAATGTAGACGTTATTGCAGCTTGGTTAGCTGCAGTGATAAATACGCTAACCGGTTGTTGTGTCAGATTCAAACGAATGTGCACGCAAGAGTTAACCTCGAAATGAACATGTTCACTAACAGTATAGACTTAAATGCCCTGCATGTTGATGTTATGTAGCAGGTATTGTCCTGGTGAACAGACATCAACAGAAGCAGCTAGTGCATTCTGATGACTTCATCCTTTATGTGTGTGTTTTCACAGGAGTCAATCCCGGTATGGGGGACATGAAGACCCCAGATTTTGATGACCTGTTGGCAGCATTTGACATTCCTGACATAGATGCCAAAGAGGCCATCCAGTCTGCTCCTGACGAGGCTGAGGGACCCCATGGAACTACAGGGACACCTCTGGGAAAGCAGGATAGTGTGGTGGGTGTCGGGTCTTCCTTGAGGCCTCCAAGTCCATCTGACCCTCAGGCCGACACATCCATTGTCAGCGTTATTGTGAAGAATAAAGTGCGCCACGAGAACGTAGATGAAGGGGAGGGCGACGCAGACCAGGACCCCATTGACGTGATTGCAGGGGTCGATGTGGGTCCACGACTTGGTGCTTGTGCCCCTGGAATGGCTGAGTCAGAAGCTCTAAATCACAATGGTTTCGGGGCGTCTGGTGTCTCTACACAGCTTCCTCTCAGCCAGGCCCAGTCCAATGGTGCGCCATGGTCAATGAGCACCTCCAAAGTGTCTTCAGAAGCATCTGGTGTAGCTAAGGCTCACAAGCAGGGTGGCAACATTTTCAACAGACTGAAACCGCTTGTGGCGCAGGGGTCTGGAGATCCAGTGGGACGGGCCAGGAAGATGCAGCTCTTACAGCAGCAACACCAGCAGCAGCAGGACACAGGCCAGGAGAGGGCAGATGGGGTCAAAGCTTCGTTACCTTCATCCTCCTCTCTGTCAATCGGATCATCTCCATTGGCTGCAGCTGGCCCTGTTGGACTAGCATCGCCTTTCTTTCCATCTTCAAAGCCTCTGCTTCCATCTCCACCCTCTGCCCTCTCATCACACCCGCTCCACTCATCTCAGCCTTATAACGGAGCTCCCAAAAGTAGCCCTGCTGGATTCCAGCACCACTCAACAGAAGAGGATGATTCTGACCCTGATTTGGGGAGTCCACTGGTCATTCAAGAAACCCCAGACTCCCCAGCTTGCACTCAACTGAGCCAATGTTTCAAGTCTGACTCTGTCTCAACACAGCCCACATCCTCCACTTCAACTCACCCTAAACATGGAGACGCACCCTCAGGGGTTTCACTGAGCTCCTCAACCCCGCAGACTGCCTCAACAGATAGTCCCCAGCTCGAGGACAGGCATCCAGAGCATGTTATAGAGGAGAGAGACTCTCCAGAGAGTCCTGAACCAGAGACACCAAATTCAACTGCTCAAGCCAACAAGAGGTGCTCCAGCCCTGCAGTGGCCTCCACTCCACCTCCTTCAGAACTACGGGAGCCTAAGGAGGAGGAGGAGGAGATGGAGGTAGGGAATGGGATAGATAGGGTTGTTGATGGCAAAGCTGACAAGGGAGAAAATGAGAGAACAAGCGATGAAAAAATGGAGGTGGACGATGGCAAGTCTAAACCCCTGTCCACTGATGGAGGAGAAGGAGGCAATACTGCACCTGCTGTGTCTGGAGCTCCATCCAGACCCCTGAAAGTCAGAATAAAAACAATTAAAACCTCCACAGGTGGAATCACCAGAACTGTCACAAGGGTAGCACCTAAAGGTGGTGCTGCAGGGGCAGGTTTGGATGCGAAAAATCAAACTGGGGAGCGAAAGGTACTGGGAAACAAGGCCCAAAAACTTGAAAGTGGTCAAATGACATCCCAGAAAGTAAGTGCTCTCAATGCACTGCCCGTGTCTACACTGGCAGCCAGCAGTGTCATGCTTGCTGCTGCCACAAAGGTCCAAAACAAATTGGCTGCATCTGACAAGACCAAGGTTTCTGCCACTGCCGTGAGCATCACCAAATCCGCCGCCCTGCCCGTAACTCCAGCTGTGACCTCCTCTCCCAAGTTCTCTGTTGCTGCTGGTGGGATCAGCGTACGCACGGCCACTAGCAAGACAGCTAACGGAGGCAGCGGCACCCTCTCGCCAAACAAACCTGCCTCTATCGTCAACAGCACAGGTGCCGTCATCTCCCGCAGTCAGTCGAGCCTGGTGGAGGCTTTCAACAAAATTCTGAACAGTAAGAACCTTTTGCCAAGCTACAAGCCAGACCTCTCAGCTCCTCCGCCACCTGAGTGGGGTCTCCCGCTCCCTGCCACAGGGTACCGCTGCCTGGAGTGCGGAGATGCTTTCGCCCTGGAGCGCAGCCTGGCACGACACTACGACAGACGATCGCTTCGCATCGAGGTGACCTGCAACCACTGTGCTAAGAGACTGGCCTTCTTCAATAAGTGCAGCCTGCTGCTGCATGCCAGGGAGCACAAGGAGCGTGGGCTGGTCATGCAGTGCTCACACCTGGTCATGAGGCCTGTCACCGTGGAGCAGATGATTGGACAGCAGGACATAACACCCATTGGTGGTAAGCAGGGCTGCAGCTAGGGCAGGACGATATGTTATCATGATGGAAAGGTTTCAGACGATAGAAGACTTGAGTTTTCGCTCTTGAGTGAAAGTTGGCGAATTGTGGTTTTAAACTTATGGTAACACTTTAGGGAACACATATTCACCATTAACTAGGTGCTTACTAACATATATAAGTTGCATAGCAGCCCTTTTTTAGTAATCATTAAGCACGTATAAACACCTTATTCTACCTCTATGACATGAATTCAGATTTTTCCTAAATAAGTTGTTATTACATGCTCAATATGTATTAATAAAGGGCTAGTATGCTACTTATATGCATGTTAGTAAGCACCTAGTTAATGGTGAATATGTGTTCTCTAATCTAAAGTGTGACCAAACTTATTTATGGCACTTGACACTAGAACAGAAATATTTATCCATCAATAGCAAACACACATTGATATATATATATATATTTTATAGTGATATATTATATCACAGTGTACATTACTATTGATGCTAGCCATAGCTGGGCCTAATTCTGCTACAAATGTTTTAACATATTATGATTTTTAGTTATCTATTAGTATCTAAGTTTGATGTGGAACTCACTGTGTCAAAACCACAGATATTCACTTTACACTAAACTAAGGGACAGGTAAAAGTGTTCAATGATTAAGACTTGATAGTGCTGCAGTCTGGTATTGTTGTTATTGTTGTTATTATGGAATTAGATTTGTATGCAAAAAGATGGTGGAAAACACTGTTTTGTGTTAGTGTCATAAAAAAAATATAATATATAAATCTGCTGATTTCTCATGGAGGAAAACCTGTGTCTCTTCTGATTTTCACTGTTTGCCTGACCAGGCCTGCTCTCCTCTTCATCCTCCTCTCCTCCAGTCTCCTCTCCTTCTACCACAATCGGGGGCTCCACCATCTCCACCAACTCCAGCCCGCTGAAGGATGCTTCGTCTCCAGCAGCATCGCAGCCTCGGCCCGTCCGCCGCGCACCTCAGGGTCCACAAGCCCTGATGCCTCTGCCCTGTAAGAAGGCCGAGGGGCTGCAGTACAACAACTTCAAATGTCCCGAGTGCCAAACACAATTCTCTAGCAAGGCTGAGCTGGTCACCCACTTCCAGCAGATCAGAGCTGTTCCCAATTCAGTAAGCGGAGTTGATGAGAGCATTTGTGTGTGTGTGTGTGTGTGTGTGTGTGTGTGTGTGTTCTGCTGCTGTTTTCCACCGTCACTAACTTATTGTTGTCATCTTCAGACATGTACGCAGTGCTCACCTCCCATGATGCTGCCAAACTCGTGCGCCGTGGCCGCTCACCAGAGGATCCATAAACACCGGGCGCCCCACGTCTGTCCCGAGTGTGGAGGTACTGCCCGGCAGGCCACGTTCCAGACCCACTTGGAGGAGGCATGTCTGCACTTTGCCCGGCGCATCGGCTACAGGTGTGAAGTCACTTTCTAAAACTGTTGTTATCACATGACTGCTGCAGTAACCTGTTGATGAAAAGGCCAATAACATGGTTGTTAATACTTGAGCCTGATTTAATGCAGTTTTTCTTAATAATTAGTTTACCTTGTGCTGTTTTACATGTTTGTTTGAAGCTTTGATTTGACTGTTGGTGTTTAACAAGAAATAAAGAAAGAAAGGGGGTAGGACTAGAAATGATCCTCACTTCATTAAAGAATTGTATAATTATATCTAATAATACAATCCAAACAGTATGTAAAAATAAAAAAAAAGAGTAGGTTTGACACCAAATAACAGTTGCATTTATGATTTTGGCCAAGAAATTGATAAGAACCTCAAACAATAATAAGAAACTTGTTGAATGAACTGCTAAGAAAATTAAGAAATAGTAAGAGAATCTTGTTGCGGAGATTTGATTATTTAGTGAGTCGACCAAAGATGGAGTTTCCTGGAGTCAGAGATGAGCTACGTTGAAAAGCTTTATTGGAAGCAACTCAGATCTGAGGAGAACTGAGACAATGCCGAATATAAAACAAGTCTGTTAACAGTTGGGCATCATCTGACAGTCTGCCTGTGAGTCCCAGAGTTAGGATACTTAAAGGTGCTTTCTCTGCTGATACATGGAGCTGACCTTGGGGAGGACTGCGCAGCAGCGTTATCAGTCGTCTGCCCCATTCCGGTCAGGCTCAGCCAAAATATGAAGAGACGAAATCTGTAGACAACAGACTGGAGCCAAGTGCTACACCGAGCACTTGTTTTGGCTTGTGCTTAGGAATGGGAGCTGATAACTTTAGAGAAGGCCGAATAATGTTTTTCCCTTTCAAATCTGAAGCAATTATTAGTGTTGTAGCTGGTTAGAGTGAGACTGAGTAAACATCTCAGTCTTGCACCATAGCAGTTATCAGTCTTCCAAACAGAGCTCACCCGCATTAAACTGGCACTGACAGAGACTATACATATATATATAATGTTGCTACTGTAATGGAGGTGTATAACAGATGTTCCTTCACCCAGGTGCTCGAGCTGCCAGGTTGTGTTCGGAGGGCTGAACTCCATCAAGTCACACATCCAAACAGCTCACTGCGAGGTCTTCCACAAGTGCCCCAGCTGCCCCATGGCCTTCAAGTCTTCCCCCAGCGCCCAGAGCCACATCAGCACCCAGCACCCAACACTTACAGGAGGACAGGCCAAGTGTGTACAATCACTGCTCTCATTAGCACAGGGTGTTTACAGTATTATCTACGACGGAGCCTTTGAATATTAACGTTTCGTCTCTATTCTTCCTTCACTTGCAGAATGATCTACAAGTGTGTGATGTGTGATACTGTTTTTACCCAAAAACCCCTGCTGTACATGCACTTTGACACTCATTTAGCCAAGCAGAAAGTGCATGTGTTCAAGTGTCCTGACTGCACTAAGCTCTACGCACAGAAAGGCTCAATGATGGAGCATATTAAGGTGGGTTTTCTTTTTCACTTATTATAATTTGAGCTTTTTTATATACATCGCAAATGAGACTTTTGCCTTTATGTGTTGCCCGTTCATTGCTCTCTACAGTGAATGTGGTGTCAACAAAGGCATACAGCAAATCTTTGGAGAGTCCCTCTCCAGTGACTTTGTCCTAAGTTCTATATCAAGAACAGCAGTTATTTTAGTCATGATTTTGTGAAACAGTATGAGCATGAACCGTTATTTAAAGGTGCATTATGTTATAAATCAAAAGCAACTGGCCATAAAATCCTCCCAATATGTCAGAGACTCAGGAATATTATTCATACAACATACTGAACTCACCAACAACAACAGTACAGTGGGCATGTGGCGCCACCTACCGCCGTCTACCAATCATTGCAGTCAGTAGAGTCTCAGCTAAAGTTTACAACAGATAGAGGGAGAGAGATAGCGTTTGCTAACCTTAGCCAAAGTTGTTGTTGTTTCTCTGTCGGAGAGAAAAGTATCCACACACCGGCATCTTTCTTTATTTAATGCATCTCCACTGCTGACCCTCGTTTTTCTTCTCCTCTGGTCGAGACATTTTAGGCTTTTGGGGTTTGGTAAAGTTTCAGGCCCATTGCTGCAACCTACTCTGTTGGAGTAACACAAAAAAGACAAAATAAGAACAGACTTTGCATCCAACAGAAATGTATTATTGTGAATATACGGGTTGCACCTTTATCTCTGATCTAGTGCTGCAACTAACATTTATTTTAATAGTGGAGTAATCTGTCAATCAATTTTTTGGTCCATAAAATGCTGAAAAATGTTTCCAAAAACTCTAAATTATGAGATTGTTAAACCATTTGTTACATGGAGCAAATGAACCAAATAATACTCACATTTATGAAGCTTAATAATGATAGATATTATCAATAGTTGGCGATTAAATTTAGTAATGGATTAATAATCACTTGGTTGTTGCAGCCCTAGGCACATTAGTAATTTTATGACCCACATATAGCACCTTTAAAGGTAAATTATAATGTTTTAAACTGTTTTCAATGCTTCTCTAATCTCTCACACTCATATTGTCCCATTCAGACCACTCACCGAGGCCCAGCGGCCAAACAGGAGTCTCAGTCTGATGCGTCTAATCCGGCCTCAGCCCCCACCAACATATCCAGTCCGTCCAGCCTCAAGTCGAAGCCCTCGGGAAAGCCCGACAACTCGGACGGCGAGGACTGGGGGCGGGAACAGGAGGAGGACGAGGAGGACGACGACGACGACGACGACGCGGATGAGGACTTTGTGGCTCCGGGGAGTCGATCAAACGCCGCGGGGGGCAGCGGACATCCCAGCGGTCAGACTGAGTGGACCTGCCCTCAGTGTCAGAGCACCTTCACTGACAACGACGAGTACCTGGCTCACGTGAAGATGGAGCACGGCAAGGTGGGACTTTACCGTTGTTTTTTTGTGATTTGTAATAATAATTTTAAAAAAGTGTGTATTTGTGGATGAAAAATGACCCTCTGCAAAAGGGTGGTGAAGCAAAAAGGAGCCACCTGTATGGGTTAGTTGATTTTATTGGGTTTAATGTCTTTTTTTTGTGTGTGTGTGCTGCCCACTCCAGTTTCCCTGTGGCATTTGTGGCGGGACGTTCAGCACGTCCTCCAGCCTCAGGCGTCATGAGCGCGTCATTCACGAGGGCAACAAACGAGTCTTCCATTGCCAGTGAGTGACTTTAATGTTGGTACTGTTGTGTTGTCACTGGTGGACGTATTGTTTCAGTTTGGCACGTTGTTGTTTTCTTTTTTCAGATACTGCACAGAAGGCAAACGCACCTTTGGTAGTCGGTTCTTGCTGGACAAACATATTCGGCTTCACCACAGAACCACAGATGGACAGGTGAGTTCTCCTACTGTCGTCTTGTTCATGTAGATTTCTCTCTGTTAAAGTGAAACATTTAAGTTAATGCAAAAAGTGACGAGCAAAGCAGTAACTGAATCATTAGAATCAGTTAATTAAAATAATTAGTTCAATACTTCCCGACTGAATTACGACTGAACGGGTTGTGATTCGGCTCACGTTTACCGTCTCTCAGCAACTGTGCTGTCGCTAAATACACCAGACTCCTCTGTTAAATATATATTGAGATTTTAGACATTCCTTTTGCTAAATGTTGGAGATAAACGCATGTTTTCAGGATTTTGAAAGGGGACACATTATGCAAAATCAAATTTTAAATAATTTTTAATACTCTGGAGGCCCTACCAGTCGGCAAAGTGTGAAAAAAGATGACTCACTCATGTTTTTGTGGTCCTCCTCAGTCTTAGTACACGAGATGAAACACGCGATGATGACTTCCGTGCTCACTGGGACGTAACAACACGCTAAATCTTGGAATTGTTGTCTCGCTTTGTCTGTAAAACACGCGAGAGTGCTGGCGAGGGCAACAGTATCTGAAAACCAGAAGTCTGTGAAAAGTTCTATTCTTGGCTCCACAGTGCAGCACAGAGTCCTACACAAACTTCCAGCCTCAGAGGATTTATCTGTTCAGTAGATACATGTTATAAATGATGTTGGTGTGCCTGCTAGAGCCTGCATATGAACACTTTTCCAAATGCGAACTGCTGTTAGCTTCCAGTAGCCTCTGTGGCTGACTAGTAAACAGAGCGTTCTGAACAGGGCTGTTTTGGCAGGGTGATTGAACTGCTGTGGTGCTTCATCCTTATGGTATTTTGATCAAAGCATGTCACAGACATGTTCATTAGGCCAGGGATAGATCACTTGTGTGGATTGTGTTTCAACAAAAAATGTCTTCCACTTTTTGCTTGTATAATAAAACAGCCACTTGTGTCCTCAGGGTCCTCCCATGACCAGGAAGCGTGCAGCCACTGGGGGAGAAGGTCCAGGTTGCTCCTCAGAACACGAGGGTGAGGGTGCACCACCTGGAGTCAGAGCAGGCGACGAGGAAGACAACGCCACAGAGGACGGCGAGGAAGGCATTGGTCCTACTAAGAGGACCCGGGTGTCCGCGGCGACAACATCTATAAGCGAGTTAGAAGAGGAAGACAATGTTTTCCGCTGCGTTCCCTGCGGCTTCTCCACCGAGGACGGGGCCGAGTTCCAGCGGCACATCCCCCAGCATCGGGCCGACACGGCCTCGTTCCAGTGCCTGCAGTGCGGCGTCTGCTTCGCCTCCGCCGGCTCCCTCGGCAGACACCGCTTCATCACTCATCGCGTGCGGGACACCCAGAGCGACGCGGAGCGGGGCACCGCGCGCACTCACGGCTCCCCCGACGGCTCTCCCGCCGCCTCCCCGCAGGCGCTGGGCGAGGACGGCGACGGGAACCTGAGCTGCAGGGTGTGCGGGCGACGCTTCGACAAGGCCTCGGACCTCAACACTCACTTGAGGACCCACGGCATGGCCTTCCTCACCGCACACAAGACGGACAAGCCCCAGTAGAGGCGGAGCTGCTCGTCTGAGACTGACAGATCATCAACAATGAGGAGGAGGCGGAAAAAAAACGAATGTTAATAAAAACAGAGCTGCTTCCTCTGTTGTTGTTTTTTTTTTTTTTAGCTACAGTAAATCTATAGCACCTCTTCTGTGTGATTGTATCTGCATGTTTGATCATGTTACCCGATCACTTAACTGAAAAATCCATGTGATCACGGAACAGCACTGTAGAGAAAGCATTTCTATATCATTTATACTGTCGCTAAAAAAAAAAAGTGTCATTTGATCACATCACTCGCATCGCTATCGCCGAGTGAAGCCACTGACCTGTTACTTCATTTAACACACACACATTTTAACCCATACATACACCTCCCACTGTAACCATGGTAGCTGTAGTGCTGATACTTTTGTACTTCACTGTTCATTGTACACATGTATTTGTTTGCTCTTTTCTGGCTTTGGATCAGTTCTAACAGCACCAGCTGCTGCTAAAAACTGATCCCAAGCAACCGTTTCCATACATTTGTCACACGACGGGGAGTGTTTGTAGAATTTGACACTGTTTTTTTTTTGTTTTTTTTTTGATATAGTATTTATTTATATGAAACAGTACTGCTCTTGGTATTTGTGAGTCAGTTTGAGTCAAATCTTATAAACACAGTGTGACGTCCCCTGCGACAGAAACACGAGCCCCGAGTCTCGGCAGGCGCGTCACTAGGAGACGAGGTTACTGCAGACCTGTAGCCTGTGTAGTGTGAGTAACGTGTGGTGATGTTAGTCGTAAAGCTAGAAGAAGAAGAAGAAGAGAGGTCAGGTTTCCTGCCAGTAGTATATGTGTACGAGTTTTGCAATGTAAATACATATAATTACACTAAAAAAAGCATTCTGGTTTTAGTAACTTGATATGTGAATACGTATAGTATTTGTACTTGTACCGTTTCTTTTCCACCCCAAATACAATTAGAAGTTTAACAAAAAAAAAAAAAGAATCTCCCCCCCTGAGGTAGCTATACATTGTAATTACAAAGCAGAGTGAGACTGTGGGGGTTGTGTTGTCTTAATGTGTATGAATACAAATGTTTATCTCTTGAGATGGTTTCACTTTTTGTTTGTTTTTTTATCTACAGAATCCGTGCTTGCCGTAGTCACGTTTTCAACAAAAAAAACAAAAAAAAACAGCCTTCGTGGTCACATGATGGAGGCCATTACGTTTGTTTGTTTGTTTGTATCTTTTATATGTCATACTATCATATTTATATAGCTCAATAGTGGAAATTTCATGTCATTTTCCTTTTTCCATGGTTGTGGTCTGCTTGCTGAAATGCCATACACTTTTGTGCCGTTTCAAAATAAATGTGTAAAAGAAGACGACGTCCGAGTTGTTCAGCAGGTTCATGTGAAGATGAGACACAGTTATCATTTATTGTGCTTGTTCAGACTAAGGCATTATTTTTTAAATTACTCATATACACTTAGCCAGAAGCAGGTGCCTATATTTAAAGGTGCCATATGTAAGAATGTGGCCAAAAACGGTTACTATATTCAAATTCAAATACCGAGGTCTTTTAGGTTTCGTTTCGACGTAACTGGCAACACGTGGTTGCTCGGCAGCTGAGACTCTACTGACTGCAATGATTTGTAGACAGCGGTAGGTGGCGCCAAATGCCAAAACATGATTTTTGGTCTGCAAAAACTTTTTTTTAATGCACAAATTTCAGCTGTACTGTTGTTCAGGTGAGTTCAATATGTTATATGAATATTATTCCTGAGTCTCTGTGACATATAAGGAGGATTTTACAGCCAGTTGCTTTAGATTTATTACATAATGCACCTTTAATATCCTGGATGTTAAACCTTGAAGTTTTGGTCTGAGAATTTTGGACTACAGAACTGAAGCACATTGAACATAATTTGAATATTTTCCCTTGAATAAACTTGTCTGTGAAGGTTCTCCGTCGTCATCAGGAGTTAACTGTAGGAAACTTCCTTTGCTTAAATTGGAATTATTAGACATTTAAAATGTGAGAAATCAAATCAAATCCTACGATATAAACACAAAGATTTTTAGATTCCAAATGTGATGAAACAAGATTTCCTCAGAATACTACTTTCACCACTGTTATAATCTGATTAAGGTGAAACACATGACACGTTTACGGCTGCAACTAACAATTATTTTCATGATAGATTATTCATAATCGTCAGTTATTCTCTTAAAACGTTGTTTGATCCATAAAATGTCAGACCAGAGTTTCCCAAACTTTGAAATTTGTCAACAAATTAATAATTTTTGATGATTTCTTTGTCGTATAAAGGAAATAAATTGGAACATTTTCACATTTAAGAAGCTGAAAAAACACTTAAACCATATAATCCCTTATAAAATAATTGTCTTCAGAGAATGACCTTATTCTAAAAGGCAATATGAAAATGTCTTGATCGTCGTCTTCAAATGAAAGTGTTATTAAAGGACCACGTTAACGTGATCATTCAGAGCTGCTGCTGCTCACAAACTGGTGGTTTTTTCTCGTTACATTCGCCTGGAATGTACATTTAAAAACAAATCTGAACCATAAAGTGCAGCTGAGACTGAGAGGAAAATGAAACGACAGAAGTTTAGACCTGATGAAGTTAACACAATACATGTGCAAGTACTTTTTTAAATCCTTTAAGGACAAGCTTTCACCGTCTGTACAACAAAATCAAAGCAATCCATCCAAATTGTGGAAAAATGTTTGATTTACAGTTGACAGTTGACATGTTAGTGTACTGGGGCTGAATTGAAACCACTAAGAGACCCGTTTCTCACAGTCTCGCTCCACCACCTCCATCTCAAGCTCCACTTTGCTTTCACTGGCTTCCTGATATGATCTTTGAAGCTCAGGTGAAGCAGTGGGAGGAGGAGGAGGAGGATGGTGGACTTCAATCATCAGCTCATAGATCAGTGTTCCCAGCAGCCCTCCGACACATGGAGCCACTATAGGCACCCACCACCAGCCTTTTCCAGCCCTGCAATGACAGCACATTTGTAATTGAATAAGACCTTCAACTACAGACAAAAACAGAATGAGAGAGAAATCACTGACGTGAAAACATCCACTCCCCAGCCTGCGATGAACGTGAACAAGCGAGGCCCAAAATCCCTGGCTGGGTTGATGGCGTAGCCGCTGTTTGAGCCCATCGAGATGCCGATCACCAGCACCACAGCTCCCACCAGGACGGGCTGAAAACCATTAGGGAGGGGGTTGTTCCTCCGGTCCCCGAGAGCCAGGATACACAGCAGCAGAGCAGCTGTGCCGATCACCTGAAACACAAGGGAACAGTTGGTTAATGAGCAGGAGCAAAATGATCATCATGTGTAAAATGGTTTGTGTTCATGACATCTACTGTCACATGTATAATAGAAAGTTTTCTTTCTCTAAAGTACAGGTGACGGTGACAGTGTCTGACCTGGTCCACGACGCCCCCCCACAAACTGAGGTAGTCACTCGGGTAGGTGGAGAAGATCCCAGCTGTGGCAGTGGGACCTGACACTGAGAGATTTCCTCCACTGAACGTCTGTATGGCATCTGCAAACACACACACACACACACGAAGCACACCGTTTGTAGCTTGTGGACATTGGTTCCTGTGCTTCTGATTTCAGAGAAAGAGATCTTACCGTAGTACTGCAGACCGACAGTGGCTGCGGCCAAAAAGGCTCCAAGCACTTGGAAGAAGACATAGAAAGGCAGCTTCAGCCACGGATGTCTGCCCAGAGCACACAGGCTCAGAGAAACTGCAGGGTTCAGGTGGCCTCCTGCAAAGGAAATAATCAAGAGATCAGGTCTGACATGACACATGGCTTTTATTCCATTACTATGTTTAAACATAAGGACGTGCAATATTAAGCATCTTATATAATTTTTCAGCACAACCTGAAGACAATTGAATAAGTGAAATTTGGAAATAAGTCACATTTCAAACTTCACTTAGCTCATTTTTATGAAAAAAAAAAAAAGGTCTATTTCGTGACTTCTGCAGAACTATTGCTACGTTATATCACTGCTAAAAGTGGGATATAAAATGAATCCTAACTTTGACTCAACAACACATAAGAAATAACAAAAACCTTCTAAAGCCTGAATATATGACCTATAAACACCCACTCACGGGACGTCCATATAAGGAGTTGTCTATTATTCCCACAATTTATCAAGGGTGCACCTGCAGCACAGATCTGACCACTAAGGGTTAAACATGTTTTAATCTACTGGGAAAAAAGAGAAAACTATAATTCCCCTTTGTATGTACATTTAATCTACAATCAGTCTCGAGCTGCTGATTTCAGTTCTTCATTATAAGATAAATAAGAATCAGAGAACCTCTCATTTCATATATTTTTTTAAGTAGAAAGGCATATATGAACTATTTGAGGTGATAAAGCTTAAAATTAATTAGCTATTTGTTAAAGAAAAAGTATTTAAAACTTCTACACCTCTGGTGTAGAAAAACTGGGGGAGCAGGAGTGAGTCTTAATTGTTCATGTCCTAAAATGTATATTTTATTTCATAAATCCTTTGCATTGTAGTTACTTGTTATTTGGTTCATAAATGTGGTTTTCCTGAAAGCAGATGTAAAAAAAAAAAAACACCTCTGATCCAGTATTAGACTATTAGACAGTATTAGAATGGTCTCCTACGTTACCCAGAGTGCAACCTGCCATGTATGATTATTATAGTGTCAGAGTTGAGGGGCGGGTTACAGAGTGGACTGAGAAGAAACCTCGAGGATATTTTGACTCCTCCCTCAGTTCTTATAAAGAGACTTAAACCATTTTAACAACATTAATAACTACAGTCTCCTACCTGAGACTCCGCCTGACACATAGACCCCCAATGTTACTCCCAGAGCAAAGCCCAGATTGATTGACAGATAGTGTCCCTTCTCTTCTTGAGTCGTGGTCACCTGGGCAACGGAGCCACATCCAAACAGCTGCAAGCACAAAGAGATGAAGAGCTGCATTGAGAAAACTGAAAAGTCTCCATTGAAAAGCAGATCACGTGTGACAGCAACGCTGGGATCTTCACACACACACACAAACAAACAGTGCTGACAGGGAGGATTCTCCACTTTTATGGACTTCATTGAAGCTGCTTTACGATTCACGTCGTAAATAAATAAAGCTCTATCCCTGACCTTACCCCAACCACAATTCAAACAGTAGACCCCTAAACTGACGACTGGTCCTGACAAGGTCAGTGTTTCTGCCTGAAAAGGTCAAAAGAAGAGAGTAATAAATCCAAGTCTCTCTCACACACAAACACAAATAGCAGCAGCAGAAATAAACAAACCCTCCTCAGTCTTTACTAAAAAAAAAAGAAAGTGAAGAAGCTCCAGCACGGCCCGTTTTTATGCCACCACACAGTGACTCTTCCAGGCCAAAGTCCTTGGTTATCTATGCTGAAGATTCACTAGCTGCTTTAAAAACAAGATCAAGCACACGGCGCTTTGAAGTGTTTCCTGTTGACTTTTACTAACGAGGTGAGAAAAGGTGAATAAAATGGCAGATTCATGGATTTTTTTTTTAAAACTCACTCCTGTATCTGCTGGACATGTGTACATCATGTGTGCATGTGCTTGACCTTCCTCACCCTCAGCCTCATGCAGTTAAGGACACTTTTGCAGACATCATTAATCTGAGATACACGTCTCACTCCCACGACAACAAGTTGGGATTGGAAAACAAAGAAATAAAACTGACAAAAAGTCCCTTCCTTCGAAGAAAATAAAAGGCCCTACACTACTGCTCTTTACTGTCTGTTCTATCGACTCTGTACTAGAAGGTGAATTAAACAGTTGATTCTTAAGTTGAAACTGCCCTTTAGAAAGGAATACTCACAATAAGGACGTAGACGCCGAGACACTCGGCCATGCACTCCCTGACCAGCTGGTTCTTGATGTTGCACTTTCTCAGCAGCCTCTCCATCCCTGACCTTTGCTTTGTGCCGTCCAGCCTGAGGTGAGAGGTCAAAGCTGGGACACTGCTGCTGCTGCTGCTGCTGCTGCAGGAGGAGGCGTCAGGTGGCTCTGACCCGTCTGCCTGCCAGAGCACAGTGTGGACTTTCATACTGGAGCTGCTGGTGATGTCACACGCTTTATGGCAAGGCTGAGGAGCAGGTCGGTGTCCTCACATGCACGATTAAAGAATAATTCATCACAGACACACACACGCTGGATTTGCATTCTTTTCGAGGACACTCATAGTCAAAATACATTACCTTAACCATCACAACTAAATACCTAACCCTAAGAGTAGGTATTAATCCTCTTTAAAAGCCTGTTTAAGTTGTGTGGACCAGTCAAAATGTCCTCACAAAGACATGTTCACACACAGAAAAGCTTGCTAGAGAGAGTCTCACTTGGTTGTTGTTGTTCTCCCTCATCTCACCTGGTCAGAATGGCCTCTGATTGCTCCTCTCATTTGATTGGTCAGTGGATGGATGACACTTGTTCTCCTATGACAGCACACAACTGGATCTGCTGACAGGCCTCTTCATCTAAATCAAGAAAAGTGTGTCCCTGAGATGTTAAACTCCAAAATGTTTCAGAATATTTACATGAACCAAAGACTGTATAATCTACAATAAGTTTAGATGCGAACAAGACCGACAACGTACCTTTAATGTTTCCAGATATAACTGAACTTGTTGAATCGTTGCCGATTCTTGTTCTCGGTCTGCAAACTCGTGTTTTTATTTGTACATTTTTGTTTGTTTTACTAAGTCTTATATAGAAATAAAGATTGTTATATTTCATTTAACATGCCCAAATATACATGTCACCACAGTACAAACCAACAAGGTGTGATATGTGATGAAATGGATGCACTAGGTTGTATAACAGTGGAATAAAAACATTAACAGCACTATTTTATCTGCGTCGCGATCTGATATGAATTCCAGTGAAGAATAAAAGGGGGTGATTTTATTATGAGTAATCCTGTGGTTCACATCATTCTTTCTTTTTATTTTTTACCTGCTCAAACCAACACACACACACACACAGAGATGGATATAAGTGGCCGGGCCGAAAAATCCACTCCATTACTGGACCGGGAACTTAAATTAGACATATTACTATACACAGTTTACTTCAGTGCACTTACAGTGAAGCGAGGTGCTTTAATGTTCCATATGCCTTTCATCATTGTTCCTTTTTTCACTGTTTTTAAAGAAACACTTTGTCCACTTGTTAAAGGAAAGAAGGTCAGATTAATATGTTTCCTGTACCGCAGAGGAACACATAGTTTGTGAGGAGAATATTAACACTGAGCCACCTCTCTTCATGGTGGCGCTATAGAGTCAAGAATAAAGCCATTCCATTTCACACAGGAGAAGTGAAACTTGAGCACGAAAACTTGTATCGCAGACAGTCAGTCATGACAGCCAAACGTTCCCAGACAAACGAGGACATGATAAGATTTGAATCCACGTCAGAGGTTGACATTTAGCTCGACCAGGTCAAGAGAGTTTTAATCTCAATGAGGCTTTTGCCTGGTTAAAAAGAAATAACAAAATAAATCACTTCCTCTTGATGCTTCAGTGAAAGATTATGTTGGCATTTTTACCTGACGCAGTAATTTTACTGCAGAAGAAAAAAACATACTCCTGAATAATGCTGGTGACTTATTTTGAAATGTCATGGTTTGGTTGAAATCAAACATGATTTCAGAGATTCATTTTCTGCTGTTTTTGAGGAATACAAGTTCATTTATATGAGTGCATGTACTGTATACACACACACACACACAAGGTATCTTACCCTAACCTTAAAATATAGTTTATCTACATTATGGGGACTTGCTTTTTGTCCCCATAATGTGACTGTGTATTCACACACGCACGCGCACACAGTGACTGGGGGAGGATGCTCCCTGAAATGTACATTTCTTAATCTGCAACTCATTTACACAATATACACAAAGCATCTCTACGTTATTCAGGACCAGTATCAACAGTTTACCAGAGTCCAAGACTTCAACTAGAAGAATAGAAATTATTATATATTAATAATATCAAAATTTTTTCACCCATGTGTTCAGACACAAGAACGTATGAGTGAAAATGATGTAAATATACCTTTTATTTATTTTAACACACTGTCATACATATATACAAACAGGCCATTGTCTGCAGAACGATACAAAACTAAACTAAAGTGTTCCAGTGTAAATTGTTCAGCACTTTCTCAGCCGTGTGGTCCATGTCACCATCACAACAGTGACCTGAATTCAAAACAACTTTGGCAAATGTAGGTCATGAAATTGCTCTGACCATACACATATCTACACTTTGTGTTTGTAAACTCACAAATCTACAGAGACACTCATGGGCAACATAAGCTGAGGTCACTCAGTTCAGAGAGTTTACCTCTTTTTACATGTTATTTGAAACCTTTATAGAAGTTGGAAAATAACGACCCATCATCTCTCATGTCACCAAAGGGGCGTTGACCACCTGAAATTAAATAGACAGAAAAAAATGTGAATATCTAATAAATACTGTGAAGCATGTACAGTAAATGATATATGTATAAAAACACTCACCTGGTAGAAGAGGTCCACTCTGGTCGTCTGGTCCCTCCAGATTTCCAGGACCTCCTGAGCGTGTCACTGTGGTTTTCTCGTTTCCTTGACCGTCTCGAACTGTTCTCCTCTCCTCTACAGTCTGACAGACAGACGACACAACAGAAACAACAGAAAAGAAAACGGGTTCAGATGCCCAGACTGATGTGACTTGGATCTGATTTATTCATTTCTGTGTGGACAAAGAAATGTGATCATCTATTCCTGTGTCATTTCAGTATGTGGCCATCCAGCACGAATGAGAATGGTCACATCAGAATCCATGCAGCTTATGTTTCCTTATACAGCATTTTGTGATTTTTATCTGTGAAAAGTGCTATATAAATAAACTTTACTTACTCACTTTTTGCCCGTGTAAATGTGTGAAGATGGGTCAAAAATCAAACTCTCGAGCTCTGTCCTCCAGAGCTAAATCTCATCCACAGATCAATAAAGGTACATGTTATCTTATCTGTTTTGAATCGAATTTGATCAATGTGGCTTAAATCATGAGATGTAAGATACTGCAGATAAACTACTTGGTGAAAACAGCATAAACTGCTAATTATTTTATAGAGTTTGGCAAGAATTTTACTCCCTGTCACTCTTTCATATTTTCCTACTGTAAAAAAAATCTGCTCTGCATGAAACAGCTGCTGTGACAGAATCTTAACATGAGGTTAGTCATTTTAATTCCAGTTAACTGTCTCTCTCACTCACCCCATCAGGCTTCACCACCTTGGTAACAGTGACTGACTGGAAGAATGATCGGATGCTGGGCTGAGTAGGTGCCTGACCAGCAGGTGGCGACAAAATCTGATCCAGGCCCCCAGAGGACACAGCAGAGTCCAGATCTGAGGAGGAACGTAAACGAAATCAGAAGACAAAGCAGGGTTCACTTTATTTCAGACACATATGAAAACACAACAAGAATAAAGATAAAAAAAACATTTGAAAACACAGGCGTAGAAATAAGCATAATAAGCTTATTAGCCAATACATACATCCACATATACATATTCTTATTATGATGTACTGTTCGTATATACAAAGTATCTATAATCTTTATTTTTTGACACAAACACCAGACAACAAAAATGTACATTTCCTGTGGGGGTTTTTTTGTGTTTTTTTTTAAAACATCACTCACCTCGGTCTTCTTTGCGCTCCTCCTCAGGGGCTTTCGTAGGCCCTTGTCTCCAAATATCATGGAACTTCAAAAAAAATAGATATAAAAACAATAATAATGTGTCAGTAATAAAATACCATGACAATACACTGAATAAATAATGGATTATGTTTCCTTTACCTTGGAAAAGGGGAAACCATCAGGCCTGGACTCTCTGGACGGACCCGGTCGTGGCCCTTGTCTGTCTTGGTCAGGGGATTTAAACATAAAGTCTCTCAGTGGATTCCCACAGGATCCTCCTCCTTTCTCAACTCGGTCCTGAGATGGTGGCGGTGGCATGATGCTGGGAACACCTAAGTAATAAAAGGCAGTGAGATTGAATGAGAAAAACAGGTTTTTGTATTAAAACCGACTGCTCAAAAAGGCAGAGTTGGTATCCGAGTGCTTCATCTGATTCATTCTAAATCCTGTATATTAGCATTTATTATCATGACTCAATGTCTGTACCAAAATGTCCAAATTCTGGCTGTCTGTCCCAGTGTCCCATCTGAGAAAATATCTCTTCCATTTCCCTGAGGACGTGGCCGAACATCGGAGGATCCTGGATCCTCATCCCATCCGGGCCAAAGCTAAAGCCAAACCTCCAGGCACTGTCGAAGGGATCCTGCTGGTCTCCCCGGTAGCCATCGTAGTAGAATTCATCCTCATCATCGTCCTCATCGTCCTCATGAGTCATGAAATCGAAGAAGGGATCCCTAACACATAACACATGCAGTAGAGTTGAAGGGTGTTCAAAGTTCACATCATTGGAGAAATTGATCGATGATAAGGCATGGATTACAATAAAATGTCACAATTCACCATTACTACCTGAGACGCACAATAATACTAACTCAATGGCAGCATCAGCAGATATTCGGATTTTTGGGAAAGGTTGCTGAACCAAAGACACCAAACTATACGATAAAATAGATTAAAGGAAAGTAATAAATCATGTAACTAATGTAAAAAAATAAAATAAATATTGCCAAGTCAAAAAACTTGACTTTAAACGACCTTAAAAACCCTACGTTTCTCCTGCCAGAATTTTTTTTTTTTCGGCTTCTCTCTGGTGGAGCTGTGGGCCTCCAGAACCGCTTCATACTCGTTTACCTCGGCAGTACGCAGAGTATAGTAAAACAACTTATGTTAGCTTCTGTTAGCTTAGCTCAAACAGCTGTGTGCTCGGCTCCATTTAACTTTACCTTCGGTCGTGGTGGCGGGCTCTAGGCACCCCGAAGAACCCGCGGAATAAGTCAAAAACACTCATTGAACGATGTCGCTTTGTCACACACTCATAACTAAATCAGAACAAACATATATACATAATATTTGTGCGTCCAGGGTAAAACAGCGTAGATGTCAACAGCCAGTGTCGTAAAATGTTCTGGATAATTCCGAATGACGTCAGCCGTAAAATGCAGTACCGTAAAAAAAAGAAGCAACGCGCAGCAGAATAAAGGAGCACGAGCTCGGCTCTTTACATTTTGTACTGTGTACATGAAGTGCAATCCTTTTTCAGTTAATTACACCTGTATAATATTAATAGTTGAATGTTAAAAATATATATATTTCAATACTTCTACCATGGACACACTCCTTTAATACAATCCATTAAAACAGTTCTTTTTAAAAGGTTTATATTAATTTTAAAATCTAAACTATTATAAATCACGTGAAAGGCTATTCTACCACAATTTGTATGTGACCAGAACAATTTTTTTAGCACAAATTTTAATTATGTTCTTAGCACATTTTCTCACACAAACATCTTAAAATTGTATACAGGTACAAAATACCTATGCAAGTCTTTTCACCCCATTTCATGTCTGGACCAGCAGCATAGCTGCATACCAACACCCAATATCAGCAGGGAAAGTAAACATTTAAGAGAATAGGTCGTGTGAATTTGGTTCACACTCACCTCTGTGTTGTCCGCATTATGATGAACCGAGAATACCTAAACAGTTTTTTCAGAAATGTTCAGGTGCACTCCTACGAATCTAAAACCTGGAAAAGAAAATGTCAGAAAGGTATATTAGTTTGATATAATTTGTGATGCATGTTCTACTCTGGCATACTGGTCTATATTACTAAATAATTACATAAGGCATATTTACTACTATGCACGATACAATAGTGGTAAATAATTAGAACAAGAAAAAAAATGTGGTAAGAAACCCAAACTTGTATTTAAGAAACGTCTTGCGTTCCAACAATTCAAGATAGCTGTACAAGGTTTGAATTTACTTTGTACAAAGGAAAAACAATGTGTGGAGGTTCTGAGTTGGGAGAGCAAGACGAATAGATAGTGTTTAACACCTGATATTGTCCTTTTACAGCTTGTTGAATCACTGTCCATGGCCAGGTTTCAGCAACACACACACGCACCTAAAGAACATCACTGTCACACCATTGGATTATAGATTAAGCTGGATTTACAAGGCACATAAAAAAAACCAAATGTTAGTTTCTTAAAGGACATTCACATCCAAAATGATGAAAATGCCTTTCACTTGTTTATTTACTTAATATTTATATATTTTTACAAAATTAAAAATAAAAAAAGAAACAAAAAGCTAACAAGTCTGCAAGGATATGAGAAGCAAAAGGAGAAAGCCATCGAACAAACAGGGACTACAGTACTTGTGTTTTTCTTTTATATATGTACAAGACAAGTTTATCCATTTAAATTTTTTTTCTTTTTTTTTTTTAAAACGCACAGTACAAAAAGAAAAAATAAATCACTGACAAAAAAACCATAGTACAATTCTGTCCATCAGTATTCAATTTGCCATTTCCTTACAATGTCGTGGGACAGGTGGTGGCGCAGGGAGGAGGTGGGGGGGCTCAGAAACAAAACAACACACTAGAAGGCAGACTGGGTGTGTATTCAACTTGAAAACCAATCTTAGCATCTCTTGCAGAATAGTGAGACCTTGATGCAACATATTCATAATTCATGGGCAGTCACTGTACAAGTGTTGGATAATGAAAAATCCTGTGCTAGTCCAAAAAACAAAGCACAGTTCACAACCATGGCCCCCTGTGTGTACAAACATGCACGCAGTCACATGACAAACACTTTTTCCTCACAGTCCAATCCAGTGAGCTCGCTTATATGTCTTTATATATAATATATCTATATTTGGTAAAAAATAAACTTCACAATTCTACCAATTGAGAGAATTGTTTCTTCAAACTTAAAAAGACAAAACTGAGAAAAAAACGAAAAAAAACCCAAAAGACATTGAAAAGCAATTAACCAAACTACTGTGTTTGGATATTTTTTGAGAGATGGAAAGATTTCCACAGAAAATTAAGGAGTGGGGGAGTCGAGGGTGAGAAATACAAAACCAGTCTGTCCCCCCACCTTCAGATTTTACTTCAATCCTTCCCTTCAGCAAGAGCACAGGAAACGTTCATTCTTTTAGAAAACAGTTCTATGTTACATACAAGTGAAAGAAAAGGGAGCTGGGGCGGAGGGATTAACATGAAAAAAATTCCCAACACTCATTTCACCTCGACGGTGATTTTCTATAACCATTTATCTCCGATTACTCCACTGTTCTAAGCCCCTCCTGGTCCCTCCCACCATCCATGCATCTTTACAGTGCTCGTTCTCTCGGCACAGCACCTCACGTCTGACCGTGGTCAGAGCTGCATGAGTGCTGGGCCAAGAGACAGGGGAGGGAAAATCTCTGGAGGGGGGGAAGGGGAGTTTACACATTGAGACTGCAGGAGGAGTGATGAGCCCCCTCCAAGCTTCTGTTAACAGCGCTGCATGAGGAGGGGGGCGTGAGAGCAGATGTTAGTTAGCACCCCAGTTGTAGCTGTTGTATGCCGACTTGTTGATTTGAGACTTCTGCTGGATAGAAGCGTTCTGGTTGCGCTGTCCAGTGCCGCTCTGTGGAGAGTTCAGAGAGTCGTCACATCAGATGGGTTTAATAAAATACTTTGCAGTGTAAAAATATAAAACATTTAAATATAAAGAAATAAATGTCACATTCAAACGATTGCCAAATTAGTTCACGCACTCTTGATTAAGCCCATCAGCTCAACACAACGGAGTTACTTTCAGTTTAGCCTTGCGTTGCCTGGCAACATTTCCATGCTGCAAGTGATTTGTTATGTCAAAAACAGACAAACAACAAAGTTGTTGAGACGACTGCACAGGTTTAAGTATGAGTGAAAACACAAAACTACTGCTCAAAAAACCTGGTCAGTGTAACGATATAAATACTTTTCCCCAACCGCTAGTGTGCTGCTGCTGTATTCACACTAATGCTCCCTCAGTCAGGGCTTAGTACTGTTTGACAAAGCTTGTTTTCAGATGAAGGAAGCAGTATATGAATAATGTTACACAGTTTCTGTTCACAAAGACAAAACAGAGGTAGAACAATACACATTACAGCTTTTACCGAGGTTTATCTTTGCTCCTACAAGTCAAAGTACTAAGAAATTTGCAGTCGATTTGGAATTTTGTTAACACTGGCCCCCTTTACACCTGGGATTAGAATGCGTTTTCTGTGATGATCACAAAACACATTTTAATCCCAGGTGTAAAGGGGGACACAGATCATCTTTTTATGGACAAAACAACTGATAAATGAATGATTGATTGATTCAAATAATCATCAGTTGCAGCCCGAGTTTATACAAAGTCAGGACCATGATACCACAGTGAATTATTTTCTTGATCAACTGAATTAAAGTTCAGGAGTGAGAGCAGCCTGCATCAACAGACTGGGACAAAAACAAGTATTTTAATCTTGTACACTACCTGTCCGTCCTGCTGCAGATGGTGGTGCAGAATTTGAGAATGGGGTTGTTGGTGTGGTGCCAGGATGTGCATGAAGGGGGCCGGCGCGTAGCCTGCGGCAGCCGGGGGGTTGATGGGTCCCCCACCTCCTAAAGCCGAGGGCAGACTGAATGAAGCCGCTGGCGTGCCAGCATGGAAACCCTGCTTCTCAAATGACTGCTGTGATGAAAAGAGAACATGACATTCTAAGCATCTTAGGTCTCCGGGACAGATTAAAAACTAACTATTTTCTCATATGGAGGGAAATAGTTTTTGGAATATTAATCAAAAATATCCAGATTATGAAATTACCTGTGTCTTTGTGTAAACAGACCCTGAAATATCTGGCACCCCCGTATTACTTGATGTTACAGAGACTCCTGCAGAGACACAGGAAACAGGACGGGAGAGTCCCAAAAACGGTAAGCATGCGACTTTGACCATGGCGAGTCACAAGGTTATAATGCATTGTATGTTAATGGACAATCCAAATCTTTCTCAAATAAAATAAAATGAAGAGAAAACACTTAAAAACAAAAAAAGAAAAGAAAATTACAACTGATATAAGGGATGGAGGAGGATGAGAGAATTAGAAAAGTGTAGCAGTGCATCAATTTCAGTCAGCTACAGTGGTTCAAGTCTGACTGCATCTGGTAGTTACTGCTCAGGTTGTTCTGGCGCACACTGTCCCCCTGTGTCGCCATAGAGACACAGAACAGGGTCAGCAGGTGTGCAAAAAAGCAACCCTGGTCAAGAAAAAGCTTGTCGTCAAGAAATGTTCACTCCTTCACTCCCTAAAAGACTGAATAGAAGATGGTTTCTCCATATATACACAACATTTGTTACTTGTAATTAGACAACTCCAGGTATTCAGATCCACTGTAAAGTCTTACTCAAACATGCATCAACATCTGTCCTGAGATATGGTCACAAACATTCAGTATCATCAGGATTTCTTCAACTCTCACCTGTGATTGAAAAATCACGATCCATCTAGCTATGTTCATTTAGATCAAGTAATGGTGTGAACCAACTACACAGAAGTTTGTTTTCAGGTGTTCAGGTGCATCTATGAACAGGGTGTCAAATTGGTCCCGAGGGAGGCTTCGTGTTCACACGCATAAAAATTGCATCAACATCAGAATGTGGTAAGAGGGACTGCATTTGAAGATAAATGCAATACCAGGTCTGAATAAGGGCCTAGGAAACTGGTAACATTCTTATGTGAAAAGATGTAATTTGAGTTTGAGACCCTGATGTAAATGATCTCATGTTCAATAATGTAAGCAACTGAAGGATCAACATTTATAACACTGAGTAATGTTTTCTATGATTCCATGAAAGTTTTTGACAATCATATTGAGCAGAACATTTTCAAATCAGTAATTCACTTGCATTGTTTATGCTGATCACAAAATTTAACACATTGAAGACAGTGAAACAATAATGCTCATGTGCCACTGCATTAGTGAATATACGCAGAATCTGTGTCTTGTCCTTCAGTTGTCTGGTTTGGAAGAAATAATCTTATCCTCACGAAATTTGTCATGGAAATATCACAGTTGAACATTTCAAATACCCAGAGCAGAAATGCTGATAATAAAACCTTCAAAGCACATCTATACAAGACTTTTGTTTGTACCTTGATACCCAAAACAAGTGGTTGTGTGCAGCTAACTTTGATGAATCTCTTCAAACTGAATATTCACACACTGCTAAACCATGGCTTTATTGTAGACAGGTGGTTGTCTTTCCCTGTGTTGTAGCCTGCTTTCCCCACAGGGCAGCAAGTTCTGGAGATGGATATTTCAGCAATGACAACATGAGTGAAGAGCAAGCAACACTGAGGGTAAATGGGACAGCATCTGCCAGAGTAACTCATCGGTTTATGGTAGCCAAAGTGAGTTGCCACATTAGTCAGATTACAAAGAATAACCAGATTTGACTGTTGATGAGTTAATCTAGAAGACAACAGGTAGCAGACAGAATGGCACGCAAAGCTTGTAAGAGGCAGACTGCACTTGACTGTCTGAAGGCACATGTAGTGGCAAATCTTCGCACAGGCAGAGCTCATCAGCAATGAGGCAAAGGAAAAGAGCAAAGAGGGGGAGAGGGATGACTGGTGACACAAGGAGGAAGACGTGAGGGACTTTTTTTTTTCCTTTTGGTTTTAATTTGGCATGTGGCGGCACTCACCGACTCCAGGCCCGGTGACAGAGTTGGCTGGCTTGTTTTGTGCAGAAGCGGCAGCAGCCACGGCAGTGCCGTATCCGCCCTTACAGAAATCCCCACTCCCTGAAGCCTGGCCCACATCCTCATAGCCTGCAACAGTCAGACACACAGCCGCAGCCCACAGCGTTAGACACACCAGGCAGGGGGAGACAGACCTGACTCAAATACCACTTGCAAATAATGAATAGCGTTTGTTTTACTGTTTTTACCAAATCATGACATCACACTTGGTGTCAAAGCTCTGTAGGAAACTGTACCAGTATCTATAAAAATCTCAACTATGACACCAACTGCATTGTCTTATCTGGTAAAGCCTACCCAACCAGTAAAACAATCGGGTTAGGCTCCATCATTTGCAAGAATTATTTGACCCAAGTCTGAGGGGAGGAGGTGGGGGAAGTGAGGGGGCAGGCAGGGCGTGTGTGTGGGAGGGGAGGGTGGCGGTTTGAGAGTGAGCTTAAGTGGGGTGATGGCAGAAAGCAGCAGATGGTGCAGCTTAGAACAAACAGGTGTTGCACATGTGACCAAAGGTGGATAATGAATGATGAATTTTACAAACAAACCCCAGAACAATTCCGCATTACTAAAAAGCAAAAAAAAATTAAAATAAGGTGATAGAATAGAATCCAAAGGGCAACGTGGAAAATAAGAAACAGCTAAAGAATAAAGATCAAAGAGGAGTCGATAAAAGTCTGGAAAGATGATGGGCGCTCCATTTGTGTTACTGATGAACGCGTGTGCTGAAGATGGGATGAATGACAAACTCCATTTTCTAAAATGATCCAAGCAAGCCATGGAAGAGAGAAGAGGACCAAAAATCTAAGCCCCTCCATTTCAACTTGCGATGCCAGGAAACCACAGATCGCACCGTTTGACTCCATTTCCATTTTGGTCTAAATGGTGGTCCCATCTATTGTGATGGACGTTGGAATAAGACAGCTTAATTATCAGTGTGTTCCTTGTGTGTACAGGTTTGTGGAGATGGTATACAGAATAGGCATGGTATGGTTTGCGATGGTTTAACCTTCAACAAAAATTTGACTGACGACAATTACATCATACCATGGACAACATAGCTGATTGACCACAACAATCCATGTTTCTCAACACTGCACACATCGTGAGTGATTCCTGCACTTTTGAATACTGTAGTATACCTTGAAACCAGGAACCAGCCCGTGCCTAGTAGATGATCAACAGGAAGGATCTGTGTCCAATTGAAAAAATCTAAAGCTGAACAATAATTCATATCAACGGACAAGAATGTTTTCTGTCACCTTACTGACCACCATTCTAAACACACAATCAAAACAAAGGTTCATTCACAAGCATCATGTGTTTATGCTTGCAGATGCTGCAAAGCTCAAATGAAATATGCACTCAACACCAATGAGAATACAGTGGGCTCATTGTAAATCAAATATTGGTATGCATTTATAAAGAGCAGAATCTGCATGACCCCCCCCCCCCCCCCCCCAACCCCCAACATGCCATTTACTTATGGTTAAGTGTCTCACCAGTGCTGTATCCATGGGAACCATAGCCACTAGCCTGCTGGAATGGAGCGGCTGACGCATTGACGCCAACATTCACACCATGCTGTTTTGACGAGGTAGGAGCCACCTAGAAGAAAGCAAAACACAGGATGTAATTTCATCTGGTCACTAAGAAGAAACACTTCAGTTTCTACCCATGGAACATAATTAGACAGCATATTTTTTATAGCTGGAGAGTGAGGGAAAGTAGAGCAAAGGTCCATGGAACCATCTATTGTTCTGCTAGACATCACACATGCTGTTCAATCCTGCTACCCGTTTTCCTCCAATGAGAAAATATTAAAAACACAAGAGCCAAACAGTGGTGGGAGGGCAGAGACAGTAAAAGAAATCAAATGTCTCAGCAAATTTGTCAACCGTCTTGAGTTTTCTCACCGGGAACACAGCAGGTCCATACTGGAAGGTATTGGGTAGACCTGGCATGCCAGTGTAGTATGGTAGGCTTGTGTAGCTGTAGCCAGGGGGCAATGCCGGGTTGAGGAAAGTCTGCTGTGTGGTGTGATGCGTCTGAGTCTGGTTCTGTTGAGTCTGAGCTAAAGTGGTGGCTGGAGCCGGAGATGATGCATCACCTCGACCAAACTTTGATAAATCACCTGCAAAGGGAAGGACAGAGTTTGAGCTTCAGTAGTTAGCAGCCAAGACCTCTCCTTTCACCTAAAGCAAGTCCAGTTGCCTATAACCATGGAAGATGACTATGATCTGAAAGACTGAGAATCTTTTCAGACATGACAGAGGGAGTCATTCTCACAGCTCAAGTAAACAAGACTGAAGATTAATGTTTAGAGGTGCTATAGTTGACAGGCAGTTTCACTTATGAGCTGTACGTCTATCCCACTGCCCTTGAGGTTTGCAAATGAGTATGTATTCATCTTACACGTAACCTCTTCTTCACGGTTGCCCCCGGGATCGGGGGCAGCGTCAGACACAGCGACAAAAGCGTCATAAAACCATGTCTAATTTGAATGAACACAGACAGGTCAGAATCTCAGCTAAAAGCTCATATAAACCATTCTTATCGACACAAAACACAGTTAAAACACCGATGGATCAAACAGCAGGAGTGGAAAAAAAACGTCACGGCGCACTCATTGAAAAGCGGCACCGGAGCATCAGCGTGATTATGCAAACAAAAAAAAAACGTGTCGACTGGACAGCGGAGAATCTACAGATTCTAACGGTACCATGTTTATCACTCTACGACCAAGATTCATGGATCCAGCCCCAAAATAACATAAGAGCAAAACAACAACTGACTTTCAAGAAATACAAGCAGAAATGTCGTCTTACCTTTGCTGTTTATCAAAACAAGTAATTTCTACCGGAACAAAACCACTTCTAATGAAGAACTACACTTTCCAGAATGCTTCGGGAACAAATCCCGGTCTGATTGATCATTACAGAGCGACATTAGATCGTTCTGATTAGAGAAGGGCGAATGTCTGCACAAATGCGTCATATGCATTTATGTCCTTTTGACTCCCTAATGAAGTGATTCACACTCATTTGGAGTCTGGGGTCTGATTCTACCGGTTTAGAGGTTTAAAACGAGCCGTCAATCACCCTAATTGACCAAGGTAAGCCAGAGCTATGGCGCTGCGTAACTGAAGACCTTGCAGAGCCACAGAGTTATTACGCACCGCACAGGAAGCATCGATTTACAGCGAGTTATCATACTATATATATATATATATATATATATACATATATATTTTTTTAAACAAGTTCTGTAGTGACAAATACATTTTTAATAATTTGGCACCTAAGAAATCTCAAATGGCACAGATGGTGCCAAGCTGTGCCAAAAGTGAGAACACCCATCTCTTTACTAAAACCTCTTTAATTTCACTCTGCTTCATTTCAGCAGCATCAGACTTTGCACAGCTAATGTCCATATGTTGTTATATGACCTCCATGTGTTTTTAAGCTCCTACTGCATATTTTAAAGGTGATATTTGCTTTAAAATGCAATATTATTTTAGGCGAGAGAAAGAAAATCCTTCAGTTATGCTGTGTTCCATGTACATTTACTGACAGTGGCATCTACAGTGAAACTTGCACCTCTGGTGGAAGTGTTATCTTTATTTTGATACCAAGATAATCCACATAGGCCTTGTAACGGCAGAGGTTTACTCCATTTAGTTTGGGCATGTCATTTCGAGCAGGGACTCAAAAAAGAGGGTCAGGAAGAAGTGGTTAAAGAGTTAATAGTAGAACCATTTTTATGGATTTTTTTTAAGTTCATCTTTTCATAAACACAACTGCTCACCGGAATAAGGGTTGCTTGCCAGATTCCCCTCTCTGCCAGTCAATGCTGTTGTGGGAGTTGCAAAGGGGATGCTGTAATAATCCTGTAGAGATTACAAAATATGTTTTGTGTCAAATAAAACATTGATAACTTGAAGAAATGAAGCATGATTACTGGATTATTGTTTTTACTGCATCAGTTAGACACTCACCAGCGGTATCCTTGTCTGAAGCATCTGTAAGTCATCATAACCATACACCTGAGGCTGAGAAACAAATGTGCCAGAAACCCATGTTAATTACTCTCAAGAATTCAACATAAACAGAACCAAGTACATGTTAAGACAACACAGTTTTCCATGAACTTACAGGGTAGGCGTGCAGTAATCCCGGGGCCATGATGTATGGGTTGGGCAGTAGAGGGGGCACTCCAGGTGGCAAGTTTGGAGGTGCTTTCCCTGTATGCACAAGACAATGTAAAAACGTTAAAATAAATAAATAAAAGACATTGATTTTCAACAAAACAAAATCTATACCCATTTACACAATTTTCAAAATATATAAGTAGGTATAAGTATTTAAGAAAACATTTTGATAGGCAAGCAGTAGATGTAAATGCAGAACTGGATCAATGCCAGTGTAGAACAGACAATGCAACTGAATGTAGACACTTAAGTGTTGCACACTTAATGTGATGTGCAACTAGGGCTGTAAAGTCAAAGTCGACTGGTCGACTAATTGGTCGACACGCTCTGGCTCGACCAAAATTGTGATTGGTCGACTACATTTTTTCATGGTGAATTTCATTAGGAGGAAAGTACAACATGCCAATAGCGGTGTGTTTACAGCTCCCGTGCTTCACAGGTAACAGTCTGTCTTTAGAGAACACCCCCCCTTGTTTTAGATGTGAATTTTGAGCTTTTCATTTTAGGCTACAGTCAGTCCTCCTGTCACATCCATGTCAAAGACATCAGCAGTGTGGCAGCATTTTTCAAAAATAGATAACGGTAAAAAAGTGCAACACAAACTTTGCAAGCAACAGTTTGCTTTTCACAGCTCTACTACAAACATGACATATCATTAAAAAAATGCTAAGCTAAGGTTGCTCTGTGTGTTTTGAGTATGAACATATCAGAATTATTATCATATTTCAATGTTTTAGTCTAATAATCGTTGATTGGTTTTATAACTGCGATGCACCTGCGTGCAGCAGTGTCCCGCGGTCTAATTGTGTCTCAGCCGCGAAACTGCGCTGTTCAGTCTCGCTCTGTGTTCTTCAACAGTTATTGTGCTGATATTCCTAGTTATTGTCGGATATCACGGGCTATGGTATTGCGCAGATGAACGTAATGCAAAACGCTGTCAGAGCTGTCAGACTCTGTTGAACTCCAGCCGTGGCTGCGGGTCTTTTCAAATTAAGAGCCGCAGCCGCACAGGTACTTTGCGGGTGCGGCTCTTTTCAAAATATTAGACAGATTTGAGATGTATCACTGTACGATTGTCTTGCAATATATTGAGTATCACATACCCAATAATATTGATATCGTGGACCATGTGTTGCATATCGTATTGTGGGGTAACCTGTGATTATCACCCCTAAAGATGAGTCTTTTAAAATCAGTACATAGTGATACAAAAGGGGCTACAGTGAAGCAGAAAGACCGCAACAAACAAATTTCAAGCAAACAACTACTGCCACTTATTAATACCACTTACTACTACACATTCATGAGTCTAACCTGAGGATGCTGCAGAGCTGCGTGAGGAGTTGGCCGACGAGGGAATGGTTGAAGCCGCAGTGGAGACTGAAACTGAGGTGGCTGCTGCAGGTGGAGCACCCATGGAGGCAGCATGGAGGCCCATGGCCAAACCGCTGACAGCACCAAGGCCAGATGGGGCTAAAACTGTGGCAGAGCCCACAGAGGAGGCCTGAGGCACACCTAGGGACACTTGTGCAGCAGCAGCCACTGAGGAAGAGGAGGGTACTGATGAAGATGGCACAGCTGAGACGGAGGAAGTGTAGGAGTGGAGACTTGAGTCTCCGTCTACACTGGGATGCTGTGAGATAGAGGAAGAGGAAGCAGTCAAGATTGATGAAATTACATTTCCATTATAGTGAATGGTCATCTGATGCATCCGTCTGCCATCACAGGAAATGGAGCATTTAAAATGCTCTCGACTGCACAGGCTTGCACCACAACCCTGATTTTTATTTGGCTACATAAAATTTATGCATTTGACATTTAATGTCAAATGCACTGTCAGTGGTCTTACATAAGCAAACCAGTATTGACAAGAGTGATTTTGGTGGTTTGCTGTATGCAAGAAACTGATACAAATTATACAACACTTCCCAATATTTTTAATTTGGATTGCAGAATTTCGTTTTAAACTCAAGTTTATCATACATGTATATATAGCATCCTTTAAACATTAGACAAACCATTATGCTCGAGTTGGCTGTCCTGACTGAAGACGGACCAAGGCTGTTCTGTTGTGATGGATGAGAGCTGAAAAAAAAAAAATAGTTCAGAGCATGTTTCAACTATCATGAAACCATTTAAATCAACTTACTACATAAGATCCATGTATAATTATCCATGTAATTTGTATGTTGCCGTGACTGAATCTTACTTGTTGTGCTGAGGAGGAGGAATGGTGCTTGGAGGCAAATCTTCACTGTGGCCCAGAGCGCTGAGGGATGTTTGATTGGATGCATTCAACAAGGAAGCAGGGCCTGTGCCACTGTCTGTCAAAGTGCCCATGGAGGAAAGAGATGACGGCGTGACTGAATCAGAGGCGGGCTTGACCGATACTGCAGAGCCTGCTGCAGCTGAGGAGAACAGGAGAAAATGTTGAGTGTTTGTATGTGGAAAATTTGAACATACAACATACAAGAAAAAGCTTTGTAACAACTGACCTTCCACAGATTGCGTAACTTGTATCGAACTGAAGCCATTCTGTAAAACAAGTAAGAAAAGTGAGTTTCTATGGAAACATGCTGAAGATTTCTGGGCTTTTATGAACAGTCATCACGAAGCTTGTTTCATATTAACCACAGGTCAGATTTGGAACAATTAAAGAATTACAATTAAGAAAGAGCTGGAACCAAAAGAGAAAACTGCACTGGGGGTGGTTAAGTAAAAATCAAAAGGGAAGCTTTGGTCTTACCTTGGCCTGCATATCCTTCTGAGGGGAGGAGGAGACTGACTGAGGGTAGCGCCGTGTCTGAGGTGCTCTCTGGTCGTACAGATCCATTTGGCTGGAGTTGGAGAGAGCTGGAGTCGACTCACTGCAGATTTGAATGGTATTGACAATACTAATATTGACTGTTCCTAATTGTTCGATCAGATGTAATTGGCTTATTGATTTCACTTTCTTGTCAAACAATTCTAAAAAGTTTGTAATAAAGGTACAACATGTCACTGTAAACCCTCCAAAAAGGTGCAATAATGAGCTTACAGTATTGATAATTCAACCATGATGCAATGACAATATTAAGTTAGGAGTATCCAGGTGTTGCCTATGATAAAAATGTCTGTTCAGAAATTGTTCACACCTCGACAGTACACTAAAAATAGATTTGAAACTCAATGCGACTTTCTGGTAGAATAAATATGATAAAATGTCCCTTTTGATCTTACCCTGCATTTTAAAATAGTTTTTGTACACATTGCCTTTCTGGTTGTTCTCACCTGCTGGGGCTCGTGTAGAGACTGTTCTGAACCTGGTTGCCTTGCGTTGTGGTGGCAGGGGTGGACTCGTACTCGGGTAAAACTGGTTCTGACCCAAACTGTAGTGCTCCAAACTGAAGATTGAGGCCTGAAATATCTGTCGAGCCAGGCATCTCCACTGCCATAGCTGGAATCTGGGAAAGACATGTGGTAACTTTTTGAATTGGCTCAAATACTTCTGAGTTTTCTGCCTGTATTTGTTCTTCAAACTTCAGCCAGAGGACCAGAAGCTCACTGAACCCACAGAAAACATTCAGATCCATTTAACAAATTTCTAGAATAAACAATGGTATTTTTTTATGCATGAATGAGTGCTCCAGCGAGGGAGCGGCACAATCGAGTACGTGTCTGGTCGGATTGAGAGTAGTCAAGTGAGAGTGGAGCAATGGTGTGTGTGCGCGTGTGTAACTGTACACATTGTTGGTACTCAAAATAAGTTGGTGAAGTGTTCATTGCTGCAGTTACTACCACAGTTAGTCAGCTTGTGTTTTGCTGCACCACGTTCTGTTTTTCATAAACTGGTCTTGTGGTATAGAAAAATACATCTTGGTAAAGGTAAAGTTGTAATATTACCTTTGTTGTTATAGAAGTCCTCTTCTTCTGTTGTTTAAGTTTGTGTTGCTGCAAAGGCAATGGACTTGAACCCTGTGGATCTGATGAACTTGGAGAAACTTGTTGACCTAGAGTGATTGCTGTCATTTTTGGAAGGGATGAAGCAGGTGGAGGAACCACATGAGGTGAGGATGATGTTTGTTGGGGTAAGGAAGAAGATGAAGAAGGCAGGCCTTTGTCCTGCAGGAACACATCCAACATGGATGAGGTTGAGGTGGTGGCTTGATAAGGCTGCCGCTTCATAAAGGGCGAGTGGACCACAGACTCAGGCTGAGTCTTCATTTCTGGACAATGAATGAAGACAGAAAAATAGAATAGTAAACCTTGAGAGCTTTGATATTTTTCTACACTGAAAAGTCATGATCTGAAATACTATATACAGATTTAAATAAAGGATAAATATTGGATAAGTGTTGTACTCAAAAGAACTGGACAGGGGTATTAATTCGATTCACAACGACAACATTAAGGGTTTATCTCACCATATTGTCCCAGTGAGGTGGCACTGGTGTCCCAGGATGAAGGGGTTGTGTTCGGAGGTCCTGTCTGGGAGTGCTGGGCTGCCAGCTGGGCCAGTGCCTGGGCTGTTTTGTACTGCTCCAGGAACTGAGAACCAGTGGTCCCAGTGCTTCCTCCTTTCTGGTCTCCCACATCCCCAAATCCCTTGCTCAGCATGCTGACCTATAATAGTGGACAAAATGAAGCGGCTGACATAAAAATGTAAACGATTTATATATATATTTTTTTTAATCTGTCCCTCCAGGAATTTGTGATGTTGCGATCGGTATTTTCCTAATATAAATATATGTGGGGAGAAGGAGACCAGGGTTTAGATCAAAGACGAGGACTGTAATCAACCAAAGAAACTCTTTATCGCCTAAAGCCCTGAAATTTCGACAAAAAATCGACTAATCGAGAGGGGGGTTGCTTTGGGAGTGCGGCTATTTTAATTTAAAAAGAGCCACACCCACAAAGCACCTGTGCGACTGTGGCTCTTAATTTGAAAAGACCCGCAGCCGTGGCTGGAGTTCAACAGAGTCTGACATATCTGACAGTGTTTTGCATTACGTTCATCTGCACAATACCATAGCCTGTGATCTCCGAAAATAATGTACTTTGTCAACTAGTAATATCAGCACAATAACTGTTGAGGAATACAGAGCGAGACTGAACAAAGGAGCTCAGCTTTGCAGCTGAGACACAAATAGACCGCAGGACGCTGCCGCTGTTGCTGGCAGGTGCGCCTGCAGTTATAAAAACGATCAACAATTATTAGACTAAAACATTGAAATATGTCAATATGTTCATATTCAAAACGGACGGAGCAACCTTAGCATACCGTTTTTAAATGATATACCATGTTTGTAGTAGAGCTGTGAAAAGCAAACTGTTGCTTACAAAGTTTGCATTCCACTTTTTTACCGTCATCTACATTTGAAAAATGCTGCCACACTGCTGATGTCTTTGACATGGATGCGACAGGACTGTCTGTAGCCTAAAATGAAAAGCTCAAAATTCACAACTAATTTATGGCAATGCTAATCTGTCCGTCGCTCATGAGCCACGATCATGATTTTTGTTTTCTTTGTAAGAAGTCATGTAATAAGCGGGATAACATCCAGTGCAGTGGTTAATGTCAGGATGATCTTCTTTGTTGGTTCAGAATATAGTAAATGTATACAATGGAAGAAGTAGGCCTACTGCCCCCAGCACTTCCTGTAGTGTATTGCAGAGTGGTTCCTGAGATCCGGCATTTCAATTAAACAAATTGGCAACACGACAACACGAAAAATTTGCGTTCCCTATTTTTAAATTATGTTGACCAGTCGTTGCAGCCCTCGTCAGGATACTAAAAATGTGGGTTGTGGGACCGAATAGGACCATTTACACCAGAATACGCTTAGCTCAGCTCCTCCTCTACACAGACGGGGAGCTGCAGGACACTCACCACAACAGAGAATTTTACTGAAAGGCTCATTCGTGTCTTCAATGTGATTTTACATTATATAAAAAACATTTTTGGAAATTGCAAACAAATGCCTTAAGAAACACCATATATAGGCTACGTGCACAATGGAACTTCCGCCTAGCAACCGTAGCTTCCGGTGAGCTGGGCTGCTTCCGGTAGGTCGTGTTGTTGTAGAGTCAATTTTCTTCGTAAAAATTAGTGGATTTCGGATACAAGCAGGGATCGCGTTAACCGAATATTTTCCCGCCATCACAGGATGGAAAAATCCGGGTGGTGCTGACGCACCGGTGAGCGCGTTAAAGAGCTATGGAGAGGAGGCTTTGGAGCGCGTCTGTGACCCGCTCATATTTCGCGAACATGGAGGACTTTGACAGTGGAGAGATTTCTGAAGGCATTGATTTTGAGGAGTTTCGTCTTCGATGATGTCATCGCCGATAACTTCGAACGCGTTGAACAAATCGATCGGGATTTATGGTTAAGACATAATTATGTTTGAAGAGAATGATGATAAATACCACCGTAATCAACGGAGTGTTTACAACCGCGCACCAGGGGTGAAAGTGGATTTACCTACAGATGCCACAGCGCTGTAAGATCTATCACTGTCACATGTGAAGCAGACTGTTACAGTCATTACATGCTGTTCTTGTTCTTCAAGGCACTGACATAAGTTGATATTACTTTATTTTCTTACTGTTGTTTAATTGAAAAAAGTTATTCACTTTAATTTTACATTTACACAGAAAATCAGTCATTTAGCAGCCATTGAATTGAACCTCAGGTTTTAGAGACTTTTTTTAAGGCGCTTAGGCCTTAATGGGTTAAAAAATTAAAGTGACCGGTAAAAAAAGCTTATGACAGGATTTTTATGACCCGGTCAGTCAAAATGACAGACAACCAAAAAGTCTAGCGCAACCTCTGGATACAAGAGACAGTTATCGTATCAAAAAGTCAGAACGTCAGCCCTACATTGTTGTGCACCCCTTTGTACTAATGAGTCTCGGTACAATAATACGATAAACTTTCAGGTTTCCGACGGATGCGTGTGTGCGAGCCGAATGGATGGTGAGGGTACGGTGGGACGAGGACATCCGAGTTTATACGTCCTTGTCCTCAAATTAAACGTTTCTTCTTTTTTAAAAGTCGTACCGCTGTACAAGTAATTAATAAGCACAAGTCACAAGACTGAGCGTCGCATTTGCTGTTCATTGCCTGGGTCTCCGCTCCCACACGCTCGCCCTCAGTGTTGGTACTTGGGAATTATTCCAAGAGCAGGAACGGCACCTTTCTTAAACCTTGTCAATTTCCCCGGCGTGACAACAAAATTGTCCTTTTTGAAATGCCGGCTGCAAACTTGTGTGAAGTCTTCTCGCCGTACCCTTACCATCCATTCGGCTCGCACACACACACATCCACCGTACTATTATACAGAGACAAATTTGTACAAAGGGGTACACAACAATGTAGGGCTGATGTTCGGACTTTTTGATAAGATAACCTCTCTTGTATCCAAAATCCGCAAAATTTTTATGAATAAAATTGACTCTATGACTTAGCACTTCACTAGTGTCTCCGGGAAATCACAACGACAACACGACCTACCGGAATCAGCCCAGCGCATCGGAAGCTACGGTTGCTAGGCGGAGGTTCCATTGTGCACGTGGCCTATTGTAACATTTTAAAAAAGCTGCTGCAAATTTTTGCCCATCGCAACAATCAAAAAATTGCCAGCAAAATACTGGAAGGACTTGGTGTCTTACCATGTTGTGCTGGGTGTAGGGGGTACTGGAGGATGTTTGAGAGAGAGACGGCCCTTGTTTGGAATTGCTAAAAACCAGTGACTGAGACAAGGAGGGAGGCTGGGTGGCCTCCATTGGGGGATTTTCCACCTCTGAGGAGGAGGATGGGGGAGTCTTTCCCAGGAGCACGGCAAGGTCAATCCTTCAGCAAAGAGGGAACATTCATTACAACAAATGACAAATTTAAGTAATCATGTCAACTCTTTTCATACTGGTCTATTAATTTTTTTTTTTTTGGCTTTGCCTTGCAGGAGTTTCATTTTGTATAACACTATTAATCTGGGTTGGACTGTGGATTAGTGACATCAGTCTGATATCCGTTAAGACAATTAAGTCCATTGATTTGACGCCTGATACTGAAAATGGAGCATAGCAGCTCAGTCCCATCGTGGTCAGATCGGTCACTCGTGTGAAAGATGCGTTGTCCCGTCTATAGTCAACTTCATGGTGAACAACAAACTGAATACAAATATTCTCAATTCAAATTAATATGCCGACTAAAAATAAATAAAATCCCCATCATTGCTCCAGTCGAGTAAGTAAATAGTTAAACAAAGGAAAATAAATTTTCCTCCAGAACAGTTTTTTGGAGACCAATGTGCTGGAAATTGCAAGTCATGCAAATAAACTAATGGCCCACCTCTGTCCTTTGGTGATGGTAACATTCTCTTGAGGCAGAGGCAAGGATGCCACACTGGAAGCTGTGAATATCTTCGTCTCTGAAAGCTGCAGAGGAAGATATAAATGAATTTGGAGAAGGTCAAAGTTGGAGGGTAAATGTACACACCCATAATGAAAAAGAGCCAGTCCATTACAGTGAAAGTGCACTATAATCTTCAACAGATGCTCAGAAGTGCATATGTGAAATTAATCCTACTACTCACATCTTCATTCCAGTCGTCAGTACCCCACTCCTCTGTAGCATTCCTCCAGGCACCTTTTGAGTCAAAAATAAATGTACTATTTTGGTTAGCAAAGATAGCTGCAGCGGAGTAAAATAAGTCACAAATAGTCATAATACACTAAACAAGAGATAGTGACGCTTACCAGGAGCAGAGTCGAACTTGGGTGGGTAATTTGTTGCTTCTCCTGCAGGGTAGTCCATCCCTGGAGACACAGAAGACATTAGCAATGATTATTTAAAAATGAGTAGCTTTAATTTAACTGTGCACACCGATATCCAGGACACAAGATCAACAAGACTGAATATCTGGGATTTACTCTCATCTTTACTAGATCTTCTTTGCAATGACAAACATAATTTCAGAACTGTTTGGATGGTACACAGCTGCTTCACTGACGTGATTAACTTATGGAGGGCAACCTTTCTAAATTAACTTACTGGCCGACTCCTCCAGCTCCATGCTTCCCGTGTTGTTCCAGGTGCTGCCCCCTCCATAGTTTTCTTCCGTCTGGGCTGGCTCTGCATAATCAGCAGGGTTGAATGTTCTATAAAAGACAAATTATTAAAAAGGGAAGAGGTAAGCCGTGATTTGAGCATACATTCCAACATTTTCCAACAGCCACAGGTGGGAGCTTACACACACACATAGCTGGGGTTTCCCCACCCCCTAATTAAAAAAGGGACCCCACACATCAATTTGATAAATGGTTTTACAAACAATTAAAATGCTTTACAGAGGCTCAGGGACAACCTCTGAAAAGATGGGCTTGATTGTGCTGTGTAACCCCGAGGACACACTGAATGTTGAAGAGCTGCAAATGGCTGTCCTCTTCTATGGGTTGTTCATATTAATCAATCATGTTGTTTACACCAAGCAAACCTTTTGACTTTGATCTCCTGTGATTGTTTCAGTGTGTAGTCTCTTTCTTGTTTCTTGTCTGCATTTGAAATATATATTGAATTTATATAGAAGGATGCACATGCAGACATGAACAAGCAGTAGGGTATGGCACTTCTTGTGTGTGAAGGCGTGTGCATGATTTTGGCCTATGCAGTGATTTGTAGCTCATTGTATCCAATGTGGCCAAGGGGTTACAAAGTTGGTCAATCATATGGTCTAGCGTCTTCTTACACTGCACAGCAAAATAATATATTGCTAAGGTTGAGCTTTATGAGACAAAAAGCAAATTTATTAGTTGAAAAACAGCAGGAAACACTTGCAGAGTGTGCGCTATTGTAGTAAAAAAATATTTTAAAAATACTTTGCATAAACAAAGTATACAGATACGACTTAAAGTGAGTCCCCATTAATGCTGTTATTATGACATTTGAAGACAGGAGATGACAACATAAGATTGAGGTGAGACAGTACAGTCTTCATGAGTTTGGACAGATAAGACAGTGATCCTGCACGCTTGTCGTTTGATTGGACACATCCATGAAAAGTAATGCTGGTGCAACCTAACAACGTGAAGAACAACGCTTATCTGTTGAGTTAAGACAAACAGGTTTCTGTATTTGTCCAAAATCCATTGTATAAACAGAGTAACCATCGGGTTTCAGGAAGGTCAATTCCAGGTTACAAAAAAGAATGAGACATGACTCTGTTTTTTTTATGTCTTGTATTATATCATCTCATTTTATGGCACTCAAAAGTCTCCCTAAAAGAGCAAGAGTAACAGACACACCAGAGGCGATTCACTCACCTCTCACCTCCTGCAATATCATATCTGGGCCCCTTATCAATCTGGCTTTAGAGGAAAAATAATGGTAACAATTATATGAAGCACAACAAAATAAAAATAGAAAGATAAATCTTGGTTTTCAGACCACAATCCTGACCAACAACAGAAGCAAAACCCCTTTAATCTACCTGTACCAATCAATCAAACACACTACATGTCTGTCAGCAAAGCAAAACAGTGTTTTTCATCATAGAAAATCGTTGCTCCAATCAAGTAATCCAACTCACCAGGAGACATACACAATGGAACCACAAATAAAGGACAGTGGTTATGCAGGAGTAAATGTAATCCTTCCTTTATTTTAACCCTAACCAACCAGCTCTAATTCTCTGTCTATCAACCAGTCACTTTTATGCGATGCAAGGATACAAACAAGCTAAAATCTCCCCTCTTTGCTCTCTGTAAATTCAACCAGACAATTCAAATACAATGCTTGCTTACAGTTTTACCAAATGGGCAACACTATAAATAAGCCAACAAATGCGTGCGACTGCAAACTAGTGGCTACATAATGAATGGAGTAGTGTTCTCTTGTTCTTAACAATTTCTAATCTGGGTGGTACAAAATCTCCTTTTGAAGTATTCTTCAAATTTACATTTTCTGCGTTCACAAGAAATACAATGAACATTTTCTCTCTGGAAATAAAAAACAATCACATCTACAACATTGTAGGGTTTACTGTATACTGTCCTTTCTCTATCAGCACTGTACTCATTTCCAATGGAAGCACAAAGTATTTATTGAGTTGGTATTAATGCATGCCAGCATTTTAGAGCACAACATGGGTATGTGAGGTTAATGGTACATGCTACCATAGCATTTTGTCAAAAGCACCAGTACAATGTGCCAATGAATACAGACACACAAATGCAGCTTTGCACTACACCTTTAACATCCTGCAAACAACTGATCAAACAGGTCCATGTGTACATTGCTTATATGACACTAAAGCCATGCTGGTAAAATGTGACTATTGGCAACAAGAAGCAAACAATAACTTGTGTGGCATACGGTGGGATGTTGGATAACATGAAAACACCTCAGCTAACAATATGAGCAACTTCAGGAGTTACACCCCCCCCCCCCCCACCCGCACTATCATTACATCCGTGTCCACACTTCAAGGACACTCAAAGCATATTCAGAGAACAGGACGATAAAAAACATTGCGCACACCAACACCTGAACAAACTACTACCGGAGCCTCCACGTACAAACATAAAAAAACCTATATGGAACTCTTACACCTGCTTTTTAGTACACAATTTTTTTAGAGACAAACAAAATAACCCGCCTCCTCTCCGATGGAAGCCACTTATCATTTGAAAGATTATGTTATGACAAGGGGTCCTACAGCAATGTTGCCTGTTAAATTGAGATGCATAAATAATTCCATGGCCAATTTAATTTCCTGTATTGTAACAGCCTCTTAAAGTGTCCAGCCAGTATAAGGTACCAGCTCACAAACTGAGTAATGCTAAATCACAGGGCCAGATAGCAAGGACAGGATCCTTGACACCCATCTTAGTAGTGCTAAACTAACCAAATGTCGCTCTAAATTTAACATTTAGACACCTTACACTCCGAAAAGACTTTTTAAGCCCACAATTTTTGATCCCATGGGCTAATGTACGTCCTTCCTCCTTGGCTTAAGGCTAAACAATAGACTGCAGTCCTGCTCTCTCGTGACCATGGCAACAGGTAAAGTGGAACAAAAGGCCCTCTAGATTTAAGAAACACAGGTGTTCCCTTACCCCATGCCCTGCGCTGAAAATCTGCCTCCTCGCCGTCCTGCCACTCCTGGGGAGATAAAGACAGCCTACTTAATTTTCTGATTTTGACACATTATCACAAAAGAGTGACAGCATTTTCTTGAAATTAAATCTAATGCTGAAACAAATGACGGTCAATTATTTTCTCGATTAATAGGTTTGTTTTTTGGTCCATTAAATGAGAAAAGTATGAAAAATGTTGAGCAAAGAAACTAGAAAATATTCACATTTAAGAAGCTGAAAAACAGAGATCTTGCTTTAATTCTTTAAAACAAAAAAACAATCAAATCGATGAATAACTTATTAAAATATTTGCCAATGAATTGACTAATCCTCAATAATCGATTAATACATTTTCGTAATTATAATAATAATATTAGTGCTGTCAAACTATTAAAATATTTAATCGCGATTAATCGCATTAATGTCATAGTTAACTCGCGATTAATCACAATTCTAAATGTCCCTTGATTTCTTTTTGTACCATTATTTTCCCCATTTTAATACTCTTATCAACATAGAAAAGTGGATCAGCTTGCTTTGTGTAATGTTATTTGCATATTTTGGCATATACTGTAGTGTAAGGCTGAGCAATTAATCAAAATTTATTAAATTGCAATACAGCTTACTGCAATTTCAAGATGCAATATTTATAATATAATATTTGTTCAAGCCAACAACAAGCCAGCCGACTCTTAAGTGCTGTGACTTAAGAGTCGTTCTTCAACGCACACGAAGTCCCATGGTTTAATGTGTTGTTGCTGTAATGAGCTAATCTGAGCTGAAGGAGCTAGCGGAGAAGTGCACAGCGCTCGCCATCCACTCAAAATGTTACGTTTACTCTTACTTACGCGAGCCGACTACTCTTTGGCCGGCTCGCACAGCGTGTTGTTTTGTTACCGGTTAAGTTAGATCCGGTGTGGTGTTGTAGTTGTTCTAACGTAACTAAAAAAATTGACGCCGTTAAAATTGGTTCAAGTTAACGCGTTAATTAATGAGTTTAACTGACAGCACTAAATAATATACAGGAATAGTGCTGTGCAAAAATAAGATGCATATATTGAGATTTTTTTTAATAAATAATTTGACTGGTTTAATGTCTTTGATGCATTAAAAAGAAAAGAAACAGGAAATCTGCATGAAGAAAACAAACAAAGATTAAACAGGATGAAGAGTAACGTAGTTCTGTAAAGAACTAAAGAAGAATACGAAAAAATATTCATACGGAACCAAACTGCATTGCTGTATCAAAAAGCCACTGTCCAGTTTTATAACCAATGAAGGAATTATGTTCCACAGTACAGAAAGTCTGTCAATATAAACTGGTAAAATGAGGAACAAAAACTACAAACTGAGATCTTGTACACAGTATGCAGGATTGAAGATGCCGTTATGATATAAATCTTTACAATATAGCTACAATTTATAGAACCATATTGGGATAACCTTTGATCATATTGCACAGTCCCTGCAGCTCTGATACATTTTCTCTATGAAGGAGTTTGAAGATGTTTAACCACTTACCCACAGTCCCTCTTCCTCTGCCTCTTCCCCTTCGTCCTCGCTCTGCCCCTTTTCCTGCTACTCCTGCCTTGCTGCCATCCAAACCATTTTCCTGACCTCGAACTTAAATTAAAAAAAAGATTATGGCAATAAATAAGTTAAACATTACAAGGGAGGTATGGAATTATGGGACAACTATAACAACACACCCTGGTAAACCTCAGACCAGTCATCAAAATAACACTGTGCCATTCC
Source organism: Microchirus variegatus (assembly GCF_963457635.1). Lineage (NCBI taxonomy): Eukaryota > Metazoa > Chordata > Actinopteri > Pleuronectiformes > Soleidae > Microchirus > Microchirus variegatus. Next base: position 11,388,807 of record NC_139814.1, read on the forward strand.
TGTTGTATAGAAGTGTTCCTGTATGCACTCAAAGCTGTGGTCAAATTTACCAATTAAGCATGTATTCAAACCATTTAAGTGCATGGCAGTCTTTCAAAGAAAAAAGGTGATTATACAAAACAGCCAAATAGCTGCCACTGTATGAACAGAAGCATGGTTCAAGCTGTTTAGTTGCAAATGCATATCTTTAAAAAAAATAAATAAATAAAAGGCGTGGATAAGACTTACACTCTCTACCCCTGCTGGCTCCACGGCCCTTACGTGGAGCTCCACCTCGACGACGTGCAACATCTTTCTCTCCTCCTTTCTCCCTGTTCTCTTTTCCTTCTTCTCCGGTTTCTGCTTGGCTCGTCTCCTTCTGGCCGGACACTCCTTTCTTCTTCCCCACCATTTCCCAAGAGTCCTAAGAAAAAAATAAAGACAACACCACTATATAATGCATTTATATGCTGACCCAACATGGCATTAAAAGACTTTCTGGTGACACCAAGTTTTTGACCGATCTTAACCAATTAAAAATTTGAGGGCTAAACATGACGGCATCTAAATTACAAACGGTTGATAAAAGCAAAACTTGTTTTTGTCAGTAATTTCCTAGAGAGATATATTGAACCAGCCACAATATTGCATCTCCCACAATGAGCCTGGATCTTGACAATCAAAGTTATGACTGTCATCAGTCCCATGAAGGTAAATGGATCTATGAAAAACAAACTAGGGCATGCAGAAGTGACACACTGGCCCAAAAGAAGTACCAAAACCATCTACATTTTATATGCAGCTTATATGCAGAACATAAACCCTTGTATAAAGAAGGTACTCACAGTGTCTGGGCTACCCTCCAGCAACACATTAATGGCTCTGTTGACATCCCCATTGCAATCATGCAGTGCAATCATGGACTCGTCTTGGTCTTTGCCTGTAATGTCAATCAGCTGGAAAAGAAGGAATACCATGATGCAGGGACACAAGCGTGATATCTGGCTGAAAAAACAGCAGCGACTAGTGCAGATTGGTTCCACCAAGAAAAACATTTAAGGACAAAGCAAAATGAAAACCGTCAATATAATTTTCGCTACTATAGGAAATATTTAAAGTGATTCTGTAAAATTACTCATTTCAGTTGGAGGTTGGCGAGCAGGGTTGGGCAACAGAACAGCAATCCAGCTTCAAGCAGGGATTAAGGGAACTTGAGCAGCATGGGCATAAGGTTTATTTTATATAAAATGTTTCCTCTGAAATTATCACTCTATCAAATTGAATGCAAAAGGACATTTGGACCATTTTCAACTTCAATGTTATCATTAAGGTGAAAAGACAACACATTTAGAGTCAGATTCCGTGCAGTAACACTTTAAAACATGAGCAACAAACTTATTTTTCATAATCTATGAATTTGTCAATTATCTTGATTAATCAATTAGTTATTTAGTCCATAAAATATCAGAACATTTTGAAAAACAATGGCTGACGTTTTGCAACCTTGGGATGCCGTTCTCAAAAATATTCAGTTTTGAAACTAGAAACCACAATTAATAAGCAGAAAAATCTGCAACACAAACAAATTAATAGATTATCAAAAATAATTTAATTATTTACTACTCTATTCATATTTGATTAATTGTTGCAGCAATGTACAACATAGATTTACCATTGTCCTCCAAAATGATGGCAGCTAATTAACATATTGTACAGCTCACTCAACGGTGTTGATACAGAGTACTCTTCTCTTCTGACTGACGTAATCGGTAATACACAACCAATGTACACCTATTAATTTACTGAATGTCACCTACTCTCTCTGCTTGGTGACATCTGACAACAAAACAATAATATAAACAAGAAAAACATGTATGCACCCAAAACAAACCAGTTGAAAAGACCAAGAACAACTACAAAAGCAAGCCAAGTGTGGTTGAACAACAGGATACTCTACATCTGCTCACCTGTTTGACCTTCTCTTCAAAGTCGGCATCATTGTGGTCTGAAATCATCTGCGCAAGTCTGATTTGCTCTGCAGTAGCCTGTTCAAAGAAGATAGAAAGAGGGAGATCCAAAATGAGTCAACAAAGAGGAACATGCTTTGATTTGCTATTCTATTGTGTCCACTTAGGGCTTAATATTTTTGTCTTGGTGCCAGTATGGGCTTCATCCACAGCAACATGTTTCATTTCAAAACAGATAATCTGCATTTCAGCATGTTTCAGCTCCGTAAGAAAAGTAATCAGCATCCATAATAATACATCAAAACGTATATAATGCAACCATTTAGTAAATACTAGTGTACTAACCAGGAACAACAATGGTGAATAGTATGAACATGGATTTCTGTTCAACAACGAGGTGAAAGTTTACCACCGACAGTCAAAAAAGAACCAATCAGGACACAAATGCAGATATGCATGTCATCATATTAAAAGGTCTGTGTTTCTGTCCATCCAGACCAAGCACCCTTTAAATTGTTAAATAAAAAGGGCCAGCTGTGATTTCAAACCTCAAACACTGGGCAGCAGGCAAATCGGGAGCAGAATTTATACATTTTTTAACACAAAAGTAGTTTGCAGACTACCACTGTCCCAGCTGACTGGTGTGCACCATTTTTCCTTTGTAGCCAGGACTTTAAAGTCCACCAAGACATGTAACATGTGGTTATACATGCCTACATTCAGTGCTGACATTTGTTTGCATCTAGGTGGAGTGTAAGAGGTGTGGAGAGTGAGGGTACCTGAGGCCTTTGCTTGTGCTGTGTCTGGTTCTGTGTCTGGCCCTGTGTCTGCTCCCAGTTGCCCCGGGCTCGGTTCCCACTCGTGGACGTCATCATTTACAGTATATACAAATAACAGTATTTACAAAGGAATAAGACCTAGGAAAAAAAAAAAAAAGCAGTATTAAAGATCTGTGCTTATGACCCATTTATCTCATCCATGTCTGGTACAAGAATGTTACTTCCTCAAACTGCCTGGTGCATTATTGCCAAGTGGGGGTGTACTGTGATTTTTATTGTGTTTTTTTGATTTTGAAAAAATAAGACATCAGATTTGATTCCAAGACTGCTAATCCTCAAAATACGTTGACAAAGGATGCTTTTCAGACCTTCTCTAGAACAATGTATCAGACCAAACATAACCGCCGGTTTAACCCGCGATGCTACAGTGCCACTTAGTGTTGCTGCATACCCCCCCACACACAAGTGCACAACACTGGTTAATTTATTTACCTCCTCAGAGCATTATGCAATACAGTCTTTGTCAAAGCAAACCGCAGTGATATTTCGTGACCGAAATATTGAATTGATAAATGATGAGCACAATTAAAAATAATAACAGTAAATATACAGTGTATACGTAATTATATAAAAGAACAGTTAAGCTAAATCACTTAACACTACTTGTACCAGTAAACGGCTAACCTTTTTATTGACAGCTACTCCTTAATCTTGCATACGTTACGTAAAAAACCCCGTTTGTACTGGCCTGCAAACAAGCCTAAAGCCAGGCCCCGTCGATGATATCTAACTCAACTAGCCAGCCACATGGCCAAAACGCTAGCCAACTGGCTAATACACGAAAACGAGCAATAAGCCTCCAAGTCTTGGTGGGCTTCCGCTTCTCATTGCTTCACCTCATGGCGACTGCGACGCTAACTTTCACAGGCGCTAGCTGGTTAGCTAACTCAGAACCGATAACCGACTGTGCAACACTGAGTTGGAAACGATAGCTGACTATGACTCGTATCGAGAATTTAATTAGGTGATGAACATTAAGTGAAGAATATCGCTCCCGTGGTCGACCGGAAAAACGCCCCGGTCACTGCGTTGCCACTAGTTTTCTGCTAACGACTGTTAGGTATGCTAACTCTACAGACTGACGTCGTTCCACACACTGCTACAACACGCTAGCTAGTTAGCTGCGATGCCAAGATAACGGCGTTACAAAAACACGTCGCCACTGTGAAAATCCCAATAACACTCCGAACGAGGTGTGATATATTGGCTGTGATCTCGACATGGGAAACACCGAGGCTTACTGCAGGCCCGTAGGCCCCTAAACTGAAAAATAAATAACAGGCGATACTGACCAGAAACCCGGCTCAATATAAGACACGGCTACACGACCGACTGACAAGTCGTCTCGCTACCGACCTTCTCGTCGGATTTGGGTCAGGATATTATTCCCGAACACACCGTTGAAACAACCAAGTTGAAAAAAATATGACGAGCCGAACTCGCTCACACAATAAGCGAGAGACTGTGAATTTACCTGTTTCTTTTCCACTCTGACACCACGGAGAACTGCGTCACGTGGTTTACACGGCGCTTCGAGGAAACCGGACCCACGACACGTGACCCACTCATTAATTTAGCTTTATATTATAACCGACATCGGGATGTCAGGTAAACAACACGTAGTAGACACCGTGAGAAACAATTCATTATTTAACCAATATCACAGTAAACGATGGAAGGAAGGATGTTCTGATGACTTCTTGGGAACAAATAAAATACTATAAATAAAATGTTAAAATAACATGGCAATGCTCCTGCAACTGAATATTATTAAAACCAGAACGTAACAATTACTCAAATTAGCATAATGTTTTACGGCCTATGTGTTAATCACAAAATATACTGGTAGGTTGTTGGACGGGACTGGTCCACTGGCCCTTACACCGTTATTACGGTAAATGAGAGTGATCTTGTCGCAAACCGGCAACAACTGTCGCCCAGTTTCCGCACAGCTAGCATAGCTCAACTGCGTAATTACATACAGTATGTAGCTGAACACGAAGAACAATATCAGAATTGCCTCGGTGTAGGTTTTATTTAAGAAACCTTCTGAAAAGCTGTAGTACGATAATTCATATATCTTCTCTAGCACGGAGACCATTCCTTCTAGAAAAATGATAATTCTACTGTTACCTTCTAAGCTACTGCATTGACTGTTTGCTAACAGGTTCTACCCGTGGATATAGTGTAATCATAAATGACCGACAACATGTCAGAGTCGTCGCCTCTGTCGGGGGTTAATGTTGTTTTGGTCATGGCCTATGGGAGTTTGGTGAGTGGCTTTATCGCTGCACAGCTTAGCTACCTGCTAAGTGCTAGTGTGACTTCAAACATGTTGTCTTGGTCGTTGTGATTGTGTCTTTTGGGTGCGTGCAGGTGTTCGTCCTACTGTTTATCTTCGTCAAAAGGCAGATCATGCGTTTCGCAATGAGATCCCGTCGGGGACCCCATGCACCAATTGGCCACAATGCTCCTAAGGTAAAGTGAATAATATCTCTAATATAGTTGTGGTAACCTCTTAATTTCCTTTATACAAACATACCAAATACAGACAGACTGAACTCATTCAAAACTATCAAAGAACACAGCAGATACAGCATACTACAGTATTAAGCAATAAGAAAATATTATCTGTATAAATAAACGATCGAACAATAAATACGAAGAATAACGACTTGGTTCTCTCAAACAAATTAAACATATTTAATTAAGAGGTATTTAAACGTTTTTTCCCCTGTCTTAAACGGTTTTAATAATTTTGTTCTTTTAATGAATCACGCTGGATCAAGTACCTTAATTATTTTCCTTCACTGTCAAGGGCTACAGCTGAATCTGCAACAGTCGCTGATGTTGGTGTATGGGTTCACAAGTGTGTGTATTTTCTGCCTGAATGAATTCACAGGGTTTGAAGGAGGAGATTGACTCTAAGCTGTCCGCAGTCCAAGAGATCTGCTTCGAACCTCGTCTCCTATCAGAGGAAGATGATAGACTGAAGCAGGGATTACAGATTAGTAAATCACTCTTCAAAATCAACTGGTCATTCAATTGTCTTTGCATAGCAAATTACTATTGAGTCTCATCCATCATTTCATCTGTTTTTATTTCAAAGGTTGTTACAACTACCTGTACAGAATGAAAGCTCTGGACGCCATCCGTGACTCAGGTGACACCAAAATTTAAGATTATTGATGATGCGGTTGCAGTGATAATCTTCATAATGCCAATTAGGTTATTCTTTCACAATTATCTATGAAATAGGACTAAATACCTTTTATAATCTTAAGTAAAATCCTTCAAAAACATATGCTAGTAAGGACAGACTTTTTTCTTAAGTGATCCAGTGTTTTCATCTTGTGTATTTAAGTTTTGTCCTCACCTTTACTTATTGTCACTTCCTGTTTGGATGTCAGAAATTCCTCTGGAGGAGATAAGCCGGAGTCCTAGTGCATTTACAGGACGCAACTTCAGGAACTGGCTCCTCGAATTACACAACTCCCACTCTCTGATAAAGAGCAGCCACAGTACACTGATTGACCGCCTGCTAGAGGGCTACGACAGTGCTCGCCATGGAACTGGGGTGTGTACATGTGCTCTTGTGACCGTGTTCCAAATCATTCCTTTGTTCACTCACTCTCTCCTCCCTGTCAAATAGACATGAAAGAGTTTACTTTGTAGTGAGCTGTACATTGAGATTTGCAGATATACATAATATTTTAAGTCATAAAATACAGCAATGTATTGTGGGACCATTTTTTGTATTATTTCATGAACACTCCATAGTTACGCCATAGTAACTAACACAATTTTAGTTATTTCACTAACTATTGCAATATGTTACTGATTTGAACTTCTACTCCCTGTTCCAGGTGTTCGGGGAGGCTGAGTTTCTTGAATATAAGCAGGCTCTGAGCGAACTAGCTGACGTGTAAGTGCTGTCATACTGGCCCAGACTTGACATTGTTAATTGTTGCAAGAAGTGTGGGGGTCTGCACTGCTCTCTAACCAACAGGGCAAGGCGTGGTGCACGCTACTGTTGTCTTCCTCAATTATTCATTCATTGTAAGCACAATAATACATTGTAAAGGGAAGATTTCCTTGGAGTAGAGTAAGTAAATATTATTTATATAGCACCTTTCACAAATATGAAATAGCAAAGTGCTTCACAAGGCGATACAAGTAAAATACATAAAATACTGACAGGATAAAACAGTTTAAACAAAAAAACAAGAAAAACACAATAAAAAGAATAAAACTGCTTCAACAGTGTCTAGGCAGGGAAGGGATAAAGGGAGAGTGTTCCACGGTCTTGTCGCTACTGCTTCAAAGGAGCAATCACCTCGCGTCTTGAAATGGGTCTGGAATCACAAGTAACATCTGACCTCAGACTGCAGGCCGGGGTGTGAAGCTGTAGCAGGTCAGAGTTTGACCATGCAGCGCTCTAAATGTTGGAGTCAAGATTTTAAAATGGGATTCTAAAATTTGCTGGTAACTGGTGAAGGGAGGTTAAAACAGGCATGATATGGCTTGCAGCAGAACTGACCTGAATGCGGTCAAGTGCCTTCTTATTTAAACAGGTAAAAAGACTGTAAAAAATAATCCAGACCAATCCATTTGCCTACAACCATTCATTTCACATTTCTTTGTCTTCTCACTCAGGGTGAAGGCCTATTCCAGTACCACCAGTCTGGACCAGCAGCACCAGTCTGCAGCAAAGGACCTGACAGGATCTCCTGTTCGTAGCACTCCTTCCACCATCCAGGTCACCTACCTGCCCTCTACTGGCCAGCGCAGCAAGAGGCCCAAACACTTTTTGGAGCTCAAAAGTTTCAAGGACAACTACAACACACTGGAGAGTACACTGTGAAACATTTCAAGAATGGACTGAGAGTCAGACGTCGTCGGTATCGTGTTGGAGCATGTGTGCACAACAGTTACACGGACAACTGGGAAGAAAAAAGCTGTAATAGACTGTGCTTCCGGATTGAGCTGTAAAGTCGTGAAAACCTCCTTACAGTAAGTTCAGACTGGGTGATGACTATCATGCACTGTCTGTTATTTTTGTAGTCACTTCAAAGCAATATGCAGAAAAGAATGTCCATATTCAGAGCATTTCTAATATTTTTTTTCTCCTGTTATGTTGATTCCTGTATGTGCACATTTTACACCAAAGCTTTTTTTTTTATTTTGGACCTAATGTACAATTATGATTGTTGCTTTGAAAAAACAGCAAACGGTAATTACAAATCATGTGGATCCCCCCCTCCCCCACATATGAATACAAATGATTACCTTTCTGATTTTTGTTTGTTTATATGTAAGATATTTATATGGACACTTGTAATTTATTTTATTGACAATGTGTTACATTTGTATTTGTGTGAAATTGTGTACTTTGTGGTTTGAGATAAAAAAAAAAAAACAACAGTTTACCAACGGTACAAGACAGTTTCATTTTCAGTGTCGTCAATATATCCACTAGGTGGCAGTACAGAAGAGCTGGTAGAACAAGACTCAGACAAACCAGATCTTTTATTATACTTAAATAGAAATGAACAAAATCTACAATGAAAGCACACAGTCAGAAGTACAGTTTCACTTTCTACAAGGTTCACAGTGAAAGGTTATGTGGTTTATACAAATACTCGTCCTAGAGTGCAGTCAGTATTCAGAAAAACAGGTCCATACAATCTGCACAATAGTGTCAAAAGGTATATTAATGACTTTAAGTCAGCTACTATTATTAAATAAGATACTATTGTTAAATAAATCAACCATTTAACACAAAGCAATTGATAGAAAGTGTGCTGAAGCAGCATTTGGCAGCAGAGATGAATGTCAAAAATCTCTTTTTTCTCTACACATAGCCTCTATGAAGTATCTGCAAGCAAATTGAAATAAAGGTCAGACTATGACTCATACTTATATGAACCTGTCTAAGGTAAAGTGAAAAATATTTAAGAAAAACATACATCATGGCCAACTTGCTGCCTGCTCATTGGCAACATGGTGCAAAGCACTGAGGAATTTGACCCTGAACCCCTGAGGACTGCGGTCAAGGAGGCTGCAGAATGAAGGGAGTGCAGAAAACACTCAAAATAATGTCAATATATGCACATTTGTCCATGTGTATGTGTATGTGTAACAGAGCCATATCCCAACAACACCTCCAACTCTACTGACACATCTTTCATAATATTTTATATTGACCTGTTAAAACTGCTTATATCAGAATCTCAAATAGGAGAAGTGAAGGTGGAAAACAATGACACTGGAAACTTACAACTTATCTACAATCTATTATCTACCACAGCATCTTTAAAACCTGCTGTGATGCAGTAATGCACACTACTCTAATGTGAGTGTCTACGTTTGAATTTCCCATTAGAATTCTGTTTGACACTGAGAAAACCCATAACAGGATCATCAGGAGAACATCTTGTTAAACTGTCAAACCTTTGTTTTATGTTCTACTGGTAGTAAGTGATTAAATACAAATATAAAATTACAGTTCTTTACTTCTGACCACCCCCCTGGTAGACACTCCATTCAGGACTTGATCTCAATGACTTTGATGAATGGGAGGGCCTTGCTGCTATGTGATGTCGGTGTGAGTTGTTTACTACACAGAGGGGGATTTAGAAAAAAAGAATTAACTCATTAGAATTAATTTAGATGTGAATAATAAGAAGAGAACAAATAAGAAGTGATCGTCACCTGTAAACAATTTCTGGTTTGTTGTCACTGGACGTCAGGGGAGGTGGATTCTGTCCGGACAGGAAATACTCCATATGGTCATGCATCTCTTTGTTCTGTAAAGAGAATATACAAAAAGACAGAACACACATTACAATGTCTCCTGTAAGCTTCTGTCTGGTGCTACAGCACAGACCAAAGGAGCTTTACAGAAGGAAGGAGCTACATTCAGGGAAACTTTAGGGCATTTAAGCAATTAGTTGTGGTTGTGTGGTGTTTCAAGCTTAAAGGATAAGGCTTGTGTTATTCTTTCACACACTTTCCACACAACTGGGAAGTTAAAGCGGGTTTCACTACTGTTAAACACACATTTGATGTGTTAAAATCTCATGTCAATACTAATGGTTTGAAAATTATAGAAAATAATAAGATTCAGACTCCAGACCTCTGCTTCCAGGAAGGCCACCTTCTCCTCCAGGTCCATAATGACTCGATCTCTCTCTTGCAGAATAGTCCTGGAGTTCTGCAGCTGTTACAGACAAAACAAAAAACACACACACACACACACACACACACACACACAATGTGAGATGCTCAGAAGAAGCACAAACGTTTCCCCAACACTTGGCATCACTTATTCCTGATACAGCAGTTTTGTTTCACCACACATTTCCGCTTGACTACACTCCATCAAATCAATAACGTTTTATGTGTCTGCCTCCTCAAAATCTAATTTCCTCATTAATGGCCTCCGTTAATGGAAGTCTGTGGGCACTGATGACAGCCAGTGCAGTGTGTCTGAAGGCAAGTGGCACCACCAGGGAAAAAAACTACTCATGTGCATAAATACCTGTTCGATCATGTGGCGGACCTTCCTCTGCTGACTCTTTAACATGTCATCAAGGTGGTGGATCTTTTCCTTCAGGGTGGCCACCTCCTTCTCCAACTGAACACACCTGCAAAAACACAGATGCATTATGCACTAAACGAAACATAAATGCATCACTTTTAGTCCAATTATTAATGAATTGAAATAAAAGATGTCAGATTTCCCATGTACACAAATGCATTTCTCTCAAATATTAAATTTTGGGAGACACATGGTGGTCATCACAGAGCCTTTTGCTTTACATCTACTGAAATTCATGGAAAATCTGAGCAAAAAGTCAAGTGCTGCATTTATATTATTGTTGATTGTATGAGGAAACTTTATCAAATTAGTAACAGCAAAATTGTGACATAAATGAAAAAAATCACTGAAAATGTATTGCTATTTTAGTTTTTCCTTCATTTTTGGCTTTTTGTGAAAAACAAATGTATTTTGCATTTTCTCACCTCTGCTCGTTCTCCCCTCCGTCCTCCCTGCTCGCTTTAAGCTGCAGCAACTCTGCCTCCCCTTCCGCCATCTTGTCTTTGAGAGTGCTGCTCTCGAGCTCCATGCTTCCCACCAGCCGATGCAGCTCCTCCACCTGCAGACCTCTGTCCTCCGACTGCTCCTCCACCTTCTGTAGCCGCTCAGACTGCTCCATCAAACGAGTGCGGTACTCATTGCACTCTGCCTGTGAGTGAAGCAAAGGCGTTAGAGTCAATAAAAGTATAGTTAATTTTAATTAACATTTAGCATTTAATAATATTATTTGAACAGTTTGGGTTATTTTTCCTGTTGGTTACGTCAACATGTCACACACCTGTCTGAAGATCTGAAGCCTTTTTGCAGCAAGTTTATGATATTTGTAGATCTGCTGTATTAACTGGTATTATTATTATTTGTCAGATAATTTCTTGATACAACTTTTAAGCATTTAAAACATATAATGTGTGTGTGTGAGGGATAAATCTGAATGATGGAAAGGAACATTTTTAATTAAAATTTATTTCTGCTTTTGCAGAATTCTAAGAGGTATGTACAGCATACATCTTGTGAATGTGTTCAGTATATCTGTATTACAAGGCTGAAATAGTGTCTAAAACTGAATAATCAGTTACTCATTTCTAAATTGTCATGTCTTGGGGATGACAAGACATTTAGGTTGGCTTAAATCTGCCTGTTGTATCATTGGAATATTTTGTTTCTGCACAATTAAGACCATACAGTCAAGGCACAGAACATCTGCCTTTGGTAAAAACAAATCTATGGACAGTGTCCCTGAACGTGCTGCAGAGTAAAGACCCAAACAGCGAAGGGTCAAAAGACGGAGGATGAAATGCAGAGAGGACACTGAGGATATTGAAGATGATTAAAAGGAAGGACAGGGCAGCAGCAGAGAGGATGACTCAGACTCGCACACAGGAAATCGTGTCATGTTGCTCATCTCATGAGGCAGACCTGCAGTCTCTCTCTCTCCTCCTGATGTCTCTTGTCCATCTCCTTCAGCTGCGCATACAGACGCTTGGTCACCTCCCTCAGCTTTGCAGTCTCCTCCTGATTATCTGCAACCTGAGAGCAGAGGGAGACAGAAAGTGACATGCTCAATTAGATTTAATCTGACTAACTACATGAACCTGAGGGCAAGCCAGGAGCTAAGAAACAGATAAGAGGAGGCTGTTTGGCCAGTAGTGTGTGAAAGGCTGTTTAGTCAAGTCTGAGCGAGGTAAGTAGGTGGGTAGGGAGGGAGGAAGGTAAGTAGGTGGGTAGGGAGGAAGGTAAGTAGGTTGGTAGGGAGGGAGGAAGGTAAGTAGGTGGGTAGGGAGGAAGGTAAGTAGGTGGGTAGGGAGGAAGGCAAGTAGGTTGGTAGGGAGGGAGGAAGGTAAGTAGGTGGGTAGGGAGGAAGGAAGGTAAGTAGGTGGGTAGGGAGGAAGGAAGGTAAGTACATGGGTAGGGAGGAAGGTAGGGGTAGGAAGGAATAGAGGGGAGGCAAAAAACCGATTCACATAAGAATTGCGATTCTATTCATCCACAAATCTGAATCGATTGATAAACTAAAAAAACGATTAAAAAAAAAAAATATATATTTTTTTGTAGTTTCTATTTTGAAAAACCACACAAAACAGCAGTTTGTGTTATTTGTGTAGAGTTTATTTTGTAACTTTTGGGAGAAAAGGGCAGCTAGCCTAAGCTTTTATTTATGCAAGTTATTTTTTTGTTCAGTAAGTAAGTTTGCATTTGTTTTGAACGAATAAAAATCTTTTGTCTTGAGTTTGCCTTTGCGTGATTGCATCATTGGAATCAGTTTATTTAAAAATCACATTATCTTACAAACTGCATTGTTTTGATGCCATAATATGCCTTAACACAGTATGCATTGTATCAATTTTTGAATCGATAATTGATTTTGAATCGAATCGGGACCCTAAGAATCGTAATCGAATCGTGAGAAACCCAAAGATTCACATCCCTAGGAAGGAATATAGGGACTTATGTAGGAAAAAAAGTGTACTTTGTATTTCCCAAAAGTTGGAAATACATGTGTCAGAGCAGCACGGTATCCAAAAAAAACATACAAGAGATCAAAATACAAAGTAGACAAATATAATAAAATGTAGAAGAATAAATATAGCAAAGATACTTCACGAGCTATACACGAATACAACAAATAATGAATGAAATATCAAACTATGCTAAATAAAAAATATGCTTTAGATAGAATCCTAAACCTCTGGGCCAACGTTCAAAGAGTCAAAATAAAGTACAATACCAGACAGACAGTACATTAGCACTGTTGTGGAATATCACACCATTTATGACACTTTTCCAATATATAGTACCACCTTGGCTCGACTGTACACGGTTTGGTTGGTTTTTCATTACAATATAGTACCACCTCAACGTGGGCGGGTTCATCATAGCACGGCTGCATGAAACTGCTGTGACTTCATTTTACATGTGACACACACCAACTAGTGACTTGTAAAGCAGTTATTGTTGATGTAGTGAATCTTTAGAATCAGTTATTTAAAAAGATTTGTTCAGTACTTCCAGCGTGACCGGAGCAGATGAGATTTTAGACATTTCCTTGCTAATATTTGGAGATTAACACACTTTTTCAGGATTGTTAAGATATACTTAATTGATCTACAGTAAGGCATTGTTTGCTTTGATTCTTGCGTCGGTGGACTGACGACGTCATGAGTAGTCCGCTGAGCCGATACTACTCTCCCGAGCAGGTACTAAGAAAGTACCAGGTGCAAGGTACTATCGCTAATGGAAAAGCAAAATAACTGTGCTGTGCCAAGGTGAGTCACGCTTTTGTAAAAGCGTCATGTAACACATATAGGTCACAAGGTATAGATATACACAATGCACACATTCCCTCCCTGCTCTGGCTACCTCCTTGGTAGCTGACGGTGTTGTGTTACAGGAGATGTTCCGATGAGTTTGGAATAATGCATGTGATATTTGATAGTGTATATGAGTGTGTGTGTGTTTGCAGGCAGTGTGTTTCTGTGTGCACGCATGCTATTAGAGTGTAAGTGAGCCTTTGCATTTTGCTAT